>NC_059379.1:37089879-37407379 GCF_019703515.2 Myxocyprinus asiaticus | reverse complement strand
CTTGTTTTAGAAACAACACTGCATAAGATATTTAGGTTTTTCAGAGAATGTATTTTTAACGTGTATTTTGTCTTACTATACTGGCAGAGTTTTTATAGTCAAAACAAGTAAAAAAAAATCTACCAGTGCTGAAGAAGTAATCCAAAGTATTTAGAATACGTTACTGACCTCGGGTAATCTAACAAAATACATTACAAATTACATTTTACAGCATGTATTCTGTAATCTGTAGTGAAATACATTTCAAAAGTAATCCTCCCAAACCAGCATACATATACATATATATATATTTATATATATGTTTACTTTCTGCCCACTGCCATCAAGTTTGGGCACCTCAGCTATAGAGTTTGTGCTAGAGACCTCAAATTTTGTCTGGGGGCTCTTCATACACACTCCTATCAGTGTGCCAAATGTAATAATTTTCCTATGTACAGTTCATAGGACTGCCATAGACTTCCAGCCAGAATTTGTGCATGCTAACATAATTTAATAAAAGAAGTTCATAATGACAATGTTCAAAATGCTTTTTAAGATTCAAAGGTTTGATCTCCACTCATTTTGACAAGTATGACTAACATGAATTGTATTAACTCTTTATTGGCATTATGATGTATCGTCAGGGTGCAATAAGGCATGTCAATCAAGCATTTACCATCACAAAAAAATCAATTTAAAATCCAAATGAATTTCAGCAGATCCATTTTATCACGATCCTGCTTTGCTCTTAAAGCACATAAATCTACTGTGTAATCAGTCCTTTTCTGTTTGTCCTTCCAGTTGTCAATCGATTAGTTCTAACCCAAGTTCTGTGCCTGGATATTATCCCATACTCGCACCACATCAGGGCAGTCATTGAGTGCCTCCAGCAGGGTGGATGCTGTCTCGAGCTGACTCCGAGTTAAGAGCGATGGACTATGAGAAACAAATTCCAAACCAGCTGAAAGTGTGTGAACTCCCAGATTTTCAAGAGCACTCCGCACAGCCTTCATCGATGCCATATCACAGATAAACTAAAATAAACAAAATGGTAGTTATTAGTTTTTCTCTGTCTCTTTGGCTCAATTCTTGAATGAGAATTATTTTTTCCAAATCTCAAGTCTCTGAACAATTAGATTCTTGTTCACACCAGATTTTAATTTCTTATTCATTTAAGCAAATTGGACATGTTTTGGCACGTGTGCAAGAGTAAGTACAATTGTCTACAATTTGCACAATAACTAAATGCACATGGTTTGCTGATCAAAACTGATGAGTTGATTCTCAGTGAAATTGTCATACTCTTCAGAACTTCAAAACATTCTTTCATTGTGTGAGCCATCACATGCAAAATAATCCATTAAATGATCAAATTCTGTTAGACAAGTATACTCCATAAATATCTATGACATGGAATAATTTTTTTTTTTTTGCATGGATGTCATTTTGTGGCAATTTTCTTATGACTTTACATGTAAGAAATGTGTAAAAATGGACATGTAAATGTGAATTTTCTGTTTACATGTAAGACATTGCTACAAAAATAAATTTACTGTATACATACAAATGTGCATATCCTTTTCTGTGTACTACTATATTGACTTTTTCCAGCAAACTTTTACCTACTATTGAAATCGGTATCTAAAAATCTCAGTGTGATACACAATAACATTCAGCTAGACAAAACTGGCATTCTTGTATAGTACAGTAAGCAGTCAGTGTACAAAAATTACATTTGTATATAACAAACATTACCAGGGTTGACTGCCATGGTGAAAAAACATCTAAACATTTTGACCAGTACAGCTCACACAATGACAAAAAAACGTTTCATTTTGGTGGCACTGGCCAATTTACTGACACAATAACTAGGTTTTGAAGCATGAATTAAATGCTTTGGGTGAGTTACTACATTTTGCAGACATGCAATAGAATTGTGATGTCCCATAAAACAGTTGTGACAATTGCACTTACAGTTTAGAAAATGTTAAGACTGTTTCAAAAAATGAGCCAAAAGCTATCCCATGATAATATCAAACAACACATTTACATAGAGATTTTGCATGTACTGTAACATTTCACATAAACCTCAAATTGGCAATAATATGAAGTATTTAAAACAATAATGGACAAGGTTGTACACAATTCAAATGCCTTTTAAATTCCAATTCAATTCCTGAATTTGAATTGAGGTTGCAAACTGGATGCAGAGTTGGAATTCAAATTTGAATTTAAAGTAGAATGAAAACCCAACAGATGCTTTACACTGACATCTGTAAGATGCAAGTTACACCTGTCTTGTGCTGCCGTTTTCTGATGTGTATGAGAAACATTAAACAACAAACGGCCAAAAATCAGAACAAAACGGTGCCATTCACTACCTGGATAAATTATAACGCCTGTTTTACGCCGCATGCTGAAGCGGAGCATATTTTTCCGGCAGTTAACAAATTTGGGTATTTACATTGGAAGCAGGAGCAGCATGGCAGTGCTAGGCAGAAGCTATGCAGAAGCTGCAGTGAAGTTTTAGTTTAGTTTGCATCAACCCTGGGTTTTAAGTACCATGAAATTAGGTTGGCCTTTACCTTTGTTCATCGCCACAGTAACTTACATTATATGGCTAACCTGCTCCGTGGCAGGTTTTGGTCTGTGTAACAGATCGCAAACAGATATTGAACCAATCAGCTGAGAGTAAAGTGACATCTCTGATGCAATGAAGTCACTCCCCTGTCTCTCTTAAAGCGTACTTTACAGAAAACAATCGTAAAAATCTATCAAATCATCTTATTCTTCTAAATATACATTTTCAGCAAAACAAGTCTTGTAATTTATTTAAATTCACTATAATTGTTTTCTCATATACCTACTCTAGCCATAAAATATAAAATATCTATGAAAATAAAAATATAATTATAATATTAGGTTATCTATAAAACAGCTAGTAGATGGATTAAAAAAATACCTGCCAATAATGATTGATTTTAAAACATTAAATCACTCCACAAGATGGCTATAGAAATGGAAGAATGCCACCCAAAACCATTACAGTATTTCACCTGAAGTCCAATATGAGCGGTAAACAAAATACGTCTTTAAAAAAATATATACAAATATGTCTTATTGCATACCAATTATTGCACACAGTTGGCTACAGTAGGCTTTTCTGAGTGCTCACTTTAATTATTCAATACTAACCTATTTTAATTTATAATAGTATTAAATGATGCTAAGCTTTCAGTTTAAATGAATATAAAATATGAATACATATTTTAAATAAAGTTTTAAAATGAATAAGCCTGTTCTTGTTCACTTACGCATTGACATATCAGCTGTTTTATATTATTTAGCACATTCAGAATTTGTTTCCAGCAGTCCTCATGAGCTCTTGCAGCAGCTGCGGTGTTTCTTCTTGATGTGTAAATGTCTTTAATTTCTTTATAATTGTACAGTGATCCCTTGTGCTGTGTAAATGTGTTTTAATTCTTCATGATTTCATGGTGATCTCTTGTGCAATGTAAAAGCATTTTCATTTTTCACATTTTTATAACAATCTCTTGTGCTGTAAAAAAAATTATGTAAATTCTTCATATTTTCATAATGATCGGCGTTTAGCAGAGAGGTAAATCCCGCTGACCCACTCGCGAGAAGTGAATCTGAATCACACTCTCTCTCTCTCTCTCCGTGTTTCACACCATTGGCAGTTTGTTGCAAACTTCACTCATTCATGTGCACGAGTGCGTGAACTAATCTTAAACTCAGGATCAAAGACTGAATTGACAGAGAAAGTTGATCAGCAGCACATTGGTACCAATTAAGCCTGACTGGATTGGTTTGGTTTTGTCCCTCTGGTCTCAGGCTTTAGGATACCCATATACATAGCCGCATGCTAACAGCTGTGGTAAATAAATGCATGTGACAGTACATGTGGTCTGTAAATTAAGAACTCAACCTCAGTCTTGCATTGACGATGGATGACATAAGACTGACTGTGGAGAAACTAAGTGCTCTATTATCCTCAACTTACTTTTTATAAGGATTAATTAACAAAAGAAAAAGTGGGAGTCACGTGACACTATGCGAGTGGAAGCAGCCTAGAGGTGAGCTCTGCTTCACTTTGCTACAAATATCCTTTTAATCAATATTACTTGGTGAGACCTGAATTAGTTTTTATTGTTAAACTGTGCTGGGAGTGTAGGAGAATTCGAAATCATCGGCCTAGGGGGACATTAAAAAGCATTTATGGGGGCCTGGGTAGCTCAGCGAGTAAAGACGCTGACTACCACCCCTTGAGTTTGCGAGTTCGAATCCCAGTGCATGCTGAGTGACTCCAGCCAGGTCTCCTAAGCAACCAAATTGGCACCGTTGTTAGGGAGGGTAGTCACATGGGGTAACCTCCTCGTGGTCGCTATAATGTGGTTCACTCTCGGTTGGGGCGTGAAGCCTCCACATGCGCTATGTCTCCGCGGTAATGCGCTCAACAAGCCATGTGATAAGATGCACAGGTTGACGGTCTCAGACGCGGAGGCAACTGAGATTCGTCCTCCGCTACCCGGCGTAGAGTCACTACGCCACCAGGAAGACAATTCCAAACTGGGGAGAAAAATGGGAGACAATAAATAAAAAATAAAAAACATTTACGGTCGCACACGTCTGACACCTCTCATGATCAAGATGGCGGGGGCCCGGTGGGGAATGACATCATGCCTCATGATGGATGTCAAGACATTGCGAACATTTATGCAGCACTAACAAAAGTCTCGACTGACATGGAGGGCCTTGTGGAAATACATCGAGCAACCACATCTGTGGAGGCAAAATTTTCCACCCTGATCACAAGAATAGATGAGGTTGAAAAGCGAATTGAGTTTCTGGAAGTGGCCGAGACTAACCCACCGGCCATCAAAACTGATTTGGATCAGGTGTGGGAAAAATGAGAGGATATGGAAAATTTAAGCAGATGTAATAATGTTTGTTTCGTTGGAATCCCAAATGGAAAGGAAGGTCAAGATACGTTCAAGTTCTTGGATGGGCTCATCCCGAATTTGTTTAACACAGCGGGTCATCATTTTGAAATAGAGCGTGCGCACAGAGCTCTCAGTCAGCTTCTCAAAGCAGGTGACAGGCCCTGATCCATTCTGGCAAGATTCTTGCAGTCGGCAGAATCTTTGTTTTACATGCAGCGAGGAATAAAGGCAAGTTGTGCTGGGAGGATTACATCATTATGGTTTTTCCAGACTTCGCCAGAGCTACACAAGCAAAACGGGATAAATTCAAAAAGTGTAAGAAGTTACTTCACCAACAGGATATGAAATTTGCTTTGCTTTACCCAGCTAAGCTGAGAATTGATGCCAAGGATGGATGCAAGACTTTCACATGCCCACAACAAGCTATGGCCTTCATTAAACCAATGAAGTGAGTGGGTAACTTTGCCTGCACGGAATAAACAATATAGACTAAGCATCAAACACTTTGCTGTCTGAGAGTTTGTTATTCTGTTTGTTGCCCACTGTCTGTCTCTCTCACTCTACTTTTTTTTCTCTCCCTTTATTGACTTATTGTTGAGTTTATCTGTTCATTTTGTGGGTTCGATGTTGTTGTTTACTGGAACCTATTTCATTGAAAACTTTTATGTGCAGTTCAATGGTATGGTTTCAGAAAAAAAAAAAAAAACACCGCAATGAAGTAATTTGTAGCAATAGTGTTGCAGAAAATCTCGCGTGCATGCATGGAAAATTTCTGGGGGATGGACACCCGTTGAGACTGCACGAGGTTGAAGTGCATATTTTTTCTATTCTGTGGGTTATTAAGGATTTATGGTTACATCAATACTGGATAGTGGTCTATATAATATTTGCATGTAAAAATGTCACACTATAATATGTAACATTTTTCTCTCCAAGTGGAATGTTAATGGGCTGGGGCACCATATAAAAAGAAGGAAGGTTGTATCTTTTCTTAAGTGTAAAAAATATGATATAGTGGAGTCACGTGACACCATGCGAGGAGCGGACGTGTAAACGGCGAGCTCTGTGCACTTTGCTAGTTTTTAATTCTTTATGTCATAAACCGGTGAGATTCAATACACTCTGCTATACATATCTGTTCTTTGAAGTCAACATGGCAAAGACATCAAAATCCTCGGGCTCTGGAGATATTAAAAGACACTTATTGCTCAAGCTGATACCTCAGATGGGCCCGCAGACCAGGGACTCGGTTTGTATGGTGCGGCAGGAGAAATTTATCGGCAACTGGTGAGCATGTCTGTGATGCTGATGAAGGTTGTTGCTGATTAGAGGACCTTGCTGTTATACGTCGATCGATTACTTCGATGGAAACAAAATTCTCTGAGTTGGTTACAAGAATCGGGGACGTCGAGAGACGGATTGATTATCTGGAGTCATCGAAGAGGGAATTAGCTGCTAACCCGACCAAGATAGATTTGGAACACGTTTGGGGAAAAACTGGAGGATTTGGAGAATTGTTGGAATTCCTGAGCATGAAGAAGGCAGAGATATGGTGAAATTCCTAGACAAGCTCGCAGATCCGCTGAGGGAGACAGGCCCAGATAAATTCTGGTCAAATTTCTGAGATCATCCGATAAAGATCTCGTGTTGCATGAGGCGAGGAGCAAAGGAAAGCTTTCTTGGAAGAATCACAGCATTTTCTTGTTCCCAGACTTGTGAATTCGACAAGAGAGAAACGTGATCGATTCAAGGAATGCAAGAATCTCTTACATCATCGGAAGATTGCTTTTGCACTGATGTTTCTGGCCAAACTGAGAACAGATACTAAGGATGACCGCAAAATATTTACATGCCCACAGCAAGCATTGTCTTTCATAGAGACAGTGGGGTGAGTAAGCCATTTGGTGATTTTCATGTGGCCCCCGAGTGAGCTCGTCTCGCTGAGCATACACTCTACTGTCTGAGGAAGCATTTTGTTTCTTTTTGTGTTGGCTACACCTAGAAGCTGGAGTTTGTTTTGTGGAATAACACTCCTTTAAGAAACTCTTGCATCGACGGAGGGTCGCTTTTGCACTGATGTTTCCGGCCAAATCAAGAATAGATACTAAGGATGGCCGCAAAATATTTACATGCCCACAACAAGCGATGTTTTTCATAAAATCGATAGACTGAGGAAGTCATAGTGTTTCTCATGCTGCCTCCAAGTGAGCTTGTCTCGCTGAAAATACACTTGACCGTCCGAGGAAACTGGGTGCCTGTGCTGTTTCTTTTTGTGCTGGTTCCGCTAGCCGGCGGCTGGAGTTGGTTTTTTGGAATAACACTCCTTCGGGACAGTTGTGGATGAGTCTGCCCGTTCTTTGTGCTTGTGCCTCCTGTTGGCTGGAGTTTGTTTTGTGGAGTATTTTTTGTAGGACATTGGAAGGATTAGGTCATCTGCTGCACTCATGAACAGCCAGCTCACTGAACATTTGTTTGACTGTCCGAGGAACTAAACGGAATTGTTTTTTTTGTTTTTTTTGTGCTGGTTCCATTGGAGACTGGAGTTTGTTATGTGGAGGAACACACCTTTGATACAGTTTTGTGAATGAATCTTCATGTTATCTGTGTTTATTCTGCTTATTGGCTGGAGTTTGTTTTATAGATTATTTTCTGTTATGTAATTCTGTCTCACAGAATTTGTATAGAAGCACCGGACTTGAGCAATCCGACGGCAAAGTTGTCGCGGGGGCTCTCGTAGGCGTACATGGACTGTTTGAGTTTATAGAGATGGACGCTGTTTGGCACTGTCATGCGCGGGGTTAATAAGCACGTTTTTCTTTTTTCTGTTTGTTTGGTTCGGGGTCTGACTATTGCACTAATGTTGGAATGTGGTCTTTATAATTTTATTTTTGACACACAATCTATTTTTTCTGATATGTCAAAATGTCAGATGTTAATATGAGTGGATTATCTCTCTCCACGTGGAATGTGAATGGGTTGGGTCACCCCAAAAAAAGAAGGAAGGTTATTTCTTTTCTTAAAATGTAAGAAATTTTATATAGTGTTTCTTCAAGAAATCCATCTTCCCCCGCCGGAATCTGAAACATTTGGGAAGATATGGGGTGGACATGTTTTCTTTAGTGCTGGCTCAAGTAAGAGTATGGGAGTCATTACATTGTAGAAGTAAACATCTACAATTCAAATGTCTCAAACAGATTAAAGATAAATTAAGAAGAGTCATTATTGTTTTAGCAGAAATTCATGGGCAAAGTTTGATTTTGGCTAATATTTATGCACCTAACGCTGATGACCAGGGCTTTTTTATAGATCTTGAAGGGATGTTGCAAGCCGCTGGCACCCCTCATGATATATAATATTATGCCGGATCAAACAGTATGCCTCATTCATCAAAAAATCCAAAGCACGAGAACTCGTGGAGTTGGAAGGGAATATTAAAAATGCAGAGGCAGAGCTGAAGCGCCGAATGTCGTCTGATGGCCTCAGAGAATTGACCCAACTGAAATACAGATACAGTGGGGGAAATAAGTATTGAATGCATCATAATTTTTTTCAGTATATATATATTTTAATGAGGCTTTTCACATGAAATTTTCACCAGACATCAGTATTAACTCAAGAAATCCGCAAATGTAAAGAATTCACAACATTAAAGTCCATAAATAAAATTATGTGTAATAAAGTGGAATGACACAGGAAAAAAAGTATTGAACACACTAAATTAAATTTATTTAATACTTAGTGGAGAAGCCCTTGTTTGTAATGACAGCTTCAAGACGCTTCC
Source organism: Myxocyprinus asiaticus (assembly GCF_019703515.2). NCBI lineage: Eukaryota > Metazoa > Chordata > Actinopteri > Cypriniformes > Catostomidae > Myxocyprinus > Myxocyprinus asiaticus. The sequence continues at coordinate 37,398,655 of NC_059379.1, read as the reverse complement.
TGTATGAAGAAATTAATCGGCCGCAGTATTCAGGTATGATTTTGGCCTATTCTTCTAAACATATTGTCTTTAAATCTTGAAGATTCCGGGGGGCCCTCTTGTGAACCTTGATCTTTAGCTCTTTCCACAAATGTTCAATTGGATTCAAATCAAGTGACTGACTGGGCCATTCTAACACCTTGATTTTTTTTCTCTGAAACCAATTGAGAGTTTCCTTTGCTGTATGCTTTGGATCGTTGTCCTGCTGGAAGGTCCACCCACATCTCATCTTGACGCATTCAATACTTATTTCGCCCACTGTATAATACTATTTTGTCACGGAAGGTGGAGTTTTGGCTATTCAGGGCAAGACAGTCATACTTTGAGTCGGGGGACAAAGCAGGGAAACTTTTGGCTAGATATATAAAGCAGAGAGAGTCTTTTTCTACCATTCCCTCAGTGAAATCTGCTGGTGGTGAAATATTTACCTCAGCCATTGATATTAATAATGCTTTTAAAAAATTCTATCTTGTTCTTTATAGTTCCACATCTTTGTCCACCGATGAAGGTATCAGAAACTTTGTGGAACCATTAGAACTCCCTAAACTGGTGACTGAGCAACTGGATCTTGATTCTGAGATAACCTTGGAGGAGCTTGGCGAGGTAATCAAGGCCTTGCCTACAGGCAAGGCTCCGGGGCCAGATGGCATTGCCAGTTTTTTAGATCTTATGCTACAGAACTGGCTCCACTTTTGTTAGAAGTTTATATGGAATCATTAAAGAATGGAAAGCTTCCGTCAACCATGACATAAGCCCGGATCAGTCTGATTCTTAAAAAAGACAAAGATCCAAGTGAGTGTAAGAGTTACCATCCAATTTCCCTGATCCAGCTAAACGTTAAAAATGTGTCAAGTGAAGTTATGACATCTCTTATACATATAGATCAGGTGGGTTTATTCGGGGCCACAGCTCTTCTGATAACATCAGGTGTCTAATCAATATCATGTGGTCAGTGGCGAATGAGCAGACTCCGGTCGCTGCCATTTCACTTGACGCTGAAAAGGCGTTTGATATGGTATAATGGGATTATCTTTTTAAGATTTTGGAAATACATGGGTTCGGGAAGACTTTTAGTGGATGGATTAAGTTACTTTATAGACACCCGGTAGTGGCGGTACAAACAAATGGATTCATTTTTGATTATTTTACTCTGGACAGGGGAATTCAGCAGGGTTGCCCTCTTTCCCCATTATTGGTCTGTCTTGGCCTGGAACCATTAGCAGCCGCGATAAGAAGGGAAGATGATTTTCCAGGGGTGATGGTGGGAGGTATGGCACATAAGCTTTTGCTTTACACAGATGATATTTTATTATTCATCTCCAACCCCACTAGATCTATGCCTTGCCTCCACAGAATTATTAATATATTTTCTAATTTCTCAGGATACGAAGTCAACTGGTCTAAATCCGAAGCTTTGGCTTTGACAGCGTACTGCCCAGTAAAGGCTTTTCAGCCGGGCGCTTTCCAGTGGCCCAAACAGGGCATTCAATATTTGGGCATTTTATTCCCCATAAATGTGTGTGATTTTATTTAGAGTTTATTTTGACCCCTTAATAAAACGTTTTTTGAATGATGTGGACAGGTGGGCTTCATTACATTTATTTATGATTGGGAAGGTCAATGTTATTAAAATGAATTGTATTCCAAAATTCAACTACCTGCTACAATCTCTACCTGAAGATGTACTCTTATTTTAAGGAATTTGATAGCATAGCGAAGTCCTTCATTTGGAATTGGAAGCATCCCAGATTACATTTCAATAAGTTACATAGGCTGGTTGACAAAGGTGGGCTAGGCCTACCCAAGACTTTGTTTTATTATTATGCATTCGGTCTCAGACATTTGGCTCATTGGTCGCTTCCACCTGAGAGAGTCCCTTCCTGGTTTGGTATTGAACAGAAAGTTCTTGCCCTTATTTCACCATTGCAAAGCCTTTCTATTAAACTAACCGGAGAAGTTAAGTCACACCCCGTTATCTCGCATTTGCACGCGGTATGGACAAAAGAGTCCAGAGTGTTTAATTCAGACATTTATTTAAATGTTGCCTCGAGCATATGGCTAAACCCAAAATTATGTATTAATAAGTCCCCTTTCTGCTGGTCAGAGTGGATTGTGTGGGAGGTTAATACGCTCGGTGACCTATATGAGAGTGGAGAATTAAGATCGTTTGAAAATATGGTCCATCATTTCAGGATTCCCAGATCTCAGTTCTTTAGGTATTTACAGCTGCGCCACCTGCTCTGTACTATTTTTGGGAGTAGCATACACCCCCCTAAAGGGGCAGATACTCTAGAAGTGGTGATTACTGCTTTTGGAAAAGGTCATGAGGCATCAGTGTATTACTCGCTGTTAATTCAGAGTCTGGGGGACGGAGCTTCAACTTCTCTCAAGAGATTATGGGAGAGAGATTTAAATTGGTATAGAGGGAGTGTGGGCTAGGATTCTAAAAAACGTCAAGTCTACATCTAGAGATTCAAGGGTGCGCTGATGCAATTTTAGATTTTGCATCGAATATATTGGACACCCTCTAGATTGTATAGACTTGGTCTTAAAGACACACCCACCTGCAGGTGATGCAATTCAGAAGACGGGGACACAACCCATGTTTTTTGGGGATGTGTTAAGATACAAGATTTTTGGTTGAGGGTTCAGAGATTTATGTGTGACATATTGGACACACAATTTTTATTTTGCCCCAGACTTTGCATCTTAGGCGATGGGGCGGTCATTAATTTTGGGGATAGCCACTTAAAAAGTTGGGTCCTAGCCGGAGTGATGGTTGGCAGACAAATTATTCTTAGGGGGTGGAAGATGGCACCCTTGTTTCGGGAGTGGTGCGGGGAGATGGGCAGGGTGGCAGCATTTGAAGAGGTGATTTTTTTAGAAGGTTGGGGAAATGGGATTTGTTTAATAGGAAGTGGGGTGGATATTTGGCTTTTTTGGAGGGTTCTCAGGGAGGGGCAGTGGAGAAGGATTTTGAATTTTTAGTTTGATGTGTATGTGCATTCTTGTTTTTTGAAATTATATTTTTTTAGGTAAAAAAAAAAAATTATAATTGTAAGTGACCACTGTAGTGCGTGTTTGTGTTGGGGGAAGGGGGTTAATTTATATAACTGATTCCGTATTTTATGTTGTGTTTATCTGTCTTGTGGATGGAATTAATAATAAATAAATAAATAAATAAATATGATAGTGTTCCTTCAAGAAACGCACCTTTCTTCACAGGAAGCTGAAAAACTTGATGGGCATGGTGTGGGCATGTGTTTTGCAGTGCTGGTTCGAGTAAGAGCAGGGTAGTCATCACATTGATAAGTTAAGTATTTACAATTTAAATGTCTCCAACAGATTAAAGATAATTTAGGAAGCGTCATTATTGTTTTGGCTGAAATACAGGGGCAAAATCTTATTTTGGGTAATATTTATTGCAGCTGGGATCATCCATGATATGGTTTTGGGTGGAGACTTCAATCTTTTAATTGATCCAGTTCTTGATCATAGTGATGCAAAAGTGAGTAGACCCTTTAGAGCAACGTTGCCACTTCAGAGGATATGTAAAATCATGGTCTTACAGACACTGAGACTTCTGAATCCATCAGGGAGGGACTACACCTTTTTTCATCAGTTCATAAGATTTACTCTAGAATAGATTTATTTTTTTTTTTTAATTTTATATCCAAGTCACTTATTCTATTTGCTACTAAATGCTCAATTGGGAATTTTAGTTTCTGATCATGCTTTGGTGTGTTTAGAGATGATGCCGCATATAGAGAAAAGAAAATCATATAGATGGTGCTTTAATATATCCCTTCTACAGGACCCAGCATTTTAACAAATGTTAAAGACAGAAGTTAATGTTTATGTAGAAACCAATTGGTCCTCAGTGTCCTCTGTGGGAGTGGCACGGGGGGCACTTAAGGCAGTTCTTAGGGGGTGGATCATACAACATGCCTCATTCATTAAAAAAAGATCAAAGCACAGAAATTCATGGAATTGGAAAAGAGTATTAAAAGTGCTGAAACAGAGCTGATGAGCCGAATGTCATCCAATGGTCTTAGAGAGTTGACTCAGCTAAAATATAGATACAATACTATTTTGTCACAGAAGGTGGAGTTTTGCTTATTCAGGGCAAGACAGATATACTTTGAGTTGGGGGACAAGGCAGGGAACTTCTTGCCAGATACATAAAACAGAGAGAGCTTTTTTTCCACCATTCCTTCAGTGAAGTCTTCTGGAGGCAATATATTTACTTCTGCCATAGACATTAATAAGGCCTTTAAAGAATTCCATTTCAATCTTAATAGTTCCACGTCTTCATCTACCGAGAAGGATATTATCGATTGCAAAACAACATTCAGGCTCATTGTCCTCCCCTTCCACTAAATGATGATGTTTGTAATGAGCAGAACTTATTTTGCTGGCTGTTACTACATGAAATAATTCTACAAGACTACATTAGGTTACAACAAACATCATGTAACATACTTATTGATAAGTATTACAAACTTGATTGTCATGAAATCATGTTTACAAAAATAATTTTTCTGATCGGTCAATTACAATGACGATTGTTTTCCTGTGATATCATTGGTCAGAAAAATAATATATTATCTTATTTTAATATATATTTTTAACTATACATTATGTATTGTTAATGTAATGCAGTTGTCATCCAGACCATAGCTGAGACAATCGTGAATGAGCGCATGGTGACGTGGTACGTTACTTTTCTCAGCACTGACGGCAATGAACCGGATGGACCATTCACAGTCCTTTGTAATTACAGGATAGGCATTTAGATTACACAGGGCATCTATGCATTTGTATCTCAGATACCAATCTTTGGAATGAACAGATTTAAACAAGCATAATTTTTCATGTACCTAATGTCTCTAGTAGGACAAAAACTTCTTAAGATATGAATGCGCCCCAACGGAACTGAATTTTTTGAATATGAATTTCCTTAACTTCCTCTTGCTCATTCCAAATCAACATTCTGTGGTACTTAGCCAATTCAATTAAAATTCTAACTCATGAAATTAAAGGGAGCAGATCCTCATAATCTGGATTTTGCCTAACCCCGCAAAAAAAAGTGTGCTGACACCTGTAATGTGGGTCTCTCCTCCTCATCCTCGGACTCTTGCACATCTTCAGCTCCTGCCTCAATGGCCAGTTCTAGAGCATTCTCAGAGGAGATCCCATCTCTGGATGCTGATACAACACCTTTCCTTACAAAGTTACGCTGTGCTCCTTCACACAGTGTCCCCCTGTGGACAAAGAGAAAAGCAATAGATTGACTTGGTGGCAAAGTAACATACAAACATGTCACTTGTCACATGTGAGTACTTCTGTGTTAATTATGTAGAGTATCTTCAAGAGCATTATATTCATAGGTTATATTATCTTTCCTGAGACTTTATTATACATTAAAAAAGTTCAAATAATCTTATACTTAAGTAATATAGATTAAGTAAAACTGATTTCGCTTGGATATTTAAGTTTTTTGCTAACTCATCAATACTAACCCATGTTTCATCATGATACGTTTTATTTCTTGATGTGATCGTGTGTTGTTGTCAGTCAAAACCTCAATAAGTAATGTGCAGCCTCCAGGCCCTCTAGCCTCATAAAGATACTGTGCACCTGGCTTTGACTTCTGTTAAAGAAGGAAAAAGACAAAAATAGTGTCATTTATTGCTATTTTTTATCTCATCAATGCACGATTAAAGGAATGGTTAAATGAACAACATAGCATCATAAAAGTAGTTCATATGACTCATGTGCTATATGACAGCTTTGTGTGAGTAACAAACCAAAATTTAAGTCTGTATCCTCTAAAATTCCTCTGCAGGTCTCAACTCTCATTCTTCAATCCGCATATCCAAACTGGAAAGTGTGTTCACTTATGACACACGAGAATCAATGCAGTTTTGGCGTCAAAGTATAACTTCAGAAAACGTATATAGCGCACATGTTGTATGGACTACGTTTTATCACATTTTATGGTATTTTTTTGTTCTCTTTGGAGCTTAACAGCGATGGTCATTATGAACTGTTATTGTATGGAAAAGAGATGCATGAAGATGCTTCAAAATCTCTAATTTTGTGTTCCACAGAAGAAAAAAAGATGAACTTTTCCTTTTAATCTTGTTGAAACATAATCCCTAATTATTTAGACTAATTTATGAAAGACATAAATCCATTAGGGATGCTCCGATCAGGATTTTCACAGCTGATACGATTATAAATTTTCTTGTCATCTGATGAACCACTAACATACTAATCCTGACCACTTAACCTTTATCAAGAGCTGTCATAACTGATTATATGTAAGCTTTCTGTTCACTGTCACTATTAACTGAATTTCCCTGCTGGTAATGCCATAGTTGCTGTCTACTACTGACAGAAGCACTGTTGGTTAATTAATAATCAAATGTAAAAAATGTAAGTTTTTTATTTTTTTAATAGGCCTTTAAAACAAATAAGCTTACACAGAATATTCTCTATTGACCTGTTTCAGTGACATCACTTCTTCCTCTCAGTGGCCATATTTGTGACCATCAGCGGTAGGAAGCAATAGAATGAAAAAAACTGCAAGAAAAACATCACAAAATTGCTCTAGATCAAGTTCCAAGAAAAGTATACAGGTCTAAGGTCAGCCAAAATGTTGCCAAATTTTACTTTCACAGACACATAAGTATATTTTATCCACGATTCATCTCCGTACACAGGCGAGTACACCCATCTACTGGTACATCACCCTAAACATCTCTCATTCAAAGGTGACAAATGTTTTTGTGTTGTTTTCTGGTCTGATTTGGTCACAGTATTACAAAACATTTGTGATGATCCCGAATGTATAAATGTAAGAGCTTTATAAACCAAAAAGGGACTTATAAACATATAAGAAGAATTTGAAAATAAATTATGAACTTAATAGATAACAAGTAAAGAGAAGACAGTACGGGGAGGATATACTGTATGATCCCTCTTTCTTGACCCCGTTAAAAATCTGGCTGTGGCATTTTCAACATTCTGTAAATGTGATAAGGCAGACTGAAACAGGCCAGTGTACAAAGAACTACAATATTTCAACCGTGATGTGATGAGAGCATGGATCACAATTTCCAGGGCAGGGTTGCACCAGCTGTGCACAAGTTCTCACGTAAGTTAGTGCTTAATTTGGTTGCACCACCTGTTCTTAAGGCAAGACTTAACTAGTAGGTCGTAAGCTCTCCGTAAAGTAATGCGTAGTCACATATGACATTTACCTGCATTGATCCAATAAGTAGCCTTCAAATTTGTACACAGAAGTATTAAAAAGCTGTGTACTGCAGTTTTATCTCGTTACGGTTGATGTTCAAACCTAGCATTTGCTCACGTAACAGTCAGCTGTAATAAATTAAATCCCCATTAAAATACGATACGTAATAAAAGTACATTTGATAAATAGCATATTTGCCCTGTAAAAATAACAATAAATAGGAACTGTATCTAAAATAAATAAGAGGTGATAAATAAATACTAATACAACAGGCTAATACAAACATTTATTCATTTTAATATTTTATATATTTTGTGTATGTTGGCACTTGACACCGGGCGATGCATCCTGAAAACGGCACTGTTAGATCGGTTTCATGCTGAAGGGCTGTTTAAAAGTACTTTTTTTTTCTCTCTTGTAAATGTAAACGAGTGTAAATGCCAACATCATCATATACAGGTGCATCTCAATAAATTAGAATGTCGTGGAAAAGTTCATTTATTTCAGTAATTCAACTCAAATTGTGAAACTCGTGTATTAAATAAATTCAATGCACACAGACTGAAGTAGTTTAAGTCTTTGGTTCTTTTAATTGTGATGATTTTGGCTCACATTTAACAAAAACCCACCAATTCACTATCTCAAAAAATTAGAATATGGTGACATGCCAATCAGCTAATCAACTCAAAACACCTGCAAAGGTTTCCTTAGCCTTCAAAATGGCCTCTCAGTTTGGTTCACTAGGCTACACAATCATGGGAAGACTGCTGATCTGACAGTTGTCCAGAAGACAATCATTGACACCCTTCACAAGGAGGGTAAGCCACAAACATTCATTGCCAAAGAAGCTGGCTGTTCACAGAGTGCTGTATCCAAGCATGTTAACAGAAAGTTGAGTGGAAGGAAAAAGTGTGGAAGAAAAAGATGCACAACCAACCGAGAGAACCGCAGCCTTATGATTGTCAAGCAAAATCGATTCAAGAATTTGGGTGAACTTCACAAGGAATGGACTGAGGCTGAGGTCAAGGCATCAAGAGCCACCACACACAGACATGTCAAGGCTACAGTTTGGCTACAGACATTTGGCTACAGTTGTCGTATTCCTCTTGTTAAGCCACTCCTGAACCACAGACAACGTCAGAGGCGTCTTACCTGGGCTAAGGAGAAGAAGAACTGGATTGTTGCCCAGTGTTCCAAAGTCCTCTTTTCAGATGAGAGCAAGTTTTATATTTCATTTGGAAACCAAGGTCCTAGAGTCTGGAGGAAGGGTGGAGAAGCTCATAGCCCAAATTGCTTGAAGTCCAGTGTTAAGTTTCCACAGTTTGTGATGATTTGGGGTGCAATGTCATCTGCTGGTGTTGGTCCATTGTGTTTTTTGAAAACCAAAGTCACTGCACCCGTTTACCAAGAAATTTTGGAGCACTTCATGCTTCCTTCTGCTGACCAGCTTTTTAAAGATGCTGATTTCATTTTCCAGCAGGATTTGGCACCTGCCCACACTGCCAAAAGCACCAAAAGTTGGTCAAATGACCATGGTGTTGGTGTGCTTGACTGGCCAGCAAACTCACCAGACCTGAACCCCATAGAGAATCTATGGGGTATTGTCAAGAGGAAAATGAGAAACAAGAGACCAAAAAATGCAGATGAGCTGAAGGCCACTGTCAAAGAAACCTGGGCTTCCATACCACCTCAGCAGTGCCACAAACTGATCACCTCCATGTCATGCCGAATTGAGGCAGTAATTAAAGCAAAAGGAGCCCCTACCGAGTACATATACAGTAAATGAACATACTTTCCAGAAGGCCAACAATTCACTAAAAATGTTTTTTTTTTATTGGTCTTATGATGTATTCTAATTTTTTGAGATAGTGAATTGGTGGGTTTTTGTTAAATGTGAGCCAAAATCATCACAATTAAAAGAACCAAAGACTTAAACTACTTCAGTCTGTGTGCATTGAATTTATTTAATACACGAGTTTCACAATTTGAGTTGAATTACTGAAATAAATGAACTTTTCCACGACATTCTAATTTATTGAGATGCACCTGTATGTCGAAAGGATTGAAGCCTGTCACGCAAAACATGAGCTCATTGATGTCATTAAATGAGTCTGCTTTTTTATTCCATCAGTTACTCCTGGTCAGAGGCTTCCGTAAATATTTAGTTTATACGTAGGGTTACGTCCTACATAAATTTAATGGTGCAACGCTCAAATATTTAGTAGTGCGTAAATTGTGACTTAGTTCCCATTTACGCCACAACTAGGCAACTTACGTATAGCTGGTGCAACCGGCCCCAGGTCTTTAGAGAGAAACTGTTTTAATTTTGCAATGGACTTCAAGTGAAAGAAACTTCCCTTAATTACAGCACTAATCTGTTTATCAAAAAGTAGTGAGGAGTCAAAAATGACTCTTTTGAAATGCTTAGATATGTTGGAGGAAAGAGGATCTAACTGGGCTTCAAGGGCAGCGAAGGACATGGGAGAGCCTTAAAATTATAACTTCAGTTTTACTCAAATTTAACTGCAAAAAGTTATTTACCATTTGATGTCCTCGAGGCATTGAAAGAGATTAACAAAAGAGCAGCTACTGTCTGGCATAACTGATTGTATCCAACTCGATTAGGTTATATAAATATAACTGACATATGTTCAGATAACTGGCATGTCTGAATAAATGAGCAAATAGCTACATCGCTTTATTGCTATTTGACTGGCGAAATTTAGCCGTGTCACTCGAAAGATATAACTTTATTGAAAGAAAAATAACATTTAGGCTCTGTTAAGTAAACAGCAGTATCACTTTTCAAGATTTATAAATAGAAACAGAAATAAAGACCATATCACAGCACGCGCAGGTTTCCCCATGCTGTTTTGGGTGTGAAACGCCATATACTGTACACAAGCTTTTCATAACCGCCATTCCTTTCATACACTGTTCTTAACTGCTGAATCAAGTTTGTCCTTAAACATTCTGCCAATGCTCCACACACTCTCATGATGAAATGAGAGTAGGCATTTTCCAAACTGCAGTTTTGTGCCCTTAAGGGCACTACGGGAAGGGGACGCCACTCGAAGGTTCGTTCCAAACTAAAGTAAGAATTTTTTTTTTTTTTTTTACGAAGAGCCCTTTTACAAGATTATTAGATAAGGGTACATTCAAACAGTACTTTCATGCTCCCTTCAGGGTGCCCACATCAAGAGATCTGTCCATCGAAGTGAGTAGAGCATAGGGATGATCACTTTCATTTGGAATTCACCCAGTGATGTTGATAGCTGAAGTCTTATAGAGCTGCGTGCGTCTTTTGCGACATGGGTGACCAGTTTATGCAAACAGCCAAATTATGAGACCACCGATCAATTTACAAAAAGTGAATATCGACCGATACCAATCAGTGGCCGATCAATCCCTAAAATCCATGAATGTAGGAGTTTTCAATTACAAGATGGCAAGTTTCATTAGTAGTAGATATTAGTAGTTGTAGTAGAAGACAATGGAAATTTATCTTACGGCTCCTTTTATAGCTCCCTCTACAGTGGCTTTGGGTAGATTTTTGTTCCGACACTGCTCTAAAAGTTGTGCCAGTGCAATATTAAATTCTGGATTGGGTCCGCCCTCTGAAATTAAATAGCACAGGTTCTTGTCAGCATACATACTCATAACAATATAACTGTACTAGTGGTGGTACCATGGTAGAGTTAAGGTGTAAGACGGTAATACTATGATACATAGTACATCATGGTACTAAATGATTGCCTTATTCATATTCTACCAAATGAACACAATAAAAATACAATATTATACATAAATATTTAATGTTCACTGCAAGCCTAAACATAATAATGCTTAGATTTTTGAATGCTTGTGAATCCCCTTGTAGTATGAATATAAATTTCATAACTTGTACAATTTTGATCAAGCAATGGTTCACAATTTTACGCATGTACGCATTGCATACACAGTACTGCCATGGAACAAGGTGATATGGTATTACCTAGGGGTGTAAATCGCTAAGTTTCATCATGATACGATCTTGTATCGATTCTCTTAGCCAGCGATCCGATGTTTGCGAATATCTCAAAGTCTGCCGCGATACGATTTCGATTCAGGGGCCTGCGATCGATATTACGATTTTATTTTCCTGTTTTACACAATTACATTTATGTCAAAACTGCAACCAAAATATGATTAGAATATTTTAATGAGTTCTCTGAAAAGTGCAAAACCAGTATCCACACTGGGACATCCACAACAAAATAAGGTACTTCAGTTAATACAGAAACTAATATAAAAAATTAAGTCATACAATCATACAATAATGATCATCAATCGTTTGATAACAGCTCATTGCTTTAAGGAATGAGCTAAACACTACAGTGACGCAAATCTTTCAATCCAAAATACATACACACGACTGGAGAGTATTTGCTATAATTGTTTTCTCTTGACTACATCTTCCATGGTTGTATTGAAAAAATCGGTTACAATTTACAGTGATAAAGTTAGTAATGGTGTTGATGTAAAGATGTGAAAGGTCTTGTAATTGATGTTGGTGCAGCAGGACAGGCATTTTTTTCTATCCCTTATCAGTGCTGTTCACCATATTGGGGCTCTTTAGCCATTTGTCATGGTTGAATTGCTCCAACATGTATTAAAAGCGAAAATTTGCATGCAGAATTCAAATGTGTCGCATGCGCCACAATATTAGCGAGGTTAAGATTTTTTTTTGTTTTTGATATTCCAGACATATAAACGGCAATAAATCTTAAACGGCTTAGAAAATATTTATTACTGTAAAACATTGAAAGCTAATAATATTCTTCAAGCTTGTTTTCGTTATTTTCACTCGATATGAGAGCATTTGCCTGCAAAAGCTGTGGCAATGTGAGTTACCCCGGGAAGAGTTCCTCTAGTCTCAGCGGAAAGTAAGGGACCGTGGAAAAAGTGAAATTTTCACTTTTTTTTTCTTTTTTTTTTTGTAATAGCTTGGTGTGTGAACTGCATGTCCAATATAAACCTCCTTTTTGTAATAGCTTTTTTCTTAAAGGACATCAATGAATATCACTCAATAGAGGACAGTGCGCAACTTTCACAACCTTTCATTTTTACACCTAGTGGTTGAATCGGTAACTGCATGTCCAAAATCACCTTTTTATAATAGCTTTTTTGTTGAAGGAGATAGAGACACGAAACCAACGTCATTCAATAGAGGACAGTGTACAACTTTCACAACCATTCGCTTTACCCTAGTGGTTGTATAGGGAACTGCATTTCCAAAATCACCTTTCTTTTTGTAATAGTTTTTTTGTTGAAGGGGATAAACACGAAACCAACGTCATTCAATAGACGAGGACAGTACGCAACTTTCACAACCATTTTATTTTTACCCCTAGTGGTTGAATAGGGAACTGCACACCCAAAATTAAGTTTCATTTTGTAATAGCTTTTTTATTGAAAAATATAGAAGCACGAAACAAAAATTCTTTTTGTAATAGCTTTTTTGTTGGAGATAGAGACACAAAACCAATGTCATTCAATAGAGTAGGACAGTGCGCAACTTTCACAACCTTTTGTTTTACCCCTAGTGGTTGAATAGGGAACTGCATGTCCAAAATCACCTTTCTTTTTGTAATAGCTTTTTGTTGAAGGAGACAAGAGACACGAAACCAACGCCATTCAATAGAGGAGGACAGTGTGCAACTTTAACAACCTTTCGTTTTACCCCTAGTGGTTCACTCAGCGGCCATCTTTGGAACACTCCCGGGGAGCTATTTTTCTATGTAAACAAGCGACATGCCAGTGCAGCTCCTATCTACTTAAATGGGGAAAGACCGAAATCTCCAAAACAGTGGGTCTAGATTATGATCAAAGAACATTTCTCAAATCAGCAGTAAAACCTGACTATACTGGTATAATAAATTGGGGTTCTTTACCTCAGATTGTTTAAAAAAAAAAAAAAAAACTAAATTTTCCCATCTTGTTTAATTAATGCACACGCACGTTCTTGAGTTGACTGACAGGCGATGTCTATATCTAAAAGGTGACTGGCTCTTTTACTTGAAGGCAGAACTTCCGTTCTACATCTGTTGACCTTTAGGCATTCCAATTTCTCCCATTCATTTTAACAGAAGTGACTCTTAAATGACTATAAAGAGACTCTCGGCTTGCAAACCACACAAACCTAAACGCCTCCTAAAGCAGAGTGCATGATTTATGTTCACTTCCTGGTAACTATTGTGAAGCAGAGACTGCAGTTAGAAGACGCTTCTTTATCCCTTGTCTGTACATGTGTCTGAAATTGTGGCATGTCAGCACTTTAAAACATGCCAAAAATATACAAAATTAACAAAAAGTTAAATCTAAAAATTCTGTTTAATAAATGTCTTATCAAATGATCCTCTGGAGAGCACTCTCCAAAAACTTGCCAAATAAATTCATAACAAAACTCCATGAATTTTTAAACAATTAAATGAATAAAACCTCAATATATTTAAATTGTATTAATTTATTTTTTATAAAACTTACTAAATTCAATTTGAAAGAATTTTGTTTGTTTGAGTGAATGAAATTCTATCCATTTATCAACCTAAATAATGTTTAAGACAACTTTACATATCCATTAACAAAACACAGCAAAAGGTAATAAACTGCTGTACTCACAATTAGAACAACTGAACGCACCGAGTGCTGGTGTTAAAACTTGTCTTGAGGACCGCATCTCTCCACTTATGTATGCATTTTTTAGTTACATCATTTACATCATTCATTCATCCTTATCCTAGGTAAAATCCTTTTCTTAAATCCATTTCCTTCTTTTAGCCTTTGAGCCTCTGATGGAATTACATAGCAGAAAACATTTTTCTAATTAGGTAAAGAGAGCAGTTAATTGGCCAGACAGTGTAACTCCTGTCCCCACCTTTCACCTGAAATGTTCAATTACTACAAATAGTTTAAGGATTAATTTGCTTTATTTAATTTATTTTGCAATTTTGTTGAAAATGTAGGCTTGCAAAAAAAAAAAAAAAAAAAAAAAAAGGTAAAGCACATTTAAAAGATAATAACTAAATTATAAAAAATTGTTTAAATACAACATTTTGACAGAGGGGGCACAGTTGTCTGGCTGAGGGGGCACTGCTAAAACTAAAACTAAAATGACCATTAAAAAGTAATTTATTGTTATTCAATGTTATGTCAAGAACAGCTCTAATAAACTAAAACAAACGACAGTACATCATTATTTTACGACATAAAGGTCAGTCAAACTGGAAAATTGCAACTACTTTAGGAGTATCTTCAAGTGCAGTTGCCTAATCCATAAAGTGCTGTTATTAAGCTCTCATGAGGACCGCCACAGGAAAGTAACATCCTGAGTTAAACCTGCTGCAGAGGATAAGCTCATTAGATTTACCTGCCTCAGAAATCTTAAATTAAATGGATTTCAACAAAAATAAATGTTCCAGAGTTAAAGAGCAATGGACATTAGACCAGTGGAAATCTGTACTTTGGTCAGATGAGTCCAAAGGTCAAAGATGATTTAGGATCCAACCGCCTTGTGTTAGTGAGAGACAGAGTAGGTGAAGGTATGATCTCTGTATGTGTGGTTCACAACTTAAAGCATGGAGTAGGAGGTGTGATGATGTGAGGGTGATTTTCTGTTGACACGGTCAGTGAATATATTTAAAATTCAAGGCACACTAGGCCAGTGAGGCTACCACAGCATTATGCAGCAAAACGCCATCACATCTGGTTTGTGCTTAGTGGGTCTATAATTTATTTTTCAACAGGACAATGATGCAAAACACAACTCTAGGCTGTGTAAAGGCTAATTGGGCCTTAGGAGAGTGAAGGAGGGCTGCATTAGATGACCTGGCCTCTACAATCACCTGAACTCCAACTAATTGAAGATCATCTGGGATGAGTTGTACAGCAAAAATGACAGAATAACAAGATTGTGCAATGCTATAATCATGGCAATGGGTGGCTACTCAGAAGAATAAAAAATATAAAATATATTTGGATGTCTTTCAAAGGTCACTTTTTGCTACTACATGATTACATATGTGTTATATCATAGGTTTATGCATTCAATATTATTGTACAACGTAGAAAATATTAAAAATAAATATAATATAATAATGATTATTATTGTCCAAACCTTTGACTGGTACTGTATATTGTTTTACATTTTGCACAAACATTCTTAACTCCACCATACTGTATGCTAAAGGTATCAGTCATTTGAAATGCTCACTGTCCTCCTATTACAAAAAGAAAGTTAATTTCGGGTGTGCAGTTCCCTATTAAACCACTAGGGGTAAATCAAATGGTTGTGAAAGTTGCGCACTGTCCTCTATTGAAAAACGTTGGTTCCCTGTCTGTCACTCACTCGATGTTGTGTCGATGTAGTGACACTAGGGGTTCGCTCTTGAGAGCCCCAATCACCTTTGCTTAAAATAGAAAAGGCCAATGAGAATTGGCGAGTGGAATTTGCATGCCACGCTCCACCCCAGACATACGGGTATAAAAGGAGATGGCGTGCACCACTCGTTCAGATTTTTTCTTTGGAGCTGAATGCATGTATTATGTTCGTCCTATCACCTACGCTTACGCTGCTGGATTTATGGTGTATATCAGCGGTCACCCTCACACGGTCGAGTGTTGTGCTTCCCCTGGGTGCTTCGGCGGCCGAGTCCACAGGTGCTAAAAGAGTATATATCTAAAAGAGTATATTTTCTACTAAAAGAGCTCGTCTGGTTTACTGGTGTAACCCCTGTTCCCTGATGGAGGGAACGAGACGTTGTGTCCCTCCTGCTGCAGCACTGAACCGGCCGCTGACATGGCCGGGACTCTCTATCGGCTCCTCAGCATAAATCTGAATGAGTGGTGCATGCCATCTCCTTTTATACCTGTATGTCCGGGGCGGAGAGTGGCATGCAAATTCCCCTCGCCAATTCTCTTTGACCTTTTCTATTTTAAACAAAGTTGATTGGGGCTCTCAAGATCGAACCCCTAGTGTCACTACATCCACACAATGTCTCATTCCCTCCATCAGGAAACAGGGGTTACACCAGTAACCCAGAAGTTTCGTGCCTCTATCTCCTTCAACAAAAAAGGTATTACAAAAAGAAAGGTAATTTTGGGCGTGCAATTCCCTATTCAACCACTAGGGGTAAAACAAATGGTTGTGAATATTGCGCACTGTCCTCTATTGAATGACGTTGGTTTCGTGTCTCTATCTCCTTCAACAAAAAAGCTATTACAAAAAGAAAGGTGATTTTGGACATACAGTACCCTATTCAACCACTAGGGGTAAAAACGAAAGGTTGTGAAAGTTGCGCACTGTCCTCTATTGAGTGACATTCATTGATGTCCTTTAACAAAAAAAGCTATTACAAAAAGAAGGTTTATATTGGACACGCAGTTCACACACCAAGCTATTACAAAAAAAAGAAAAAAAAAAAAAAGAAAGAAAGAAAAAAAAATGTTGGGGGGTGGGGGGTTTGCACTTTCTTAACGGTCCCTTACTTACAGCTGAGACAGGAGGACCTCTTCCCGGGGTAAGTCACATTGCGGCGGCTTTTACTGGCAAATGCTCATAATATCAAGTGAAAATAATGAAAACAAGCTTGAAGAATATTATTAGCTTTCCATGTTTTACAGTAATACTATTTTACAAATTATTTTCTAAGCCGTTTAAGAGTTATCGCCGTTTATCGCTGAATATGTCTGGAATATCAAAACACCAATCTTAAACTCGTTGCTTCGGAGCGCACATCCGTGTCCCACATCATGAGAAGCATATTTAGTGCTTATAAAGCGAGACAAATATTATAAGGTTGCTGCATGGCATGACGGAAATTCGTACGGAAGTGGCTGGCATTAGAACGTTAAAACAAAGGTGCATCTTTAAAAAATAAAAATAAATAAATAAATAAAACATCGACCTTTACACGTTGTATCGATGACATCGCATCGTTGGTTAAATGATCTATGGATTGTTACACCCCTAGTATTACCATGATAAACGTGCAGCTACTACTTTTATTTATTGCCAGAAGGCTTATCTTAACATTTATAATCAAATCATATTAATTAGTAGGCATATGCATTTACCTCGGACTGCAATCCTTATCATCATGGTGTACTTTGCAATCATCCGGGCTCGAGCCGCATCTTTAGGTATCTTAATGTCCTTCACTTTGGACCATTTGTTGTGTCCTGCCCACAGCGCAGGGTTTGAGTGCAGTGTTCTGCAGGAATGGAGGGCTGGATACTGACAGCTCTGAACCACAGCAGACACTCTCGCTGTCAGTCTGAAAGCCCTCTGCATCATCTCGCCTAACAGCGTCCTTCACTCACTAAATAGACAGCACGCGTAGGCATGTAAGTGTGCTGCGAGAATGACTTTGGTTAAGTCTTACAGTCTTAAGCCTCTAACATTCAGAGTTTTCACTAAGATGATTTTAATACTTCGACAATACATTTCCGGGCATAAATTAATATATTTCGTGCATGATACTTACGAAATAAAAAACAACGAAATTGTCCAATTTTACCATAGTTATTTCACAACCCAGTGCTTCTTTATCCAGGACGAACGCTATAGAGAGCAACACCACCTTTTTCTTCTTCTGTTTTATTGGCGGATCGCAACTTCACATTGCATTACCGCCTCCTGCTGTTAGCATGGACCAGAAACTCTTATTATTATTATTATATATATATATATATACAGGTGCATCTCAATAAATTAGAATGTCGTGGAAAAGTTCATTTATTTCAGTAATTCAACTCAAATTGTGAAACTCGTGTATTAAATAAATTCAGTGCACACAGACTGAAGTAGTTTAAGTCTTTGGTTCTTTTAATTGTGATGATTTTGGCTCACATTTAACAAAAACCCACCAATTCACTATATATATATATATATATATATATATATATATATATATATATATATATATATATATATATATATATATTTTAATGATTATTATTATTTTATTATTATTATTGCTTAATGAACAACAGTGACATAATAGACAAAACAAAAACATTATATAAGTTATAACCAGACATACATAGTGGATATAGTACAATACTTTACATACAACTGTACATATTCTTACAAAAAAGAATGATATATAATTTCCTTCTTTTTTATACAAGTTAGCCTATATTATATTAATTATATTTTTCATTAGAAGAGATGTTTTTATAGCCTTCTTGTTTGTTAAAGTAGTCATAGACTCATATAACATTTTATGGTCTATACAGAATAATTTGAAGCATGGTTTTATCTCAGTTACCTTTGCTTTATGTAAATGAAATTTCCCAAGCAGAGTTAATCATTTTATGGTATGGTCAACTATGGGAGAACCAGTGTTACAGTCCAAGAACAAAATCATGTATTCTTCTATCACATTTATTTTATGAAGTACATCAAATATTAATAAAGAAATCTGTGTCCAAAGTTCCTTAGAATATTTACATGCACAAAATAAATGTATAAGAGTTTCAGGCTCAATTTTACAAAAAGAACATAGTGGTGAAATATCTTCGTTGAATTTATTAAGAAAAACATTGCAAGGGCAGTATCTTTAAAAGCAAAAAAACTTTATTAGGCAATACAAATTTATTAACTTCAGACCAAATCTTATCAGATAAAATCATAGGAAAATTTGGTTTTCATTTTACAAGCGCTTTCCGAGAACAGCTAAAATCCCTTATGAGACATTTTCTAATGTAAAAAACACCTACTATCCTGGATGATCATGCCACCAATACACATCTGTCCAACTAAGGGATTGTACATTAAATTAGTTTTTACAAGATGAAGTAATTTAGTAGAAATGGCTTTCACAATAGATTTGATATCTTTAACTGAACAAGAGAGCCCCGAAACAGAAATAAATTGCTCATAAGAATAAAGTTCACCATTACCAGAC
The DNA here is from genome assembly GCF_019703515.2 of Myxocyprinus asiaticus. Lineage (NCBI taxonomy): Eukaryota > Metazoa > Chordata > Actinopteri > Cypriniformes > Catostomidae > Myxocyprinus > Myxocyprinus asiaticus. The sequence goes on along the minus strand of NC_059379.1, from coordinate 37,379,407 downwards.
AGCAAGTCTGAGACAAAGATGACGCCCTTCTCAAGCCAATCTTTCTTAAAAATAGATTTGTGCTGATTGTTCCATAGTATACAAGTGTGTGGGGAGAAATTGTGCTTGAAGGCTATTTTCCAAGCATCCAATGCTTGCTTATGAAAATTGGCTAGCTTAATAGGGAGCTTATTACAATTAAAATCACAAGAAGGCAGCAATTTTAGTCCGCCACATTTTTCAAAAACCAAATTGGGGATATAAAACCATAAGGAATTACTCTGAGCTAAACGATGCTTTATCCAATTAATTATAAATATGTTATTAATAGTACTAAAATCAAGAACGTTAAACCCATCCTCAGAATAGCTCCTAATTATTGGTTTTCTTTTTACATACTCTGTTTTGTTCTTCCAGATAAACTTATATAAAACTCTGTCAACTGCTGAACTCCCAGGACTAACATAAAGAGAAAGTGCAGGATACACTAGTCCTGAAATGCCCTCTGCCTTTGACAGCAGTACATGTCCATGGAGAGTCAGATTCCTCTGTGACCAACAACTAAAGATATTTTTTGCTTTCTGCAATTTTCTAGTGAAATTAGATTCAATTCTGTCATTTGGAAATTTACTAATTAAAATGCCAAGATATCTAACTGTTTGTTTCACCTTAATTTCACATATATTATCAACATCCAATTACTAACTGTTATAATCTCACTTTTGTTCTGATTAATGAAGAGACCAGATGCATCAGAGAACAATTTTAAACTATCTAATATAATTGGAACCTGCCATTTATCTTTTAAAAACAAGCAGGTATCATCTGCAAGTTGACTAATTAAAATAGAGTTATAACGTTGGAGCAATGTACTGTGTAAAGGTTAAGAAGCTCAGCAACCAGTAAAAATAAAAAAGGAGAAATTGGACATCCCTGTCTGATGCCTCTCCCAATGACAAAACACAGAGAAGTCCCTTTAGACAAGGAGACACTGCTAGTGATATTATTGTATAACATTTGTACAGTGTTTTTAAACCTAGGCCCAAAACCAAACCGTCTCAAAGCTTCAAACATAAAAGCATGCACTACTGTGTCAAATGACTTCCTAGAAATCTAAGAACAAAGTAATTGCATTATTATTAACTAACTCAGAGTAATCTAAAATATCCAAAACAAGACAAATATTATTTGAAATATGTCTACTTTTCATGAAGCCAGATTGTGTGAACAAGATAACTTCTTCCAAACAGGGTTTTAATCTTTTAGCGTGTAAAGCAGCTAATAATTTGTAATCTGAATTTAACAAAGATATAGGGCGCCAATTGTCTAATAAAAAGTATATCTTTATTAGGTTTTGGCATTAAAGTAATTAGCCCTTGTTTCATTGAATCAGTTAATTCCCCCTTATCTAAACATTCATTAAATGCATCCAAAATTAACTCCAATTAATTCCAAAACAGGTGATAAAATTCAAAAGGCAAACCGTCAGGACCCGGACTCTTATTGAGAGGTGTTTTTATTTTTTATTTTTATTAAAACGTCCAGCTCCTCCAAAGTTATCTCATCCTCACAAACCGCACAATTTTCTTCACTAATTTTTGGTATGAATGGTTCTACTTTACAAAAAATGTTTTGTTAAAAGACTCTAAATGAAAGGATGTAGTATACAAACACTGACAGATTTCAGATACAAACTTTGAGATTTTGTTGTAATCAGAAGACAAGTTATCATTAATGTAAAGAGAAGAGATCTTCTTTAAATCACCTCTTCTCTTTTCTAAGTTAAAGAAATATGCTGAGTTTTTTCTCCAAATTCTAGCCACTTAGCCTTTGATCTAATAAATGCACCTTTGGCCTTCACAGCAAAAAACATGTTAAGATCCTCCTTCAACAAATACAGCTTCTCTTTTTTTCCTGATCACTAGGAGAGGCCAGACACAAAATATCGTTAATCTCCCTTATAATTTTAGAATATCTTGATTCCCTTGCTTTCGCAAGTCCTTTACCAAACTGTATAGAAAATCTCTGACATTCATATTTAAGCAATTCCCATTTTGTGATAGCCGAAACTAGTTTTGCTTTATGACTCCTAATAATATTTCTAATACCTGAACAATACATGGAATTTTGTAAGAAAGAGGTGTTTAACTTCCAATATCCTGGTTGTCTTGGAGCTCTACTTTTTTCCTGAGATATTTCAAGGTCAATGCAAGCATGGTCAGTAAGGGGTGCAGGAGAAATAGAGCAGGAACTAATAAATGAAACTAACATATCAGATACAAACCAGAGATCTATCCGGGATTTTTGTGACATTTCTGGTTTAAACCATGTAAATGATGAACTGTTTCCAGGCTGCTACAAAAATCACCTATAACTACGTTAAGACTGTTAACACTGAGTCTGGGTGGAAATCTGTCTAAATGTAAGTCAGGGGCTTCATTAAAATCCCCTCCTATTATAAAAGCAGCTGAAGGAAATTTTTGTTTTAAAGCAGATAGCTTTGCAGATAAGGTTTGTAGAAGAACACTGTTCATATTAGAGTTAATAAAACCATAAATGTTACATAAAATAACAATAGAATCCCCTGAATTAACAACTGCTATTATCCATCTACCCTCTGTAGAAAAGTGTGATTCAAGAATAATACCTTTGAAGTTATGTTTAAATAAAATCAAAACTCCACATGAATAAGTAGAGACATGTGAAAATAAGATTTTACCTCCCCATTGTGAAGACCAGAATGATTCCTCCTTGACACTAGAATAAGTCTCTTGTAAAAAACAAACATCTCTTTTTTTAGAACTACAAATTAAATATAGAGCTTTACGCTTAGTCAGATCACGAATCCCCCGAACATTAAGAGAACAACACGAAAAATTAAACGACATCAAAGAACAAAAAATAACAATATCCAACCTACCTAAAAGGCAGGAAAATAAACTATATCAAATAGAAAATGAAGTGCAAAACTTAACCATTTACCTTACATTTTTTACAGACATCACAGGGCAATTTAAGGTATAGAAACCCCTGCTTTGTCTGTGAAGAAAGTCAGACAGCACTGCAACATGTCCTTTCAAACAAAAAGTAAACAAATTAGGCCATCTTTGAAAAAAAAGGTTAGCAAACTAATTTTAACTAAATTAACAGTCAGTTAAATTACCGATTTTTCGGTCCAAGATTTGAAAGAGAGCGGATATTGGAATGGATGGATGATCACACGTTGTCTGCAGTAAGCTTCTTTCCTTCAATAAAGGCAAATGAGCCCTTAAACCCGGCCCGTTTCCCTTCTCTCATGGCTTGACTTACCAGCGGCCATAATTTGTTCCGTGCATCCCTTGTGTGTTGCGTCAAATCTTCAGATATCTTAATCCCTTTCTGTTTAAGGACTTCAGAGGTTCTCGCATCAACTCAGATGCGATCGTGATGAGTGCGTGACAAGAATTGCACAATAATCCACCATGGATAAATGCCTCCTCCCCTCGGACCGAGTCAGTGTGCAGCATCAATGGACATTTGAAGAATGTCTCTCAGTCCAGGCGATAACCCAGACAAAATGTCAGTGACAACCATTTTTACATTTTCTCCGTCCTCCTCTGGAATGCTTGAGATTTTCAAGTTCCATCTTCTTTTGAAGTGTCCAGTTCGTCCACCTTGTCCCACAACTGTTTATTCTCAGTGGTGATCGCTGCGAGCTGAGCGCCCAACTTGTCTGTTTCAGTGACAGCACGCTCCGTTTTATCCTCGACAGATTTAACTCTCTCATCATGTTCAGAAATTTGAAATGAGTTGGATGCCACAGACCTTTCAATTGCCAGTAACTTTTCCACGACATCGTCCTGTTTTTTCGCCAGCCTCTCTATCGCCTCCATCAGCATTGCGTTTGAAGGATCGGAGGTATGGCACGGCATTTTTGGATGAGGGCTCTTAGACGGAGTATCAGGTAATGGTAAAAGATAATCGACGATGTCCCTTTCAGGAGGTTTAGCATAGTCATGTACACGTTTCACACTTTCTGCCATGCATACATCGTTACATTGATCCATGAAACTGTTGAGAAATGCTGAAGGAACCTTCATTAGATCTTGCATGAAATGGCTTGAGGAGGGTGAGCAGAACTCTGCCTATTTTTTTAGATTGGAGCAACAGCAAGTTAGGAACTCTCATATTCAGCAGCTACATATTAATGGGAATGTCACTGATGATTTTAAATCCATTGCGGTCTTCTGTGCTAAGATTTATAGTGATGATTTATACTCTTCTAAATTTTGCCAGCATTCTGCCATAGAATTCTTTGATTCTTTGTCATACATAAAACAACTTAGTAAAGAGGACTATAGCCTGCGCGATGGTCCTGTTAGTCTAGAGCAAATTTTTGATGCGATAAATAATCTAAAAAATAATAAATCCCCTTGTACTGATGGGCTATCTGCCGAATTTTACAAAACTTTTAGCAAAAGGTTGGCACCCTTTTTACATAAGGTGTTCATAGAGAGTTTTGGAGAATGACGCTTCCTCCTACTTTGTGTCAGGGGCTAATAACCTTAATTCTAAATCTGACAAAGATCTCCTCTCGATAAATAACTGGAGGCCAATCACTTGATTACACAATGATTACAAGGTCATTGCCTTTGTGTTAGCGAAGAGGCTGAAATCAGTTTTAAAAAGCATAATATGTGAATGCAATCCGGATTTACCCATCAGAGACATATTTCCAATAATATACGCTTGATTCTAGATTTAGTAGATTATTCTGATCTTATTTCCAGTGATAGCTTTATCCTCTTTCTTGAACACTATAAGGCGTTTGATTGTTTAGAGCATGAATTTATGTTACAGGCCCTGCACAAGATTTGATTTAGTGATTTTGTTTGTAGTTGTATCAAAATGCTTTTTTGTAATGGGAATAGTTCTATCCGACTCGGTACCTCTCCAAGATTCACTTTAAAGCGTAGTGTCAGACAGGGCTGTCCAATTGCTTTTTTTAACAGCTACTCAATTTTTAATTTACATTTCAGACAGAGTCCTGTGAAAGGAATTACCATTGCTGATACCGAATTAATTATTAGTCAATTGGCAGATGAAACAGCACTATTTCTGGAGGATGCTTCTCAGATCCCGGTTGCTTCTGGCCTTTTGCTTAATACTAATAAATGTGAATTACTCCCGATTAAAACTTGTGTAATATCTTCTATCTGTAGTATCCCTGTTAGAGAATGTGTCACATATTTAGGAATCAAAATAACAAAAGATACTAAATTGAAATGTCAGATGAACTTTAACTTGATTGTTGATAAAACGTGGAAAAAAATCAATTTTTGGTTAAGAGATTTATCCCTGAATGACAGAGATCTGCTCATAATAGTGGAAGGTGTTTCTAGATTGTCCTATGCTTCTCATAGTGTTGGGTTCGAGTCCATCTTAGTCGAGTCTGAGTCAAGTCTGAGTCTTTAAACAATTGAATCCTAAAGGGGCCGAGTCGGACTCAAGACCGAGTCCATAACAGTCCGAGTCGAGTCCAAATCCAAATGAATCTGTTCATGAATCTGAATAAAAATTGTAACCGTAAACTCAACATCAATATTTTAAACTTCACAACTAAGAAAAACAGTTTGTCAATATAAATGTAACAAAAACACCTCTGTTGCCTTTCATATATATATATATTTTTATGATTAGTATCCTGCTGAACAAACTTCAAAGTTGTTTCAGAATGAAAGCATATGCTTTAAGTGTATGATGACAAAACTGTCCTTCAACACAATTCTTACTGTGTTCTGTTGACATTTAAACTATTTGTTGCTTTTTCCCCTCCACTCAAACATAGACTAAAGATAGTGAAAGCTGTGTTAGTCATTTTTTAACATTTAATTTAGTTTTATTTAAAATGATCTCTATCTAAATAAATAATAGTCTATCCTGAGATTTTTTTTCTGAATCTTTTTTCTCTATCTGCCGACTGATTTGGGAAAATACATACTGTACAAATGAGTCAACACAGTAGTAATTAGCACTCGCTGAGAAGTTATGTCTCACGATTTGACTGCAAATGCTAAACATCCAAAAACACTGGAAAAGCCCACTGATAAAATTAGGGCCATGGAAAAGCTTTTCTAGTTAATTTGCGGAAAAATGCACAATGCAGGGCAGTTCTGCATGCTGCTCGTGTACCTAAATCCCTGATGCATCCATGTGCGTCTCGCAGCAACTGCCGCAGAAGATTAAAAAAATTATAATAATTTATATTTGCTTGAGCAGCAGCCGCGTTGGGCTGCAATCAGTCTGAAATCTTTAAATACCAACCAAAGAAAATTTAATTGAGCACTTCTTTAACCACAAAAACATGGAGAATAATCATTTTGAGTCATAAATTTAACAGAATTGTCCTTCAAAAGTGTCAGAGATGTAGGTTTAAAAAATATGTGCATAAATTACCCAGTAGTTTACAATAAAAATAAAATAATATAAACATTTAAAATAAAGATATCATAATCAACTAAATTAATCTCGTTTCATGAAGTTTAATTTCATACACAAACTCTGTCATTGAATAATACATTTATTTTATAGCCTATAATTAAATTATAAACAAAACATTTCACTGCCCAAAATATCCTAAAATTTTATTGTGCATGGTTGAATGTTGTGAATGGTGGACAAATGCTGTAAAAGAATGTATTTTAAGCAGCTCGTCAATGTTTTGAAAATAGTCAATCAATAATAAATAGGTGCTGTTTATCTGTTTAGAGTTGCTGTCTGCTTTAGCAATAACGCTTTTTTCTCCCGACTATTTAAAAAGTTACACAGTTAATTCATCAAGCTATTATGGACCAGTTCAAGCTGACAACACTACGTGGACCACAAGAGACTACAGAAGCCTTCATGTGTAGACACATTACGCCTAAAAAGACTTAATATCCTATATTAATACTATTTTTATGTATTTTTATTTTTATTTGCTGTTTTTAGTAAACTGTGGGTGACTTGATTCAATGAAGTTCTTGATTTTAAGTTTTGAACCACGATGAAACTGCAATGCAAGCACCGTCTTGGCTGCACAAACGCCACATGCAATTTTACCAGTTGTCAGGTCCTGTGTCGTGTGAAACTGCCTTATTTAGTTTCTATTACATTGGATACATACCTGTCTTTATGTTTTCGTCATGCCAGTCACCTCTGTAGTCTATTTTATACAGTAGTCGCTGTAGTAATATTCAAGCATATTGGTTGACTAATGAGTGTGAATATGCACGTGCATATGTGTGTGTGTTTGCTTAAACACAGTGAAACAACTGTGAAACAACACAGTGAAACAAAAATGTCTACGACTTCAGGGGCTAATACAGCTGCATGCAGAAAGAGATGTGTTCATTAATTTCTGCTTTGTTATTTATATTTTTTTCATTGCATCACAAATGTCACAGACTCGGCCGGATCTCGGAAAAAAATCCCGAGTCCCAAAGGCTTGAGTCCAAGTCAAGTCCGAGTAAAAATGCATCCGAGTCCGTGACAAGTCCAAATCCATTAAAACTGGACTCGAACTTGAGTCCAAGTCCAAACTCAAGTACCCCAACTCTAGCTTCTCAATCCTAATATGCTGATAAATCTACTTGTAAATTGATTTATGGAATGTTGCTTAAAGTATTATGGAAAAATAAGACCCATTATATTAGAAAATCTGTTAGAATAAATTCTTATAGTAAGGGTGGCTTACATTTTATTGAATTCGGCTTTCTTAATAATACTTTTAAAATTAATTAACTCAAACACTTTCTTCACAATCAAACTTCTTTTGGAATTTAATCCCATGGTAAGTTTTTATCTTGGATAGGAGGTATAACATTTGTTTAATGTGCAATTAATTACTTGGGGATTTATTTACAAACATAATTTGTCACCACACAATTTTTTTATTTGGAATAATTGTAATATCTTGCATAACAAAAAATCTTTGTTTTTTGAAAACTGGTTTAAGAATGGGCTGATGTTAGTGAACCAGTTATTTGGTAATGACAGTAACTTATTCAACCACTCAACTTCTTTTTGAAATACCAAATACCAATTTCCAATAACCAGGAAAGAATTCAATATAGTTATTAAGGCTAACCCTATGGAAATCTGTATGCTTTTTAAAAACAATAATAACAACTCAATGTTATCTGTTTGTCCCTCTAACCCGGCGTCTACTTTGGTTGTTTCTGTTTGTTTCTCGGCACGGAAGTTCTATTATAAAATTAGATCATTATTTTCTGTTCTTGCTGTTTCCATTCCTTCCACCGTTTCCTATTGGAACAACATTTTTGATGATATAAATTGGCCCCATGTGTGGTCACTCCCACACATTTTTTTCCTAACAAACAAAGTTAAAGAAATATCAAAAATTTGACCATCAAGCCTTTTTTACAGAAGTTTAAAAACGATATTAATACATCCTGCTCTTTTTGTGCAGCTTCGCCCGAAACTGTAAATAATTTATTTTGGGATTGTCCTTTTGTTCAGCCCCTTTGGAGTAATATTAATGCTTTAACCCTTTAAAGCCTGAGCCCAAAATTCAGAAAATTTCATTCTGTGCCAGAATATGATATTCATACACATGTTCATATTACATTCATATTCATATAACATCACACAACTGAACTGTATATACCATATTGAAGAGAAGAACTAGGGCTTTCAAATTATATAAATATATGTATGAGTATTTAAGGCTAATCATCCTTTATTAATAAGATTTCACACAGCAATTTTTCAAAAATCTTCTCCGGCCACCATACTTCATCAGACAACTGCATTTTCAACCATTTTAATTACAAGCTAGAGGGAAACTTAGAGTGTATGAAATATACATAATTTTGTGGGCAATGTAGAATAGCAGACAGATTAGAAATATAATCTATTGTTTAAAAGTTAAGACCATTCTAGTGATTAGTGGGAAAACGGAATAAAACAAACATTTAGAATGTTAAGATACATTTCACATGACCACTCCTCAAATACTCCTTTTGAGCACCTGTAATAATAAATTGAGATTGCATCTGAAATTGAAGGACACAAACACTGAAATATACATTTTATGTGTTCAATAAAACACACACTTTATTTAATTTGAACATTAGAATTACACACGAATTACACAGCAAAACATACAAAATCAAACTTTCGAACTATCTACAGTAAATACATTTTTAATAAAGAATGCAGGAACAGAATATATATAAATTCATAAATACTCAACAACTGCAATACCTGTGGAGAGAGGAGAGGGAGAAAAGAGGGGAGGGGGAGGACAACACCACCAGTAAACACAGCCCAACCTAGCCCTCTTCATGAAACTGGTCACACTCAGCTGAGTGCCAAGACTGAAAACAGTTCCTATCGCGAACCAAGCAAAGTCTTTTGCCATCACATTCTGGTGCGCAACAAGCTACTTTAGTTTTATTTTCAGTCCTACTTTTCCGATAGCATAGCCAACATCTCTTAGAGAACTCTTCAAATTTAGGGACATGGGCTGTGTGGAGTGATGACGAAGGAGGGACTACAGGCTTTAGTGTATGCAAAGGGAAACTTGTGTGAATATCGATACCTCCCAGCTGATGAGCCAGGTTTTCTCTGAAATCTATCTGGATAAAGTTCACCGGTCTACGCTCATCCCCTGATGCCGCATGAATGTGTTGCCATTCCTTAAATAATATGAAACTATTGACGATGGCAATGTCTATGAAGTGGAAAAAAAAGTGTCTTCCACCACTTCTGGGTTTTTTGTAGGACATCGTAAGATTTTATCATTTGGTCTGACCTATCAACACCACCCAAGTTTTTGTTATAATCGCTGATGACAGTGGGCTGGAGGGCTACTTCTTTTGTCCAGTTGCCATCATTTTTTGCAAACCTAGTAATTTCGGTTGAGCCATTCGCATTGTGGAAATTGGAGAGGCGTGTAACTGCACGCGTGTCCTTCCACTGAATTACAAGTATATTCCCCTCAATTCTACACCACCTCATATCCCCACAAGCTGTCTTGCATTCCCATCTTTTGATGTCTTTAAATTCTGCAGGAAACAGTTTAAGATTCACCCTGCATGTCCAACAGGCATTAGTTCCCATTTCTAACAACTTAACCATAAGAGCTGGGGATGTGTAAAAGTTGTGAAACCAAACATTGTGGCCCTGGTCTTTGAATGGCTACAGTAAAGATTCAACTACTTTGGTGGCCAAGTCAGTGACACGTCCATCATGACTACCTGTGTAAACATTAAAGTCGAGAGTATACCCCGAGTCTGATGTTGCAATTACCCATAATTTAAAACCCCACCGAGTAGGCTTGCCCTTCATGTATTGTTTAAATCCTGACCGAGCTTTAGACTTGACCATACGTTCATCTATTGCAAGATTACGGTTAGGCTGAAAGAGCTGCTGGCATTTTTGTTGGAGGTGGTCCATAAGATAACGCAACTTCCTAAGGCGATCCTGATTATCCTCTGTGGTAGGGTCTACAACATGTAGAGCTGCTAAAAGAGCCTTGTAGCGGTCACGCGACATAAATCCCCTCACCTACGAGCCCTGAGGTGACTTGGTTCCCCAATGATGATGGGAATCAGGGAGAATTGAAAACCCCATGTAAATGAGCAACCCAAGAAATTTGTAAAATTCATCAGGGGTCACCTCCATCCAAGCTCCTTGGTAGCTGGAATATGTCGGACAGTTTAGGACGAGCTCCCACCCCTGATGGTTTGTAAAGCTGCATATCTCAGCAACTACAGCCTGAGTAAAAAACAGCATGAAAAAGTCAATTTCTCGCAACATCATATTGGAGGTTGACCACACAGCCTGACGCACGCTACCTAAGTCAATACCGAATGGACAGCTAGGCTTAAATGGGAGAGGTTTTGGTGCCTGTGAATCAATATCAGACAACGAGGGATAAGAAACAGAGTCAGGGAAGCGTTTACGCTTTCTAGCTGACTTCGGACCTATGTGAGAATGGCTAGCCATACCCAAAATAATAAGAGTAACAGTGTTAGTGTTACTGTGAGTATCAGTCATATGAGAAATAGAAACAAACAATACATACACATTCATACATACCCAGTTGATGGTCTTGGCTGGGATCAGGTTCCATCTCATCCTCCATCTCCTCGTGGTCCGGGTCTTCCTGCAGTAGTTCCTGGTCTAGCAGATCTTCCTCCTGTGTACTCATGCCTTCATGAGCCATGTCCTCCTCTGCTATGAACCTAAGCTCATCAGCAGTCAGCTGCCTCCTCCTCTTGAGAGTGCTGAGCAGGGAGCCATAGTCGCTATCCATATCTACGACAATTGGTAGCCAGCAGTGTGTTCTTCACAAATCAATCTACTAAAAAGTCACCAAAGGCTTGCAGACTAAGCAGAATGTCCAACTGCAGACAGCCCTCTCACACTTTCCTTGTGAACAGGAAGCTACACACAACCTAAAATCATGTCTGTGTGATGGATGGGTAAGGCTATCTGCTAAATTATAGAAAAATATCTACCATTTTCTTTTTATTACATGGGAAAATCAACAAGCTAGATAACTTATCTAACTAGCAGGCCAGTTTCCAGGCAGGTTTGAACAGCATAAAAAAAATAGAAGAAAAAAAAAAAAAGGTCTGAACAGCGTCTGCTTTCTGCCTCACATTAATTCAGGCGGATTTTTCACAAGCGACAAAATTGGCAAAAAAAAGTTATTGATATTTAGTTAAAAATGTACATAGTATTGCTAGCTAAAGTTTCACAGAAACTGCCAAAAAAAGGTTGATATAAAAAGAGGCTCGCCGATGACGGTCACGTCAATTTTTCCAGAAAAATGTAGCTAGTACTACTCCTACAAATAAATGCTTCGTAACTAAAAAGGTTTGACTCTCTTCCACAAGCAACAAAATTGGCCAAAAAAGTTATTGATATTTAGCTAAAGATTTACATAGTATTGCTAGCTAATGTTTATTTAGCAAGTTTCACAGAAATTTGCTTAAAAATAGAGGCTAGCTGCCTGTCCGATGAATGCCGACGGTCATATCATTTGTCAGGGTTACTCTAAAATAACGAAATGAGAAAATTTAATTACCGTTAAAATAAATGCTTCGTAACTAAAACTTTTTGACTTTCAATAGACAATATTGACAACACATGTTAAATAACTTGTCTTACCTCAAAAGATCACCTCAGTTTTCAATTTGAAGCAGTAAGTCCAACACTGTTGCTACCGGCGTATTCTCTCTGGCTCCGCTCAGGCAAATGGAGGATGAGGCTGATGATGATACATTTATTATTCACGCCCAGTAACCCATTAACCAATCATATGTGCTTTTAGCTTATATTGTCATGAGTATCTGGCAGTTTTCAGAAATAAAATCGGTGATTGGACGGCGAAGATACTGAGACAGGAACCATGGGAATAATTGTTCCCAAATTTGAATGCTCCGGCTGGTAAGGGTTAAGTGTCCAGAAAGTTCTATGTGAATTTTCCTCGTTGTATAGGCATATTCTTTTTGGCTTTTGTGCAAATGACAAGAATACAGGCAATGCTAGTTTCTGCATAAATTTACTTTTGTTAATTGGCCAAATTTTACATTCATAAATGTAATAAATACACAAACTGGAAAGCCCACTTCAATATATTTAAACTAGAACTGAAGCTGTGTGCAGATACAATCTCAACATCGGTTAAAAGAAAGCGATCAAAACGTCTAGACTATGTACCATGTTTGACATTCTTTCTTAATGTGCATTCACCTTCATTTGTGTACCCTCTTTTTTTCTTTTTTTTATCCTATTTATTTACTTATTAATTCATTTTATTTACCTCCTTTCCTTTTATTGTTCTTTTCTGCAGTTGTCTTCTGTTAGCTGTCTTGTCTGTAATGGCTTGCCTCTATTACCTATTTTGATATAGGAATATTGTTTTTTATTTTTCTATATGTATGTACCAATACATAGGTTCAGTTGTTTATGTTGAATTAGCAAATAAAAAAACAACTAAAAACTAAATAAAATAAAAAAAAACTACTGAGATCAGCAATACCACCACTGTCATATCTGCTAAATAAACTAATGCCAAAATAAAAGTCATTAAGTGAGAGCGTAATGATGTTCTACAAAATATAAATTGAGGAAAAAAATAATAATAATTAAACTGCAAAAACAAAGCATTAAACACTGGTTAAAATAAAAGTTGTTACACAAAATCATTGAGGTTATGTTTTGAATTATTTATTTATACATTATTTTTTATGCACCTTATTTTAAAGCAACATATACGTTTTACAACATGTATAAATTTAGAAAAATTATATGAAACAATTAGACAGTAAAATATAACATTAAACTACTACTGATATCCTCTAAGTGCTAAAATAAAGGTTACGCAAGATTGTACTGAGGTTAAGTTTTTTTTATCTATTCGTTTAATCATGAAGCTTTTATGTACCTATTTCTTAGCAACTAATTTCTCCATACATTCTGCAAATGTATAAATTGAGAAAAGTTTTATATGTAATAAATCAAAACGCACTGGCAGCTGCTGTGTTTTAAAGCATAATGATACTGAGATTAAGGTAAACTAATACTCCAATTTTCTTTAAATTCCCCTTGTAATGTGAATAAAAAAACATTTGAAAAATAAATAAATAAATCTCAAATTAATCTGATACCCTGATAGCACAAGTACATCGCCCAGACGTATATTTGATGTAGGGTGACCAGATTCCTGCTTGTGGAATACGGGACAGCCCCCTCCCAGCAAAAATGAAATTGACGTATCCTTACCTAGGCGCAGATCAATGCAAAGTAGAGGGTGCATCCGCATCTTTAACTGTTGTCACCTTGTACTTTTCGCTGGCAGCAATTTTTCTCAGTGTGCGCTTGTCTTGTTTATTGTAAAATGCAGAGAAGTCCAGTCCAAAATTAAGATGTTTGAAAAGCATTGCCTTCATGATTGTTACACTGAGTCGAGATATATCCAGTGTCCATGCTGCATTCATTATTGAGAACACACGCTCCACAGATACAGATGTCCCAGGCAGACATAAAACAAACTCCACAACCTTGGCTAAGACTTCGAAGTTGATGGTCTTGCTCTCCAGCTCACGAAAAACATCTATCCATCTCTCAGACACGGCTGTCTTGTTCAAGTTCCACTCAGTGATGCAACGAGTGACAATGTTTTTCGCGCAAGCCCACTCATCAAAGAGCGTGCTTTCGTCAATCAAACTGAGGGGATTCTGGAGTAGAAGTGTTCGAGGCTGCTCTGAATGTCTTTCCACTCTGTTATGTCTCTCAGTAGGGCCCACTCAAGTTTTTCTGCGTTCTGTAATGAGTGGCTCCAATTTTGGAGGTAATCCACCGATGCTGAATAAAAGTGTCTCACTGCACAAAAGAAATCATCCGCTCGCATGTCACCAGCTTCAGCCAGGGCATCCAACTGCTTTTAATGTCAGAGGGTATGAATGATTCCTCCAGCCTGGCCTGCAAGACTTTTCTCAGGTCATGAATGTGCAAGGCTATGGCTGTGCACAACAGAATGATAAGCATAAAGTCCTTCACCTTGTCAGATTCTGAACTTTACTTCACAAAAAAATCACTAACACTTGTAACAAGGTGTGGCACACTTACTTTTAGCAGCATCCACATGCTTTTTTGTATGAAAATGCTGCGCAATGTCGGTGCGGCCTCCATGGGCGATGGAAAATCTCACACCTCACTTTACTAGGCTCTGTCTGTGACTCCTTTTTTTAGAAATGTAATTTATTTTTGAAGATCCTCATTAAATGTACATGCACACTTCCTTGACATTTTTCCAGCCACAGTATCATCGGTGTGCTCTTTCAAACTGACTCTTCATTCAGTTCACTAACTGGATGTCTATTGGTAGGGGATTGTGATTGGATAGTTTAATCCAATCATATACTTCAAATAACATGGTGTGATTTTATTGGTTTTACAAGCAGTATCCTTGGCTACCTTTGATTAGAATACTCACGTGACTGAGAATGCCACATAGGCGATAGAGAAATTTTAGGAGAGGGGAAATACGGGATAAAACATGATTTCTTCAGAATAAGTCAGGACATTGGAAAAAGTGCTTAAATACGGGACTGTCCTGGACATCTCACAGACATCTCTGAGATGTACATGTGCTATCTGGGATAATGGATACCTGGGAAAAACAGGACGTCTGGCCAACCTAATTTGATGTGTGTGTTTTCATATGCAAGACATTTGTTTCCCTCTCAGATGTCTTTGAGACATTTATGATTTAGAATGTTTGTAAATCTTATCTTTTTTAAGATGTTTAGCAGATGTTAATTAGATTGCGATATTTTCCAGATTGAAGAGATCTAAAACAAATATCTCTGAGATGTACATGTGCTATCTGGGATAATGGATATCTTGGATAATGGAATAAATGTTTGCCATTCCTATACATGCTTTTAACTCTATTCTTATTGCTTAACCCTGAGTTACGTCAAGTGGTGGCTGGTGCTTTTCAAGAGTGAGGAAGCACGAGGAGATCATGTGATGCCATGCGAGGAGCGGACGTGTAAACGACGAGCTCTGTGCACTTTGCAAGTTTTTTTATTATTTTTGTGTCATAATCCGGTAAGATTTGATACACCCTGCTACATATTTGTTCTTTGAAGTCAACATGGCAAAGAATTAAAAATCCTTGGGCTCTGGAGATATTAAAAGACACTTACATGCTCAAGCTGAAGCCTCTGACAGGCCTGCAGACCAGGGACTGGCGAGCATGTCTATGATGCTGACGAAGGTTGTTGCTGACTTGGAGGATCTCGCTGTAATATGTCAATCGATTACTGCGATGGAAATGAAATTCTCTTGTTGAATACAAGTTGGTTACAAGATTGTCAGACATCGAAAAACGGATCGATTATCTGGAGTCATCGGAGAGGGAATTAGCTGCTAATCTGCTGGCGACCAAGATGGATTTGGAACACGTTTTTGAAAAAATTTTGGATTTGGAGAACCGCAGTAGGCGAAATAATGTCAGAATTGTTGGAATTCCTGAGCATAAGGAAGGCCGAGATATGGTGAAATTCCTAGATGAGCTCTTTCCGAGTCTGCTTAACATAACAGGCCATAAACTGGAAATCGAGCGAGCTCACATAATCCCGGCTCGCCGATCGGCTGAGAGAGACAGGCCCCGATTAATTCTGGCCAAATTTCTGAGATCATCTGATAAAGATCTTGTGTTGCGCGAGGCAAGGAGCAAAGGAAAGCTTTCTTGGAAGAATCACAGCATTTTCCTGTTCCCAGATTTTGCGAATTCGACAAGAGAGAAATTCTTACATCAAAGGATATCTACATGCCCACAACGGGCGATGTCTTTTATGGGGTTGATGGACTGAGGAAGTCATGGTGTGTTTCTTATGTGGCCTCTGAGTGAACTTGACTCACTCAATATACTCTTGACCATCCAAGGAACCGGGACGCCTGTTTTCTTTCTTTTTGTGCTGGTTCCGCCTAACGGCTGGAGTTTGTTTTGTGGAATAACACTCCTTCAGGACAGTTGTGGATGAATCTGCTCGTTCTTTGAGCTTATGCCTCATATTGGTTGGAGACTGTTTTGTGGAATAATTTTCTAGGACATTGGAAGGATTAAGTCATCTGCTGCAGTCATGAGCAGCCGGCACACTGTACACTCGTTGACTGTCCAAGGAAACTGTACGGCTTGATATATATATAAAACATTTTTGTGCTGGTTCCGCTAGAGACTGGAGCTTGTTTTGTGGAGGAACACATCTTCGAGAAATTTCTGTGAATAAGTCTACATGTTCTTAGTGTTTATTCTGCCTGTTGGCTGGAGTTTGTTTTACAAAGTATATTCTGTTATGTAATTTTGCCTCACAAAATTTGTACAGATGCACTGGACTTGAGCAATCCAATGGCAAAGTTGTCGCGAGGACTCTCGTAGGCGTACATGGACTGTTTGAGTTTAGAGGGATGGATGCCGGAAGGCGCTGTCGTGCGTGGGGTTAATGCGCATGTTTTTCTTTTTCCTGTTTGATTGGTTCTGGGGGAAGTTCGGGGTTTGATTGTTGCACTAATAGGGAATGTGGTCTTTATAATCTTGTTTTTGACACACAATCTATTTTTTCTAATATATCAAAATGTCAAATGTTAATATGAGTGGATTGTCTCTCTCCACGTGAAATGTAAATGGGTTGGGGCACCCCATAAAAAGAAGGAAGGTTATTTTTTTCTTAAGCGTAACAAATATGAAATAGTGTTTCTTAAAGAAATGCATCTTTCCCTGCAGGAAGCTGAAAAATTTGGGAAGATATGGGGTGGACATATTTTCTTTAGTGCTGGCTCAAGTAAGAGCAGGGGTGTCATTATATTGATAAATAAACATTTACCATTCAAATGTCTCAAACAGATTAAAGATAAATTAGGAAGATTATTGTTGTTTAAACAGAAATTCAGGGGAAAATGTTGATTTTGGCTAATATTTACGCACCTAACGCTGATGATCAGGGCTTTTTTATAGATCTTGAAGGGATGTTGCAAGCTGCTGGCACCCCTCATGATATAATATTGGGAGGAGACTTTAATCTTTTGATAGACTCAGTCCTTGATCATATTGAAGCAAAAGTGCCCCCTAGAGCAACATTGATGCTTCACAGGATGTGTAAAAATCTTGGTCTTACAGATATTTGGAGACTTTTGAACCCATCTGGTAGGCACTATACATTTTTTCATCAGTCCATAAGATTTATTCTAGAATAGATTGTTTATATATATATACATTTAAGTCCCTCATTTCATCTGTTGTTGATTGCTCAATTGTAAACATCTTAGTTTCAGAGCACACCCTGGTGAGTTTTGAGGTGTTGCCACATATGGAGAAAAAGAAATCATATAGTTGGCACTTTAATGTATCACTTTTGCAAAATCCCGATTTTCAACAAATATTAAAGGCTGAAATTAATGTTTATATGGAGACCAACTGGTCCTCAGTATCCTCTGTGGGCATGGCTTGGGAGGCACTTAAGGCAGTTCTTAGGGGTCGAATCATACACTATGCCTCATTCATCATAAAATCCAAAGCACGAGAGCTCGTGGAGCTGTAAGGAAATACTAAAAGTGCAGAGGCAGAGCTGAAGCGCCAAATGTCGTCTGATGGCCTCAGAGAATTAACCCGATTGAAATTCAGATATAATACTATTTTAGGTGGAGTTTTGGTTATTTAGGGCAAGACAGTCATACTTTGAGTTGGGGGACAAAGCTGGGAAACTTTTGGCTAGATATATAAAGCAGAGAGAGTCTTTTTCTACCATTCCCTCAGTGAAATCTGCTGGTGGTGAAATATTTACCTCAGCCATTGATATTAATAATGCTTTTAAAGGATCTTGATCTCTACTGTTCCACGTCGTTGTCTATTGATGGAGATATTAGAAATTTTGTGGAACCATTAGAACTTCCTAAACTAACGACGGAGCAAAAAAATTATCTTGATTCTGAGATAACCTTGGAGGAGCTTAGCGAGGTAATTAAGGCCTTGCCTACAGGCAAGTCTTCGGGACCAGATGGCTTTGCTGCCAAGTTTATTAGATCTTATGCTACAAAGCTGGCTCCACTTTTGTTATAAGTTTATACGGAATCATTGAAGAATGGAAAACTTCTGCCAACCATGAGACAAGCCTGGATCAGTCTGATTCTTAAAAAAGACAAAGATCCAAGCGAGTGTAAGAGTTATCGTCCAATTTCCCTGATCCAGCTAGACTTAAAATATTGTCAAAGATTCTGGCTATCCGATTAAGTAAAGTTATGACATCTCTTATATATATAGATCAGGTAGGGTTTATTCGGGGTCATAGCTCTTCTGGTAATATTAGGCATTTTATCAATATCGTGGTCAGTGGCAAATGATAAGACTCCGGTCGTGGCCATGTCACATATTCCCTGTTTTGTGCCATCCCTATGGCTCCGCCTTGATTTCAAGCCTCCCTGACTTTGCCTTGTTGCTCTGCTCCCCTTGCCCCTTGTGCACCCTTGAACTGCCTGTTTACCCCTTGTGCCCCTCTGAACTACCTGTTTTCTTCCACACCCATGGAAAAAATTTTTTTTTTTTTTTTGGAGCATCTGGAATCTGCTCCTTAAAAGGGGGGCTCTGTCACATATTCCCTGTTTTTTGTATTAACTTTTATGTTGAAATTCTTATTTAGTTCCCATGTTTCTGTTTCCTGTTAGTTTGTAGTCCTTTTGTAGTTTCATTTTATGATTGGTTTTCCCCTGATTGTTTCCACAGGTGTTCCTCGTTCCCTTGTTTGTCTCTGTGTATTTAAGCCCTTGTTTTCCCTGTTTCCTTTGTCAGTTTTCACATGTATTGTCATGTTCTGTTCCTGGTTCCCTGTGTTTTGTTTTCATTTTATTCTGAGTTACTTAGATCCTCATTTCTCATCTGCCTCATTACAGGCCATCTCACTTGACGCTGAAAAGGCATTTGATATGGTAGAATGGAATTATCTTTTTAAGATTTTGGAAATATAAGGATTCGGCAATACTTTTATTGGATGGATCAAGTTACTTTTATAGACACCTGGTAGCAGCGGTGCAAACAAATGGATTAATTTCAGATTATTTTACTCTGGATAGGGGCACCCGGCAGGGTTGCCCTCTTTCCCCATTATTGTTCTGTCTTGCCCTGGAACCATTAGCAGCCGCGATTAGAAGGGAAGATGATTTTCCAGGGGTGATGGCAGGAGGTATGGCGCATAAGCTTTTGATTTACGCAGATGATATTTTGTTATTTGTCTCCAACCCCACAAGATCTATGCCTTGCCTCCACAGAATTATTAATTCCTTTTCTAAACTCTCAGGATACAGAGTCAGTTGGTCTAAATCCTAAGCTTTGGCTCTGACAGTGTACTGCCCAGTAACGGCTTTCCAGCCGGGCACCTTCCAGTGGTCCAAACAGGGCATTAAGTATTTGGGCATTTTATTTCCATAAAATTTGTCTGATTTAGTTAGAGTTAATTTTGACCCTTTAATAAAAAGGTTTTCAAGCGATGTGGACAGGTGGGCTTCATTACATTTATCTATGACTGGGAAGATTAATGTTATTAAAATGAATTGTATTCCAAAATTGGACTACTTGTTACAGTCTCTCCCTGTAGATGTCACCCTCTCTTATTTCAAGCAATTTGATAGTATAGTGAAGTCCTTCATTTGGAATGGTAAATGTCCCAAATTACATTTTAACAAGTTAGGCCGATTACCAACCCTCCCTGGTTTGGTATTGAACAGGAAGTTCTTGCCCCTGTTTTGCCATTACAAAGCCTTTCTAGTAAACTAACCGGAGTAGTTTAGTCACACCCCGTTATCCCACATTTGAGCCATCTTTTTGCAGGCCATGTTATGTTGTCATCATCAAAATTTATCATTATCAAATGTGTATGAATGTGAAGAATGAAATAAACAAAGACTATCTGAGTATAGCTGATGTTACATGAGAGCGGTGGCCAGTCTGTGCGCATGTTCATAAAAAAAGTGTGCACAAGCCAGGGATGTGCCGTCCATATAAGCAAGGTAAGCAGTGCTTACTTAACAGAAGGGTGAAAAGACAAATTACAATATGAAATTTGTCATCTGTCCTCTCACTTGAGCAGCACAGACAGTTATTCATTTATTCACTTTGGTGCCACCCTCAGGTATAAGCACTTTATGTTATACTTTCTCTAATTCCATTGTTTACTGCCCTTTCATTCAACAATGTGTGTTTATTCAAATTGAATCACGCCTGCTACTATCAATGGCCAAGGTAAGCATGAAAAAGAAATGTCCTCTCATTTTCAACTGCTTTTATTTTCAGCAAACTTAACGTGTAAATATTTGTATGAACATAAAAAGATTCAACAACTAAGACATAAACTGAACAAGTTTCACAGACATGTGACAAACAGAAATTGAATAATTTGTCCCTGAACAAAGGGGGGGTCAAAATCAAAAGTAACAGTCAGTATCTGGTGTGGCCACCAGCTGCATTAAGTACTGCAGTGCATCTCCTCCTCATGGACTGTACCAGATTTGCCAGTTCTTGCTGTGAGATGTTACCCCACTCTTCCACCAAGGCACTTGCAAGTTCCCGGACATTTCTCGGGGAATGGCCTTAGCCCTCACCCTCCGATCCAACAGGTCCCAGACGTGCTCAATGGGATTGAGATCCGGGCTCTTCGCTGGCCATGGCAGAACACTGACATTCCCGTCTTGCAGGAGATCATGCACAGAATGAGCAGTATGGCTAGTGGCATTGTCATGCTGGAGGGTCATGTCAGGATGAGCCTGCAGGAAGGGTACCACATGAGGGAGGAGGATGTCTTCCCTGTAATGCACAGCGTTGAGATTGCCTGCAGTGACAACAAGCTCAGTCCGATGATGCTGTTTCACACCGCCCCAGACCATGACGGACCCTCCACCTCCAAATCAATCCCACTCCAGAGTACAGGCCTCAGTGTAACACTCATTCCTTCAACAATAAACGCGAGTCCGACCATCACCCCTGGTGAGACAAAACCGCAACTTGTCAGTGAAGAGCACTTTTTGCCAGTCCTGTCTGGTCCAGCGAAGGTGGGTTTGTACCCATAGGCGACGTTGTTGCCGGTGATGTCTGGTAAGGACCTGCCTACAAGCCATCAGTCCAGCCTCTCTCAGCCTATTGCGGACAGTCTGAGCACTGATGGAGGGATTGTGTGTTCAGGTCATCCTGGTAGCACCCTACTGGCCCACCCAGACGTGGTTCTCGGATCTCACGCTCCTTGCAACAGGTCCCCCCCCAGCGAATTCCCCTGAGGAAGGACCTTCTTTCTCAGGGACGGGGCACCATCTGGCACCCGCGACCAGACCTCTGGAATCTCCATGTCTGGCCCCTGGACGGGACGCGGAAGACCTAAGCGGTGTACCACCCGCGGTAGTAGACAAGATCACTCAGGCTAGGGCCCCCGCTATGAGGCGCCTGTATGCCTTTAAGTGGTGTCTGTTCGCTAAGTGGTGTTCTTCCCAATGGGAAGACCCCCAGAGATGCGCAGTCTGATCGGTGCTTTCCTTCCTGCAGGAGAGGTTGGAAGGGCGGCTGTCCCCTTCCACCTTGAAGGTGTATGTAGCCGCTATAGCGGCACACCACGACACAGTGGACGGTAAGTCCTTAGGGAAGCACGACCTGATCATCAGGTTCCTGAGAGGCACCAGGATGCTGAATCCCTTCAGACCGCACCTCGTTCCCCCATGGGACCTCTCTGTAGTTCTTCAGGGTCTACAGAGAGCCCCCTTTGAGCCTTTTCAGTCAGCTGAGCTTAAGGCACTCTCCTTGAAGACTGCCCTCCTGACTGCGCTCACTTCCATCAAGAGGGTAGGAGACCTGCAAGTGCTCTCTGTCAGCGAAACGTGCCTGGAGTTCGGTCTGGGCTACTCTCACGTGAACTTGAGACCCCGACCGGGCTATGTGCCCAAGGTTCCCACGACCCCTTTTAGGGACCAGGTGGTGAACCTGCAAGTGCTGCCCCAGGAGGAGGCAGACCCAGCCCTGATGTTGCTGTGTCCGGTGCGCACCTTACGCATCTATTTGGATTGCACGCAGAGCATTAGAGTCTCTGAGCAGCTCTTTGTCTGCTTTGGTGGACAGCGGAAAGGAAGCGCTGTCTCCAAGCAGAGAATCGCCCACTGGCTCATTGATGCCATAACTATGGCATATCACGCCCAGGACGTGCCTCCCCCGGTAGGGCTACGAGCCCATTCTACCAGGGGTGTAGCGGCCTCCTGTCTTTTATGGACGTGTTAAGATCCAGGAGTTCTTTTTGAAAGTTCAGAGTCTTGTATGTGATGTATTGGGCACTTTGCTTTCATTTTGCCCCAGATTCTGTATTTTGGGTGATGGGGTGCTCATAAACATTGAGAATAGGCACATAAAGTGTTGGGTCTTAACTAGCATCATGACAGGTTATTTTAAGTGGTTGGAGGTCAGCTGGAGCACCCTCATTTCATGAGTGGGGTGTTCAAGGGTAAGGGTTTAATTTTATATAATTTGATTCCGCATTTTCTGTTATGTTTATTTAATTTGTTGAATGGAATCAATAAAAATTGTTAATAATAAAAAATAAAACAAAATACAAAAATATATATATTTGTGTGTGTGAGTGTGTGTGTGTGTACTTATGTGTGACCACGGGGATGTTCGTTGGGGGTTGGGGTGGGGTTGGTGATTGGGGAGGGGTAGTAGTGAGAGTTAAATGTTGATTCAATGTATATATGTTTTGTTCCCTATCTGTCACTCACTCGACGTTGGTGTCAATGTAGTGACACTAGGGGTCACTCTTGGGAGCCCGAGACACCTCTGGTCTTTGATAAAAGGCCAATGAAAATTGGCGAGTGGTATTTGCATGCCACTCCCCTGAACATACGGGTATAAAAGGAGCTGGTATGCAACCACTCATTCAGATTTTCTCTTCGGAGCCGAACGGTCATGCTCATTGAGCTGAATACTACTGTTCATTCACCTGCTGGATCTGACGGCGCATTTCAGCGGCTTCTCCCTCCTCTGCACTGGTGCACTGCAGAGAACGCCCCTGGGCGCTTCGGCAGAAAAACTAGAGAGTATATTTTCTGAAAGAGCATTTTTCCCCTCTAAAAGAGTATATATTTCTCTAAAAGAGCGCACACACGGAACGTCTTTTTAAAGACGCGTCTTTTTAAAGATACTTTTCCGATTGTGTGTTATTCCTGGTTGTGCTCGTTATCTCTCGCCTTCTAACGGTCACGATCACTGTCTTTCGTGTCTGGGCACTGCTCACGCGGAGACAGCGTTCGTGGATGGTCACATTCTCATTGCGCGAATGTGTCCATGGCAACGTTGCGGTCGCGGCTCGCCTTCGTAAGGAAGCGAGCCACCCCAGAGTCTCCCGCCTCGGTCCTTTTACCCACGGGTTTGAGGCCAGCGCGGCTAGCACTGGGGGCGATTTGGGGACCCCAATGGGACCGCCTCCGCCGGGTATCCCCCCCGCGGACCTCCCATTCCCCAGCACGCTCGTCTGCCCCGATCGGGCTTCCGGGTGAGTCCGCCGGCTCGTCTCACGGCGAGTTCGACCTCTTATTCGGAGCCCGCGAAAGTGATGAGCTCTCGAGCGCAGCATCGGAGAGCGGGCTTGTCCAGTCGGAAGCCTCGGCTGGGCTCCTCCCTTCGGGGTCGATCGCCCAGTCACAGGCTGACGCGGAGATGACGACATGCTTTCCCGGACAGCCGCGAGCGTCGGTTAGAGTGGATTTCACCGCTCTTTCCTGAATCCTCGCGGCTCTGTGATTGGTTCCTGGGCTCGCGGCGCCGCTCAAAGCCACGCCCCGCCCCGTTCCTTTCTTCCCGGAAGTGCATGAAGAGCTGACAAGGTCGCGGGAGGCACCTTTTACTGCCCGGTCCCGATCTTTTCAGCTTCCCTGCTCTCACTACCCTCGATGGTGGGGCGGCCAAGGGTTATTCGGCAATCCCCCGGTGGATAAAGGCGCTCGCGGTGCACCTATGCCTGCAGAGCGCCGCCACCCGGCGCGGGTGCCCAAAGCCCCCGTCCAAGGCCTGTAGGTTTACGTCGTCTCTGACGGTCAAAGCCTACGGCGCTGCTGGACAAGCCGCCTCCGCCCTGCACGCCATGGCTCTCCTGCAAGTCCGCCAAGGCACTAAAGGAACTGCACGAGGGTAGTTCCGCCCCGGGATTGATGCAGGAACTGCGCTCGGCGACCGACCTCGCTCTCCGAGCGACGGTGGTCACGGCGCGGTCTCCCGGGCGGACGATGGCCACACTAGTGGTCTAGGAGCGCCAACTTTGGCTCAACCTGGTCGAGATGGGTGAGACCGACAGGACACGATTCCTTGCTGCCCCCATTTTCCAGGCGGGCCTATTCGGCGACACTGTCGAGGACTTTGCCCAGCAGTTCTCGATGGTAGAGCAGTAGATGGATGCTAGCCGGCTTGTCCTGCCCCGGCGTGGCTCAAGATCCCCCCATCTACTCATCGCCGAGGGCGTCCCCCTGCGGTGACTGCACCGGCTCCGCCGCAGCCCGCCCCTCCGGCCCGGCCCCGGCGTGGAGCCCACCGCAGGAAGCCGACGCCACCCGCCTCACAGCCGGCACCGAAGAACCCACGGAGGTCTTCGAAGTGCCCCTGAGACGGGCGACCCAGGGACAACGAAACCCGCTGCTCTGGAGCTGGTAAGCAGATCTTCTTTTTGTTACCTTTTGCATTTAATTGCGCTGCATGCCCAAGTGGCTGCAGTACTCAAGAGCTCCGCAAGAGTGGTTTCCTTGTTCCCTGGGTCACATATTCGGTGTGTACGGCTGGCATCACGACCACCGTCCACCACTCCATTTGGCAGGTTGGCGCTCCAGCGGCGGTCTCCCGCCCTCAGCGCCCAGCTGTGGCACAAATCCGCCCCCGATGTGACAGTCTCCACGGGTTATGAGGACAGGCCTCTTCCTCCCCCGTCCCAGGCTGTTCCGGGGGTGGTCACAAGGAGCCAGGTAAGTGCTTCGATGTCCTCGGACTCAGCACGGCCACGATGTGGTGTGGCACCTCAAGCTCCGCCCCGCCGCGAGGCCCCACCCGCCGGTACATCGGATGACATTGTCCCTTTGGTCCCCCTTGGGCGGAACTCGGGTGCATGGCTTGCGCTTTCCAGTCCGTCACGAGGGCTGGTCCGGACCGTCCGACTCGGCTGCACGATTCACTTCGCTGGGCATCCGCCCAGGTCCAGCAGTGTCCACTTCACCTTGGTGAAAGATGGAAACGCTGCTACCTTGCGCGGAGATCGCTACCCTCCTACGGAAGGACGCGATAGAACCTGTCCCTCCAGCCGAGATGAAGAAGGGGTTTTACAGCCCCTACTTCATTGTACCGAAAAAAGGCGGTGGGTTGCGGCCAATCTTGGACCTGCGAGTACTGAACCGGGCCTTACACAGACTCCCGTTCAAGATGCTGACGCAAAGACGCATTCTAGCGAGCGTCCGGCATCAAGATTGGTTCGCGGCGGTAGACCCGAAGGATACGTACTTTCACGTCTCGATCCTTCCTCGACACAGACCCTTCCTGCGGTTTGCGTTCGAGGGTCAGGCGTATCGGTACAAGTCCTCCCTTTCGGCCTGTCCCTGTCTCCTCGCATCTTTACGAAGATCGCAGAGGCTGCCCTTGCCCCGTTAAGGGAGGTGGGCATTCGCATTCTCAACTATCTCCACGACTGGCTAATCCTAGCTCACTCTCGAGACGGGTTATGCGCACACAGGGACCTGGTGCTCTCACACCTCAGCCGACTAGGGCTTCGGGTCAGCTGGGAAAAGAGCAAGCTCCTCCCGGTTCAGAGCATCTCTTTTCTCGGTTTGGAGTTGGACTCAGTCTCCTTGACGGCGCACCTTACAAACGAGCGCGCCCAGTCGGTGCTGTCCTGTTTGAAGGCGTTCAAACAGAAAACAGCGGTTCCACTGAAACATTTTCAGAGGCTCCTGGGGCATATGGCGTCCTCGGCGGTGGCCACCCCGCTCGGGTTGATGCATATGAGGCCGCTTCAGCACTGGCTGCAGACTCGAGTCCCGAGACGGGCATGGCGCCACGGGACACACCGCGTGGCCATTACGTCGGTCTGTCTCCGTCTTTTCAGCCCTTGGACCGACCTCTCGTTTCCACGAGCAGGTGTTCTGCTAGAACTGGTCTCCAGGCGCGTCGTGGTCACGACAGACGCCTCCAAAATGGGCTGGGGCGCTGTTGGCAACAGGCACGCAGCCGCCGGCCTCTAGACGGGTCTGCAGCTGCGTTGGCACATCAACTGCCTCGAGTTACTGGCAATTCTGCTCGCCCTGCGGAGGTTCCGGCCGTTGATCCAGGGCAAGCACGTGCTAGTTCGGACAGACAGCACGGCAGCGGTAGCATATGTCAACCACCAAGGCGGTCTGCGCTCCCGCTGTATGTCATAACTCGCCCGCCGTCTCCTCCAACGGAGTTAGCAGCACCAAGTCGCTGCAAGCCACTCACATCCCGGGCAACCTCAACACTTCGGCGGACGTGCCGTAACAACAGGTTACCCTCAAGGGAGAGTGGAGACTCCACCTTCAGGTGGTCCAGCTGATTTGGAGTCGATTCAGTCAGGCACAGGTGCACCTGTTCGCCTCCCAAGAATCCTCCCACTGCCCGCTCTGGTACGCCCTCACCGAGGCCTTCCTCGGCATAGACGCGCTGGCACACAGCTGGTCCCCTGGCATTCGCAAATATGCGTTTTCCCCAGTGAGCCTGCTTGCACAGACCCTGTGCAAGGTCAGGGAGGACGAGGAGAAGGTCGTCCTGGTAAGCACCCTACTGGCCCGCCCAGACGTGGTGCTCGGACCTCACGCTCCTCGTGACAGCTCCCCCCGGGCAAATTCCCCTGAGAAAGGCCCTTCTTTCTCAGGGAAGGGGCATCATCTGGCACCCGCGCCCAGACCTCTGGAATCTCCATGTCTGGCCCCTGGATGGGACGCGGAAGACCTAAGCTGTCTCCCACCTGCGGTGGTAGACACGTTCACTCAGGCTAGGGCTCCCTCTATGAGGCACCTGTATGCCTTTAAGTGGTGTCTGTTCGCTAAGTGGTGTTCTTCCCATCAGGAAGACCCCCAGAGGTGCGCAGTCAGATCAGTGCTTTCCTTCCTGCAAGAGAGGTTGGAAGGGAGGCTGTCCCCTTCCACCTTGAAGGTGTACGTTGCTGCCATAGCAGCACACCATGACGCAGTCGACGGTGAGTCCTTAGGGAAGCATGATCTGATCATCAGGTTCCTAAGAGGCGCCAGGAGGCTGAATCCCTCCAGGCCACGCCTTGTTCCCTCATCGGA
Source organism: Myxocyprinus asiaticus (assembly GCF_019703515.2). Lineage (NCBI taxonomy): Eukaryota > Metazoa > Chordata > Actinopteri > Cypriniformes > Catostomidae > Myxocyprinus > Myxocyprinus asiaticus. The sequence continues at coordinate 37,351,567 of NC_059379.1, read as the reverse complement.
CCTCTGTAGTTTTTCAGGGTCTACAGAGAGCCCCCTTTGAGTTTTGCAGTCAGCCGGGCTTAAGGCACTCTCCTTGAAGACTGCCCTCCTGACTGCGCTCACTTCCATCAAGAGGGTAGGTGACCTGCAAGCGTTCTCTGTCAGCGAAACGTGCCTGGAGTTCGGTCCGGGCTATTCTCACGTGATCCTGAGACCCCCGACCGGGCTATGTGCCCAAGGTTCCCACCACTCCTTTTAGAGACCAGGTGGTGAACCTGCAAGCGCTGCCCCAGGAGGAGGCAGACCTAGCCCTGTCGTTGCTGTGTCCGGTGCGCGCTTTACGCATCTATTTGGATCGCACGCAGAGCTTTAGAATCTCTGAGCAGCTCTTTGTCTGCTTTGGTGCACAGCAGAAAGGAAGCGCTGTCTCCAAGCAGAGGATCGCCCACTGGCTCATTGACGCCATAACTATGGCATGTCTCGCCCAAAACATGCCGCCCCCAGTAGGGCTACGAGCCAATTCTACCCGTGGTGTAGCGGCTTCTTGGGCCCTGGCCAGAGGTGCCTCTCTAACAGACATTGCAGAGCAGCGGGCTGGGCAACACCCAACACCTTTGCAAGGTTCTACAACCTCCGGGTGGAACCGGTTTGGTCCCAGGTAGTGGCACGCAACACAAGCGGATAAGCCCGGGATAGCCGGCTGGGTGTATCGCTTGCACATAGCGCCTTCCACCTCCTTTTGAGCTGAAGACGTGCGCTGTTAATTCCCAGTAGTGTTCACAAAAGTTGTTCCCTGGTTGACTTCCTCCGAGCCCTGTGGCAGTCGAGTTTTCGGAGAGACTCGCTGCCGGCCCAGTACACGCGCTAACTAAGAGCCCGGTTCTGGGGTAGGTGCTCCGCATGTGGCGGTTCCCTGTAAGGCTAACCCCATGCGATCTATATCTTCCACTAGTTCGTTTCCCTACTGGCAAACTGCGTCTTCCTTGGGCAGAGCCCCTCAGTCTCCATGTTGTAGTAACTCCTCCCCCATTGGGTAGGATCTACCTTGAAGGCTCTCCACATGGTTGGAAAGACCATGTGATGTATTTTTCCACTTAAATATCCCCCCCTCTCTTGGGGCGAGGTGTGGTCTCCGCGGTGTCCTCCCCTTGGGAGGGACACCCCCCGACTAGACCTGGCGGCCCAGTCGGATAATCCCCCTTCTTTTTTAGGGAGTGGAAAAAGAGAAGGGGAAAGAGGCCATGACTGGGTTAAGCCTGTCTCTATCTCTGGGTAGTCAACTTGTCCCCAAAAAGGGACGTTCGACACTCATAACTGTGTTGGGGGAGGTTACGTGTCGACCTGGTGTGCTGGCTATGAGGCACACAGCAAGTCTGCCCACCACACACCGCCAGTTCACGTAACACAGTTCAGCCTTGTGGCGTTTTGTATAGGGACCCCTAGTGTCACTACATCGACACCAACGTCGAGTGAGTGACAGATAGGGAACGTCATGGTTACTGGTGTAACCTCCGTTCCCTGATGGAGGGAACGAGACGTTGGTCCCTCCTGCCACAACGCTGAACTACCCGCTGAAATGGCCGGACCTTATATCGGCTCCTCAGCGTAAAACCTGAATGAGTGGTTGCATACCAGCTCCTTTTATACCCGTATGTTCGGGGGAGTGGCATGCAAATACCACTCGCCAATTTTCATTGGCCTTTTATCAAAGACCAGAGGTGTCTCGGGCTCCCAAGAGTGACCCCTAGTGTCACTACATCGACACCAACGTCTCGTTCCCTCCATCAGGGAACGGAGGTTACACCAGTAACCATGACGTTTTTCTTTGTCATCTATATGAATCAATACAAAATTTTAATCTGAGAATATTCCTGGATTTATTGTTGGATCATTATTGGAACTGAGGATAGTTTTTTCTTCTTCTTTCAAAAGACTGTGCACTTTGTGGCTTAAGCTGTAGGCTAAGGTTGATTAGACTTGTGACAGAGACTTTAGGGCTTATTGGAAATTATGTTGTGAATATTTGTTGCCATAAGTACAATGCTTAATTTGCCTTAATTGTTTTGTTTGCTTGGATTGCTTGATATAAATCTATCATTTACAATACAGATGACTCATTGAAATTGGAAACATGGATGGTCTCTATCTTTATTCCTTATGTGCATCTCAAATTTAATTCTAGCAAATGAGTGTTACATAAAATGGTGCCCGAACAGGGACCTGAAACATCAAAAATTTATTTTAATGAGTCATCGTATTGAATGTACTTGAGTATCCTTACCTATGCTTATTTGAGAAACCAACAGCAGTGCAGGGTATATTGAAGCTAAGCTAATTCTCTCACTCCCCAAAACTAAAAGAAACTGGCTGTCCTATATGATGAAACAGAGCGTGAGCCTCCTTTAAACCTAGACTTCGCCTCTAAACCCTTTGTTACATGACATGCACCCATACCTGACCTCATTCAGTCCTCACTTATCCATTTATACCTGGAATCCAATCTGGAAGGAGAGGAACAAGAAGGTTTCTTACCTCCTCCTCCAGGGGAAGACAAACGTTTGATTACTCTGATCATGGCAACACGAGTGAACAAAATTTAAAATAAAATGGATGAATTAGAGAAAACCTGTGATGTCTGTATCAGCAATGCTGAAAGCCATGTGCAACGTGTGTTAGACAAACAAAACAGCAAGTTAACCTCTATGGAAGATCAGTTACAAATTATGTTAAACCAACAACAAAACCAACGGCGTTTACAACAACTGGAAGATTCTCTGCTACCCAAAATCAAAACCGAATATCAACAGGTAAAAGAAACTTTGGAGAATAGTTTACAGGATTTAGGTCAAACAATTATGGACTGCTTAAAATATAGGGATGACAAATTAAAGTCTTTGATTCAATCTTCCTATGGAGTCACCTCTACACTTACGTTTGGTCATGCCCTGACAACAGAGAGTTCTGCTTGCCCTGTACATTTCAAAGCCCCCATTAAACTGAGATTTCCATAGTTTGGGAGCCTGGACGGAGAAGACCCTATTGCTTATTTGGACAAATTTGACAAATATCTTGCGGTTCAGCCCTTGAATAATGCAGAAATTCTATCCATGTTGTCATCTGTTTTAACATATACCACTAAAGACTAGTGGGTCACAGAAAAGAAAAAAAGTGAAAACATGGTTACAATTTAAATCAGCCTTTCTACAATCCTTCTTGCCAGACGATCATGGGGTAGAGGCAAAAAGAGGATAAGAGAAAGTAAACAAGAAGTAGATGAGAACATTTGTACTTTTGCATACCAGTACAGAGCCCTGTGTCTCAGACTAAAACCTGCGATGTCAGAACGTGAGATTCTCCAAACCACACTCAGAAACATTAACCCACGTGTAGCGAGTATATTACGAGGTACTGTGTCTACTGTGGAGGAGTTGGTACGGGTGGGGACTCTTGTAGAGAGACACATCAGCAAAGAGAGAGCCTTTTGGCGACAGCGACAGGCAGAACAAGCCTCTAAATCTGGTGGAACGTATAAAGCTGGAAGAGGACGTCATTCAAATCATAATATTGCTGTCTTCTCCGAGAATGATGGGAAATGGTTGACACCCTTTACTTTGCCCCTACTCATCAAAGATTATCAATTTGAAGCCATTCTGGACACTGGCAGTACATATTCTCTAATCCAAGAATCATTTTTTTACAGATTGAAAACCTATACAGAAATCTTGCAGTCCAGTAAAGGGCAAACGTTTTCTCTTGCCAATGGGTACATACAGTCAGCATTAGGAAAGGTACCCTGGCAGTGTACGGTACATAGACACAACTATCCTTTAAGAGCCTTTGTTATGAGACTGTGACCTAAATTTTCCAATTATATTGGGCCTTGAGTTCCTTACAACTACGGGAATGAGGATCGACTTTAAAACCACAACATATACTCTACCTGAAGAAAATGAGATAACTCGAACTTTCACTTTTTCTTCTTCTTCTTCAGTAACTGTCAGTTTACATCTAGCTTTGCTTTTACCCTCTACCACTTTGGCAGCTATAAAAAATCTGGTGAGTCTAGCCAATGTATCACAAACTCAGAAACGGCAGCTGGAGAGTTTATTGCTCGATTAGCCCACAGTATGCACCAATACCTTGGGACAGAAGGTCCCATCATACAGCATCGGATTATCACCACTGATGAAATTCCCATATGCAAGAGAGCATACCCAGTCCCTGTAAGTAAGCAACGGTTCATTGATGAAGAAGTGACAAACATGCTAAACAAGGGCATTATACATCCATCTATTTCTCGTTGGGCTGCGCCTTTGGTCTTTGTTCCAAAGAAGGACAGGAGAGCACACTTTTGCATTGACTAGAGAGCATTGAATGCAAAAACCCCTCTTGATGGATTTACCATGCAACAGATCCAGGATATTCTTGAATCTTTGTATGGAGCTTCAATATTCAGCACCCTGGATCTCAAAAGTGGATATTGGCAAGCCTGTATGTATGAAGATAGTATCCAAAAGACGGCTTTTGTCACCAAGAATGCCCAATACGAATTTGTCCACCTACCCTTCAGCCTCAAAAACGCCACTGCAACATTTCAAAGATTAATGAACACAATATTGAAGGACTGCATCGGCAAATACTGCTTTGTTTACATAGATGACATCGTAATCTATTCCAAGAACATCCAGGAGCATTTCTGTCTTCTCAAACAACTCTTCGCCAAGTTAGAGGCTGCAGGTTTGACCTTAAACCTAAAAAATGCAATATGCTTCAAAGATCCTTTTCTTTCTTGGGTCATGTTATATCTGAGGAAGGAGTCCATACAAAAACTACTAAAGTCGAAGCAGTACAAAATTTTCCAGTACCAAATTCAGTCAAAGAGGTCCAATGCTTTTTAGGACTTGCTGGGTGGTATCATAAATTTATCCCACACTTCTCAGAGCGCACGGCCCCTTTACATGCTCTTAAGAACAAGGACGTGGCATGGGAATGGACTAAGGAATGTCAACAATCCTTTGAAGATCTGAAAAAGCACGCTTCAAAAAGCACATGTCCTGATGCCTCCAGATTTTAAAAGTAAAAGCTTCAAAGTTCAAACAGATGCCAACAATGTCAGATTAGGAGCTGTACTTACACAGGATTATGATGGAGGAGAGCACGTTATTGCTAATGCCTCCAGACTTCTCCATGGAGCTGAGAGATCTTACGCTACTGCGGAAAAGGTATGCCTAGCGGTGGTGTGGGCAGTGGAGAAATTGCATCATTACTTAGAGGGAAGGTGCTTTGAAGTGCTGACAGATCATGCTGCCCTAACATGGGTGTTCAATCATCCTCGGCCAACATCTCGCCTGACCAGGTGGGCTATACTCTTGCAGAGTTTCATCTTTATTGTGAATTACCATAACGGACAGTGTAATGTAGTGCTGGACACATTGTCACGTGGAATAGCGGTACAAGAAATTCAAGGCCACATTGCGATATGTCAATCCCAAGGATCTGACATGAACCTACCTGTCAGTTGGGACGAGATTGAGAAGCAAGATCAATCTTTCCAGTCATTATGCTTTTGCAAAGTTACCATCTACAGATTCTACCCATATACACTGTTATTCAGAATGACTACTTCAGATGTGTGCCTGACAGGCAAGGAGGTCAAACCACACAAGTGGTTATAATAGTCCAGTTAAGAGAGCAATTCCTACAGTTCGCTCATGCCAAACCGTTAAGTGGGCACATGGGACAGATGAAGACATTAAGGAGACTACTAATCGTAGTATATTGGCCAGAGATTCGGAAGGATGTATGGAACTTTTGTACACCAATGCCAAACCTGCCAAATATACAAACTTCGGATCTCAAAACTATCTGGATTACTACAATCGACACCTGTAGTATATGCTTGGTGTCGACCTGATGGGGCCATTTCCAAAGAGCTCCTGATCGAATGAATATCTGTTGGTCACTGTGGACTACTGCAGTAAGTGGGTGGAATTGTTTGCTATGCGAACTTCGAAAACGCACCTCATATTTAACATCTTGACCAGAGAAATTTTCACTCGACGGGGAATGCCGGCATATCTGGTCTCAGACTGTGGACCACAATTCACAGTCCAACTATTGAATGACACCTGTAAACAATGGGGAGTCATACAGAAACTCATGAATGCCTACCACCCTCAGACCAACTTGACTGAGAGAATAAATCAAACTCTAAAGACTACGGTGGCCTCCTATGTTCCTGAGAACTATCGGCATTGGGATAAATGGATCACAGAGTTTCATTACGCCATAAATTCAGCATGGCAAGAAAGCACTGACCTTTAACGCAAGTTAAAGGGACCACTTGAATGGCTGATATGTAGACCTCCAGATCCAGACCAAGCAGCCTACAACACCATAGAATGACAGAAATCCCTGATCGAACGGGTGAAGGAGAAAACCAGCCAAGCTCAAGAATGTCAAGGGAGATATTACAACAAACTGAGAAAATCCAAATCCTTTGAGGAAGGAGATCTTGTCTGGGTACTCACTCACATACTTGCATACATGGCCAAATTAGCTCCAAAATGGCAAGGTCCAGCAAAGATCCTTAAACGGTTAAATAGGGTTAATTACCGAGTGGTAATGTTAGAAAACACAGAACAAGTTGACGTATATCATGTCAAAAAGTTAAAAAGGTTTTTTGGTTTTGTTTAACCTTTTTTCTTTTTTCTTTCGAGGGGAGGGGTGTGTAACAGTTTCAATTCAGTATCATATGCATCAGTTACCTCTGTCTATAGTTATACCTGTCATAGTTATCCTAACCAAAAGGGGGCACTCCAGAGCCTCCAAACGATCTATTTAAAGTGGTAGAGAGGGAGTAGGAGGAGGAAGTTTAAGCCGAGCACAAGGAGAAGCTTTCCTCCTCACAACCTCTTTCATTGTACCCTATTTTGAGGAATGTTGAATAGGGTTATTATACGTCTGAGGAACTAAGTGGCCTAAATAAAATGCTCCTATTAATGTAAATATGCTCATCGCCTCCTCTTTTATGTTACAATTCTAGAATGGAATAATTTAAACTTAAACTATTGGTAATTAGCATTTTTTTTTATTGGTTTGTATATGACTCGCATACTCTTCACTGCCGTTTTTTGATGGGGGAGGAGTGTTGCAGGTGAGTAATTTTTGTTTCAGTAATTTGTTCGGAGTGATCAACGTTTACCTGGAGTGGCGCACCAGCGAATGTTGATTGCTGAATTTGATTATTTTGGTATTTGTTGAATTTGTGATATTTACCTGGAGTAGAACCCGGTCATGTGTTTTTGTTTTCTTTGTTTTGGAGATTTTTAAGCAAAATGCAAAAATTGGTCTTGGGAGAGACAAGAATAAATATGTTTAGGAGTTAATTAAGTTTGTGTTTCGGTCGATATTTTTTTTATGTCATGGTTTGTAGGTACCAGAGGATTGTTTTTTGGCCCTGTGAGCAACTTCTCCATTAGGAATAATCGATTTGTCCTTTATTGGGTGCGTAGAGTTTTTGTTTTTGTTTGTTGTTTTTGAGAAGAATCATTGGTTAGAGCATTGTGTCTCAGGAGCACGCCTGAAGTTTGAAGGAATCAGCAACTTGTTTGATTGTTCTTTCCTGCTTACGGGAGACAGTGCATAAATACCCACCGCTGTACAGTATGCTTGAAGACTAGGGTCTACTTAGAGTATTTTTATTTTTTTAATGAGGGTTGGGGAAGTTTAATCTATGGGGCAATTTTCCCCTCTGATCTGATACCAAGTGAAGATAGAGAATAGCTGATAAATTTCTATTAGAGGAACTTTACATTTATGTAATCATGGCTTCTGAGATGGAGTTTTTAAAAGCTCCTTCTGAAATGTGTTAAATGTATTGTCCAAAGAGCAATTATTGGAAGTTGCAATGCATCATGGTGTTGGGCTTACTACAAAAGATGAGCACCTGAAAGAAAATATTTGCATTATCATGAGATCAGCTCTTGTGGACAGAGGCATTTTACATGATTTAGATGATCCACCTGTTCCTCTGTCTTCAACGGTAAAGTTGACTTTTGAACAGCAAAAGGAGCTGGCCCTTCTCCAACTGGAACAATGTAAAATGAAGTTCCAGATGGAGATGGAAAAACAAAAACTCAATCAGGAGAGAGAGTTAACCCAACAAAATTTAGAGAAGAGAAAAATAGGTCTTCAATAACAGTAGCTTGATTTGATTAAGGAAGTTAAGATGAAAACATTTTCCGCTGATGGTGACCATGATGGTTTGGAGTGGTCCACCCACACCTAAATTTAACATGGCAGCAAATTTGCGTTTAATGCCACCGTTTAATGAGCAGGATGTGGACACCTTTTTTATTTTGTTTGAGCGTGTAGCAGATAGCCAATCCTGGCCAGATACCGAGCATGCGCTGATGTTGCAGTGCGTCTTTACGGGGAAGGCTTATTCTGCCCTCAGTGTAGCTGGAGGTAAGGTCTATGAGAAAGTTAAAACACTGGTCCTGAAAATGTACAAATTAGTTCCCGAAGTGTACCGCCAGAGGTTTCGCGCTTTGAAAAAATGCCCACTCAGACCCATGTAGAGGTAGCGCGTGAGTTAGAGCTGTATTGTGCTCGCTGGTGTGCTGCATTGAGCATTGAATCATATGAAGACCTCTTTAATTTAGTTGTCCTGGAACAGTTTAAAAATGTCCTGCCAAGCCAGATTGACACTTTCATTACCGAACGTGATATATACACTGCATCTGAAGCTGACGAGTATGAATTAATTCATAAAACTTGTTTTGTTGGTGGTTGTTCTAAATTTGATTGTGATCAACTGGGCAGTTCTTGTTTTGTCCCGTTTTCCTCTGTCTCTGGACATGCGTCTAGCACAGTTACACATCCCCTTGGCCAGATGGACCCTGGCCTTATTTTTAATTACTGCCTTGGTCATGGACATTGGAAAAAAATTGTCCTGTGCTTATAGCGAAAGGTCAGTCGTGAAATGCAGTAGTGAAACCTACAGCGTAGGCTGCTCCCTAGTCTATATCTGGGGGCTTTGTTTCCACTTGTTCTTTAACTGGCTTTGAGGTCGATGTTTCCAATAGGCCCTGCCCAAATTCTCCATTTGTCTCGAATAGATGCATGTCTCTGTTTGATGGTAAAAAAGTACTGGGGGAAATCTTAAGTGACACCAGTGCGCCACGTCCTTTAATTTGGAGTGTGTTTAACCTTTTTCTTTTGAATCATTAATGGGTGACACAGTCATAATTCATGGGATTGGATTGAAAACATTGTCTGTGCGGTTGCACAAAGTCGTTCTTTCCTCTGATTTGGTCCAAGTTGAATTAGGGATGATACCTGCACTTCCAGTTGAAGGAGTTTCTGTGATTTTGGGAAACAACTTGGCCAGTGGCCGAGTCTGGAGTGACATGTCGCCACCCCTGATTGTCTCGTCCTTGCCATCTTCCATTGGAGATATTGATGGAAATGTTTAAAAATTGCCTGAAGTTTTTACAGCTTCTCCACTCCGGCCAATTCCACTGTTAAGTGAACTGTTTGAACATTGAATTGTCAATTGCGTGGGTCCTTTCCTCAATCTATATTATGTAGCGAATACATGCTGACTGCTATATTTCAAGTCACCCGTTATCCTGCTGCTTCTGCTCATCGTTCAATTATGGTGAAATCCGTATTAAAATCGCTGTCCCAATTAATTTAGACTTTTGTAATACCTAAAATTATACAATATGATCGTGCCACTAATGTCACGTCATTGAGAGTGTTTGAGAAAGTGCTATGTCAGCTTAACATCCAACACAATAAGGCCATATCATCCTCGTTTTCATCAGATGCTCAAGTCGTTGCTGCGTGCCTATTGTACAGTGTTGGATTGGTATTGGGAAGAAGGGTTGCCTTGGCTTATGTTGGGAGCAAGAGAGGTCACACACAAAATTATTGGGTTTAGTCCCAATAAACTTGTCTTTGGACATGCTGTGGGTGGACCCTTGGCCATTTTGCCTGACGGTTGGGCACCAGCTGAGCCTCCAAAGCCATTATCTGAGTATGTTGACGGTTTTAAGAGGTGTCTTTATAAGGCTGGCAGGTTGGCTAACGAAATTTAAAAACTGTCTAAATTGGGGGGGTCACATGATGCGCTGTGAGGAGTAGCACTGATGGCCGTGCTCCCTGATGGTTTTTGGCGAAGTCTCATTAATAATGATCTAATGTCCTGAACAAAAGCGTGTATTGTGTGCTGAGAATGTCCTTATCTGATTTGTGGTCTTTATCTCTGGGCAACAAGAGATTCTCCACTCAAAACTGAAAAAGACGACACCGGTTAAGCAGCCTGTGTGAGCACAATTTAACATGGTGTCGGTTAATGATGTGAAAGACGAGAGTTCGGCAAGGTTAATAAGAGACTTCATGAGCTTGGCACTGCCTACGTGATGATGTACCATGAAACTCTGAGGATTTCTCACCAGGGACGCACAAAATTTTTAAGTCGCAGAATGATTTGTGGAGTTCAACTTCCTATCTTTCCTGCTATAGTCAACGTTAGTGAGCATTTATGCAAGAAGGTTATCAGTTATCTACCCCTTAATTTGGTTGGGTAGGGTTAATTGTTTTATTTTGTTCTTGAAGTTTTTTATGATGTTCACGTTCATGTTTATTTTTGGGGCAAAAAATATCTATATTTTTTTCCTTTCACGTTATGACAGCGGCGAATGAATACATAGCGCTGGATTTTGGGCTTGCTCTTTCATGCCAGTTATTTCTTAGGACTGAACTTAAATGACTTTCTCTTCTATTATACTCTGCTCTTGGAATGTAAAAGGAGTTAACCATGTAATCAAACAGAAAAAATTCTTAATTTACTTAAAGAAGGAAAATCTGCACATTGCGTTTTTACAGGAGATGCATCTGACTGATAAAGAACATGAAAAGCTATGGAGAGAATGGGTTGGGCAGGTGTATTACTCTTCATCTAACAGTAGAGGAGTTGCTATATTAGTACATTGTAGTGTGCCTTTAACATTAGTAAGGTGCAAAAAGAATAGAGAGGGAAGGTTTGCTTTGATTCAAGGTTCTCATTTTGGGGAAGAGGTAACTCTCATGAATGTTTATGCCTCAAATATTAAGTCTATTAAATTTTGGTCACAGTTAGCCACAGTGCTTGGGGAATATATGTGCCAGTTATCTTTTGTTGGGGGTGATTTCAATTGTATAATGGATAACATTTTGGATAGCAAGTAACCCAAATGCCAATTCTAATACTGAGCTATTAAAGAGTATGATAGGTTATCTGAATTTGGCTGATGCATGGCGCACATTTTACCCCTCAGACAAAGACTTTACTTTTTATGAATATCCTCATAATTCTTATTGATTATTTCTTTGTCACCCCTCAGATTATTGGTTTATTAAATAATTGTAAGATTGGTTCTTTTCATCTGTCAGACCATACACCTATCTTTTTAGATTGGGTATTATCTGATATTTGTATTAGCAGGAAATTCTGAAGATTTCAACCTTTACTTTTAATTGACCCAGAGTTTAAAAGAAAAAATGGAATCAGACATTTAGTTTTTCTTTGAAGTAAACGTTTAGTTTGTCTTAAAGAAGAAATGTATATTGTATTTGTTACAGCAGCAACAACTGGGGGATAATTTAAAAGATGCAGAAAATTTGAACAAATCTACGGAGCCTCAGAAGTGACCTGTGCAAAAAAAATAAATAAATAAATAAAAATATCACAGAGACTTTTGCGTACGCACCAGAAACTTTCTCGTGTGCACGCGTTACAGTTTCCGGTGTGTGTATAGCTCTTTTCCGATTGCGTCATTGCCATCATTCATTTACACATAAAGAAACTGAGAGCATAGATGCGCATGAATTTATAGAGATATATTTTAAACTTGGCCTTCAATACAAAGACATTTCTTCTGTTCTTGCTTCCCGACATAGGTATATAATCACAGAGCGACATTTAAAACGCATTTTGCAGTCGAGAGGTCTGTTTCGCCGAAAGGACTACTCAAGAATTGAAGAAGCCGTCGAATTTATTCAGCATCAACTCCAAACGTCAGGCCAGCTCCATGGACACAGTTGGATGTATACAAAATGTAAAGAAAACAACTTGCATGTTCGAAAAGAAGATATACGTTTAATTTTGAGTTTATTAGATCCTAGTGGTGTAGAACACAGAAAAGCTCGGTGCCACTATTTCTCAAAAGGACAAAATTACATCTGGCACTTTGATTCTTATGACAAACTGAAGCCATATGGTATTTGCATAAACGGCTGTATTGACGGCTTTTCAAGAAAGATAATTTGGCTGAATGCATACAAAACAAGCAGTGACCCGAAGGTCATCGGAGGATACTACATAGAAACAGTGGATGACTTAAGTGGCTATTCTAGAATTGTTAGAGGTGATTGTGGAACAGAGAATGTACACGTGAGGGACTTCCAGCGTTTCCTCCGACGCAACAACATTCAGCAGGATTTCAACACTGACAGCTACCTGGAAGTTGCAAGCACAGCTAATCAACGAATAGAAAGTTGGTGGGGATTCCTGAGAAAAGAGTGCATGGAATTTTTCATCTCTTTGTTTGTTGACGTTAAGGACAGAGGATTGTTTGACGGGGGATTTTTGGATAAAAATCTCATCCGTTTCTGTTTTATGGGAATCATTCAGGTAAGTGTTTTCTATTTAAAGTTAAATGTGAAGTGTGTAGCCTCGTTTTTGTCTTTGATAAAATATTTTTATAGCTTAATGTGCAAAGACAACTGTGCCCAATAGGTTGATGTCCCCCCTACCAACCCAAGAGAGAAACATTAGCTCAACCAATGGCTATGAGTTTGGGGCGGGACTGACCTATTAACTGTTTTGCAGATTATGAAATTTAATAGAACCAATTTATTTTCTAGTGAAAATTCTACATTTCAATTACAGACAATCTTGACACTCTCGGTTGCACAATGAAAGACAGTTTGTTTTTAGAGAGAACATTTTAACTAAACCAACCTATGTATTTTTCCTTACAGGATGAATTGGACAAGACTGCACATGTGTGGGATGCGCATGTAATTAGACCTTCCAAGATCGATCGAGTGCCAAGCGGTAGACCAAATATCATGTACTTGTTCCCAGAGCTGTACAGAGCAGAAAACTACCTGTTGCTGGTGGAGAGTGGTGACCTACAGCTGTGCAAGACAGAATGCACATTTCAATCATCAATACCATGTGACAGTGATGTCTATGACATTTGTAATACTGTCATGGCTGAGACACACTTTGATCTTCCAAATGACTCTTATCAAGCAATAGACTTGTACTTGCATTTAAGGAATGAGATATTAACCTCATTATAACCTGTGCTTAGCATGTTTCTTTTATCTGAGATCCAGATATAAAATGTATATATTCATAATTCTGTAATATTATTGTCAAAGTGTTCACATTTGTTACAATTATTTCAAAGTTTAAATGAATAGTTAACCCAAAAATCAAAATGCTGTCATTTACCACACGTTGTTCCTAAATCACATGAATTTCTTTGTGTAGGGCACAAAAGAATATGTAAGGCAGAATGTTAGGGACTGACAGCCTCATTCACCATTCACTTTCATTGAAGAAAATTGATGCAGTGAAAGTGAATGGTGAATGAGGCTGTCAGTCCCTAACATTCTGCCTTACATATTCTTTTGTGCCCTACACAACAAAGAAATTAATGTGATTTAGGAACAGCATGGAGGTGAGTAAATGGCAGAAATTTAATTTCTAGATACTGTGTTTTCCGTGGATGTAGGCTATTTAATAATATGTTTCAAATGCCATGTGAAAACAGTAAGGGATTTGTGGATTATGAACAAAATGGGGTCATTTTATTGACTAGTATACTGTTAACACAGACAATACACTGCTGGCATCAACTGACATCGTTTACAAACATGGCTATTCAGACCTGACCATGTGATTGCTGCATTACAGTGGATTGTAATAAAATAAAATAAATGACAAGTATATAGTATTAATTAAAATCAAAGTGCCTAAGAAACTTGTCTGAGTCTTAATTTGCATTATAATTGAACAGGCATAGCTTTTCACAGCTAAACTGTTTGGCTAAAACGTTCAGAACTTTTGATTTATAAAACACTTCTGCAAAACAGCAGACTTAAATACAACTTCATCTCATCAACTTCATACTGAGGTGAAACAAAATGATTGTTACAATACTCTCCATGTCTAAGTATAAAAACAAAACTGTCCAACAGATGTGAGTATTTGATATGATTCTGACTTGTAACCAAACATTGATTCACAAAACATATGTAATTGTACTCATTTCAAACACAGTAGTATTTTCTAGAAAAACATTCAGTTGAATTGAGTTTCAGGTTTTATATAAACAAGCCACATATTGATCCTGTATCCTTAGGATGGAAATGGAAACTTTTTTTAAATGAAAGCATTACTTTCCATAAAGATAATAAAAGAATATCAATTTACAGTACATCAATAAGCTTAACTAACAAAATGAGCTCCAGTCATTGATTTTCTTCAATTACAGTATGTCCATTGCAAAGCAATCTCCAGTTAGCACATGGTCAAACTCTGCACAATATTCTGGGTATGAGCTGTAGGTACACGGTAAGTCGAGAACTGCTCCACGTGTGTGCAACAGGCCTCCGTCCAAGACCACATAATCCATTAAACTTGACTTCAATTTTGTATTTACACATGACAGTAGATCCTGTACAGAACCATAAGAAGGTCTCAAGCTTTCTTTGGTCTAGGCTTCTCACATAGCATTGCATATGATTAAGGGTCAGTTGCTCCTGCTGGTTCAGAAAATCTTTTGATGGCTTAATCATTTGTGCCACTTTCTTTTTTGTAGCTTTCTTTGAATTATAAGCTTCCAGAATGCTTTTTGCGGTTAGATTCAGAATGCCATTTGGCATAATGGAGCGGAAGCAGTCAATTATAAATTTGGGCTCTTGAAGGAGGACTTTGTGAGCCATTGCCAAAATAGCAGAATGCATGTTCTGTTTTGGAGGCAAGCAGTATGAGCCCATCTGTGAGAAGAGGTCAAGTAAATCTTCTTCGGATTGCTCTGAGGAAGACAAATATTTTAAAAAGGAGGACATCAGAAGCTCTTCATCCACAGTGTCAACACCCTGATTACATGCCAATATAAATGCTGGAGACAACCTGACAGGACTCAAACCATGATCCACATATCCTTTCACCCACACTCTTCCAACAGCTTGCCACTCTCTCTCAGAGTAGTCTGGCCGCAGTCTTGGAACTCGTTCTTCCTCACCCTCACACTGAGCAAGGAAATCTTCCCAGAAGGCTGTGTACAGTTTCCGTGACACTCCATCGTCATCAAGAGCGTTTTCATTTGTGAATTCAGTTTGCAGGGCTATTTTCAGTATTTGAGGATCCATGAAGATCTCCAAAACATCTTTAACAACATTGACCCATCATATCTTCACATATCTAATCTGTTTCACTCCCTCGGATGCTTCTAATGCTGTCATAAGATGGTGTTCAGAGATTGCGCCATCTAATTGGGGGGTTGATCATTTAATGGTGGATCCTATAGGATTAAAATATTGTATTACGTGTGTAGATAACATTAAAGAACACAGTGCCAGTGTGACTGTGGGCTTTTATTTCAACCACCTAGAAACACATCCAATCCATCTCATGAGTCATGTTAATACTAAGACTATTATTATACATTTATTGTGTCAGTTGTTATAAAGCCTAAATACATAGTTGTAGTAAAGCATCAGGCCACATTGGCACTAAACAAAAAAATGTATTTGTCATTATACAGTAATGTTTTACAGGTAATATATTTCACCCAAAAAATGAAAATTCTGTCATCATTCTCAGGTTATTGCCTTCTTATGTTAAATTGCTTATTGTTCTCATATGTAAGTCACTTTGGATAAAAGTGTCTGCTAAATGAATAAATGTAAATGTAAAAAAATGTAAATCATTTACTCATTCTAATGTTGTTTTAAACCTGACTTCCTTATTTCCATGACCACAAAATGGTAATTCTTGAAGAAATCTTGATTGCTCTTTTCCATTTAATGAAAGCGAATGGGGACTCATGACAAAACAAAGTGAATGATAAAACAAAGCACCATAAATTGTGTTCTATTTTCCAAGTGTTCTGAAGTCGTACAATAGTTTTGTGAGGAACAGACTGGATCTTGACAGACCGAGTCTTCATTCACTTTCATTATACGACTAGGAGCAACCAAGATAGTGCTCTACAGAAAAAAAAAAATAATACAAGTTTGAAACAACCTGAGGGTGAGTAAATTATGACAGAATTTTCCTTTTGGTTAAACCATTCCTTTAAAAAAAATTCTTTATATTAATTATAAATATAACTACCTGTCTAGGAACCCACCATCTTCTGTAGTCCAGGGAAGAGTGGAATCCAGAATGTCATAATGATCATGAACAATTCCAAACTGTATCTCTGAGTCCTCCAGGGATAGATCAATGGAAACAGCAACAGATGGACGTGACTCTTTATTAAAATCATCCAAACTGTCAGTATCTTGGTGATACAGAGAGGCTCCACCATTTCCTCTTCAGAATTTTGATTGGCAGAATTGCTATCCTCCTTTTCAGAGGGTGTTGAATGACTGACAGGCAAAAAAGTTTCTCGTGCTCACGCGAACATTTTCTCGTGCGCACGCGAAAGTTTCTCGTGCACACACAAAAGTCTCTGTGATTTTTTTTTTTTGTTGCACAGGTCACTTCAGGGGCTCCGTACAAATCAAACCCAACTGAATTCAATATAAAGAAAATTAATAGTTTAAAAGCTGCACTTAATATTATGATGTCAGATAAAGCATCAACCAGCCTGTTTTATCAGAAACAGAAACTATACAAACATGAAAATAAACCAAGTAAATACCTAACCAGATTAATAAATCAAAGACAAACTTCAAATGCTATAGCATCTATGAAGGACAGTAAAGGTAAATGTCATTTTGATAATAAAGGGATTAATTCAGTTTTTGTTAAATTCTATAAATAATTATATTCTTCAAATTCTTCATGCACTCTTTATTAGATGCGTTCTTTGCCTACGCTGCCTAGAATGGAACATGGCTTTTTGGGGGGTGATATTACAGAAGAAGAACTAATTTCCTCAATGAAGGGAGGCAAAGCCCCGGGACCGGATGGTTTCCCGGTTGAATGGTATAAAGCTTTCAGGACCCATTTTATCCCTTATTTAGTAAAAATGTACAATTATTCGAACAGAGATCTGCACAGACTGGACAGCCTTTATAAAGAAAATATCTCATTATTTTTGAAAAAGAACAAAGACCCTGAGGACCCATCCTCATTTTGCCCAATTTCACTGATAAGTGTTGATGTCAAATTGTTGGCAAAGGTTTTGGCGCACAGATTAGAACTTACTCTATCTTCTCTGGTAAAACCAGATCAAACTGGGTTTATAAAGAACATAAATTCATATAACAACATAAGATGTCTTTTTAATGTGATACAGCATGCCAAGAGAAGGAATTTAAAGGGCATGATAGTAGCTCTGGATGCCAAAAAAATCATTCGACCGGGTCGAATGGGTTTACTTTTTTTTATTCATTACAACAGTTTAATTTGGGAGATACATTTGTAAATTGGGTGAAGTTGTTATATTGTTCCCCGAAAGCTTCAGTTCTTACTAATAGCTTTGCCTCCCCTTACTTTCAGTTGGAAAGGGGTACTCATCAAGGGTGCCCATTGTCGACACTGTTGTTCGCTTTAGCAGTTGAGCCCCTTGTAGAGTTTATTAGAGGCAACAACTTAATTTCAGAGTTTACTTTAAATGATCAGCAGCATAAGATTTCTTTATATGCTGACGATATCGTCTTGTATTTAACGGAACCAGAGATTTCTATTCCCATTAATACACAGATATTAAACTGCTTTGGTTGTATTTCTGAATATAATGTTAACTTGTCAACAAAGACAGAGGTTATGCTGGTTTGGTACGCTTATAGGCACCTCACCCCAAGTGATTTCCCTTTTAGATGGACACCAAAAGGATTTAACCTAACTGAACATGTCAATCTGAATTTAAGGTTATCAGAGATGATTTACAAAGGTGGGTCAGTTTACCATCATCTTGGTTGGGGCGTAATAGTATTCTATTCTTCCAAGGCTTCTTTATTCTCTTCAAATGCTACCAAACATAATTTCTAAAAAGACTTTGTCCATTCAGGACAAAGCTTTCAGATTATGGCACAACAGATGTATAACTCATCTACTTCAACTTTATGATGGAAAAAAAAACATATTATCTTCTAAGCTTATTAAGGAGAAATTCGATATCCCTAATTCCCATATGTTTAGATATCTGCAAATTAAGGACTTTCTTTCAAAACACTTGACCAAATTAACTCCTTGCTCTAATTTGTTTTAGAAGATCTTGTAACTAAAACCCGTCCACTAAATTAGTTTCATAAGTTTATTCTACTTTATATAAAAATATTAATAGATCTGCAGATGCAGTTTGAAAACAATGGCAACATGATTTGGCTGTGGAAATTGATGACTCTGTGGAGATCAATACTAGAGAATTCACAACATATCCTCACTAGTATCAAAGATAGAAGGATGCAGTTCAAAAGTACTGCATAGGATGTACTGGACACCTGTGATAATGAGCAAGTTAGGCAATGGACTCTACGCATGGAATGTAGCCTACATGTTTCCGGTCAAATCTCAGAGGACTAACAATCTTCTGGTTTCGTCTCCAGCTAATGCGAAAGTGTCAAGAGTTGTAGCAAACTTCTATCCTTTCAAAAATAAAGCAATTTAACACAACACATGTGATTTTATTTAGTAAATGAGCTCCAAAAGTGTAAATACATACGATCTGAAGCTTGCAGAACGGCCGAGCACTGCTATACCGTTGTGTAAGTCTTCCTCTGTGTGCAAAGTAACTACATCCAGCAATTGTACAATTACAATTTACACTTAAGTGAAAAATACAGCAACACATGCGATTTGAAAACACAAACTATCACCTGAATTCGACGATGTGGGACAGTTGCTCCGTTGCTCAGCTGAGGTTTTATCTTAATTTACAGTTTAGGATTAATTCGTTTTTATTCATAATCTGTAATATCCAGATTATTTATAAATAAAAGTAATGATACAATAACACAATTGGTAACACTTTAAAATGAGGTTATTTGTTAACATGAATTAACAGTAAACAATACTTTTACAGAATTTATTAATCTAAGTTAATGTTAATTTCAACATACTAATAGATTTAAAAAAAAAATGAACTAACAATGAACAATTCTATTTGTATTAACTAATATTGACAAAGATTAATAAATACTGTCAAATATATTGTTAATTGTTTGATCATGATATCCAATACATGAAAGCATGATAACGAATGGAACCTTATTGCACACACAATTTAATCTATATTTAGGCTATTGTGTCAAATTACTGCATCATTGTTAACTGTCCTTTTTTTTGCAAATAAAATTAAAAAGGAGAATAAAATTTTCACTTCTCATAAGCATTCGTCCATCATCAGGGCTGTCTTTAGTTCAGCAGACCTCTGCACACGCACATGACAAATCTCTCAGAAATGGAACATGATTTTTATTAACGTTAATTATACTGTAAGTGAAAAATATATTATACTGCATAAATAGAATACAATAAACTAATATCGACCACGATTAGACAAATTGTATGGTTAAAGTCACTATGTTAAGAAATATATGATCGTTCACTCCAGCATTTGCTGTGTAATGCACCCATATTTAAATAATAAATGCACACTGCAGTGTGTTTATTGTGTTTATTTAGATTCTCACAGACTTTCTACATTAACCTCTACCCCTAAACCTAACCTTACCTTCGGTCATGGTCCTGTCACCTTGTCAGGTTGGGTTTCTCCCTGATGGGACCATGGCAGTATCATCCATTATCGTGTTTTGTGTACCCTCTTTGTGTGAGCACACGGGTCTGGTTGTTTAGTGACTGAGTACGTGAGTTACCACCATGCGCTCTCCGGTGAATTCATGGTCCTGTCACCCTGTCATGACATCATTGTCTTCTGTCTGTCTTGTGTTTTGTGGACCTGCTTTGTGTGTTGTACGGTCCAGTAGTTGGTTACTGCCATTTGCAAGTTACCGCTGTGCACCCTCCGGTGATGTCACGGTCCTGTCACCTTGCCAGGTCTGATGAGGACCGTGGCATCATCGTCTGTTTGGTCAAAGCATGCTTACATTTTGCCCTTATGTGTTTCAGGTGCCGCTGGCATGTGGAATCAGCGTTTCCATGGGAACCCTGATTGTTTCCATGGGAACCCTGATTGTTTCCATGGGAACGCTGATCATGACAACCTTCAGCTGCGAGTGGCACCTGCCCCTTGTTTGTTTCCCTGCTTATTATATCCCCTTGTGTGACATGTCTGACGTTGGATCGGTCAATGTGATAGTCAGTGTTAATGTTTGTTTACCTTCCAGTTCGCCTTCACCTGTCTTCACTGCCCATTATTGCCGGAGGAAGATTCTTCGTCTTTGCCAGCGTGTCAGGAGACACCATTGCCAATTTTTTTTTTCAGTTTGAAAGACACTTTCTGCCATAAATAAATAAATGAACTGTTTTCCTCTGCTATTGGGTCCACTGTCTCACGTTTCTGACACCTTAAGCCCGCTATAAGCGAAACGGCGATATTTGTTGGTGGAGTTGTTGGTGAAATGTGAGTTGCGTGGCGCAGTGCAAAAGTTGTGAGGCAAGGGCGATAGTCTATGTTCTGCGACTGCTACCGGGTCCTTGAAAAATGTGTAACGTGCGAGTAAGGGCAGCCGGCGGAGTTTCTGGTGCCCCCTTAGGGAGTTGGTGCGCTACGCAGACTGCGTAATATGTGTATAGGGAGCGGCAGTATTTATAAGACAGCCTGATCACAAATACAAAAAATTACAGATGTTGAAAATGAACGCGACTGGGGGAGTTAGTCTACAGTAATAATTAGCTACAACAAGCAAAGATTCATTGTGGAAATAAAAAGACTTGTGGCCCGAAAAATTGCAAACTTCTTTATAGGCTGACAATATATTGCGCTTGCAAATTTCCTATGGATACTGCACAAACATGACATAGATTTATGTAATTGTATCCAATTGTACCTGCTGATTTGGATTAAAACATCCCATAAACAGGGGTTACATTGGGCCGGAACATTGTTCCGGCACATTCAATTCTAAAAAGAAAAATAAATGTTTGTTTGTCAATCCATTCAGTTTCTTGTATTCTCCCATGTGGTTTTTGTTTGATCCATTTGACACATTCCGTCATGGTGAACAGGTAGTAATCTGTCTGCCTTTACGTCGTTGATTCTTTAATGTATAAATTCAGTGTGCCGGTCTCACTCGTGATGGCAGAAATACACAGCAGTCCAACGTGGTAGGACGACAACACAGCAAATATCATTCGTGGTAATGGTAAGGTACAGTAATACCTTGAGTATTATTAGCAGCAATAAGCGGACTCGGTGGTCCGTAAACCGTACAAGCAATAGCCTTGATACACAAGAATAACACACTATAATAATCTATCTCTGCCCAGACGTAAACCTCTTATTTGAGTCGTGTGAGGACGTGGGTAGAATGTGTGTTCATCCGTCGTTTGACTCCGACTTGGTTCCTCGAAGCTCGGGTGATGACGGGAGGCCATTTTCTCGCTCTGTCGGCAGGTGGTACGGCAGCTGATTCTCGGCAGGTCAGCGGAGAAAACAGCGAAGTTGACTCGGTTGAAGAATGAAGAGAAATCTTCTTCAAAATGGTGAAGACACGGATTGCTCACCGGTCTCCTTCGGATCCGTTAACGTACTCAGTGGAACACGGAGAAATCTCAACTCGTCCAGCAAGTTGGAGATTGTATGGCCAAAGTTTCAGGTACATACGTTACTTCTTTGGGGAATGAGGCTACACCTGGGAGCAGCAGAGCTGCATCTAGGGCACATACAGTCGCTGGAAGCAACACCCTGAAAGATCTCAGAGGTTTTTATACTCCTGATGACGTCATGGTTGAGTCGTTCTGTCGTGCGCCTCTTCCAATAGGAGTTGAGAGTTCGATCCTTCAGAATTTCGCACATAGGTGTAAAGTGAGCAAGGTTTCATGGGATCTGTAGTCTGTTTTGGACTTTGTTTGATTTTGGCACAGTTGTTATCAGGCTGTATGTAGGCCTCAGTCAGGATTTATGACTGTATGTAGGCCTGCCTTTGTCTCATATCTGAGTACATGAGGCCCAACATTTCCCCCTTTGGTCTGAAGAGTTGGTTGTTGTCCAGCGTCTTTACAGCAACTGAAGGGCCGAACGGACAGTATCATCAATGTGCACAGTGGCTCCTTGGGGAACCGTTAAGAACACCATCTGGTTTGGTAGTGTTAGTTTAGTGGCTGTATCATGGCGGTCGTATGACATTAGAACTTCGGTGGCTGATGTGTTAACAAGCCAGCAATTGCCTGCTCGCTCTACCCTTGTCTCTGTTCCTTCATCTTTGACAGACATGCTACCTTGACAATTTTGTTCAGGGGATTCGGCTCTTAGGCCGCATGGTAGTTAGTCACCTCTCTAACAAACGGGTTGCTTGGACAAACCCAATGAATGTCCTTTGTCTTGGTACACATGCTTAGGTTAGGGATAAGGTAAAGTGAGGGCTCCTCATCGTGGTAGGCGAGTGTTGGTTGAGTTTTGAGGTGAATGTTACCTCTCTGAAAACCAACATTCTATACGGACTTTAGTCTGTATATATTCTGCCTTTCTATGATGGGTAGATTGAGGATAAATTCTATTTTGAGGTTCTGAAGATTTATGACATAGATTGGAATTGCACTGCCAAGACTATATGCCAGGTGTATCTTTGAAGGTTACACGACGGAGGTAGT
This sequence comes from Myxocyprinus asiaticus, assembly GCF_019703515.2. Taxonomy (NCBI): domain Eukaryota; kingdom Metazoa; phylum Chordata; class Actinopteri; order Cypriniformes; family Catostomidae; genus Myxocyprinus; species Myxocyprinus asiaticus. The sequence continues at coordinate 37,328,634 of NC_059379.1, read as the reverse complement.
AGCAGATCTAAGGATTTGTTCGACAAGGTCTAGGGAGACCAGGTAAACTTGAATCCTTCCACCACTCAGAGTGGTGCTAGGAGTTAGTGCATGCTGACGGGATAGGTTGAGGTATGCAGCTATCCTTATGGCGCTACTGTGATGCGTCTTCTCCCCTTTGGAGTGAAAACGGCTTGAAGAGTTTAATCTGATTCGAATGGACCCATTTGTATGCCGGTGTTTGGCTTGGTTTTGAGACCCTGATGCGGTGGGCTACTGGTGAAAGCTTTCCCATTATCTCGAAGGGGCCTGACCAACTTGGTAGGAACTTTTGAGAGATTCCTGCTGGTTTGGTGAACCCAAAATAGAATACCTTGTCGCCTACTTGGTACTCGCGGTGAGACACTTTCCTGTCATAGTAGGCTTTGGATCCCTTAACACTGGCTTCCAAGTTCTTCTGGGCCCACGCAAATGTGGCCCGAAGATGGTCACACAGGTCCTCACGTATTGGTGCGCCATATAGGCGGTTGCAACACTGATGTCTTCAGGGCTGTACAGAAGGTGTAGCGGAAGGGTCGCAGACACCTAGGAACCTTCTGAGTTCTGACAAACCTATCGGAGCTTTGATGTCGTGGATGGCTCGAACTCTCCCAGCTTGGGGGTTGATGCCATCTGCACTCACTGTTAGACCCACATACTCAAACTTGGTGCAGCACCACTAGGCTAGTGCAAGCTTGGCTCCAGCGGTGGAGAGTTGGTTAAGTACATGTTGGATCTCGGTCAAGTGTTCCTCAAAGGTCTGGTTCCTCATGAGGATGTCGTCCACATAGATGAGGTTAACACGGGTAGTGACATTACTCATGGCCTTATGGAGGAAGATATTGAACTCGGCTGGGGAGTTTGAATATCCAAATGGACAACAGTTCCATGTGTACTGGAGGTTACCAAAAGAGAAAGCCAGCTTGTACTGGTCAGCTGGGTCGACTCTCATTGTCCATTGGCCATGTCCACAGTTAAGAAGAAGTGGGGCCCTTTGACCTTGGCCAGTTCTTAATCCAAATGGATCATGGACCAGTGGGAAAGTGGTACCTGCCTTTTCAGAGGGCGACAGTCAATGGTGAGATGCCACTAGCCGGTCGGCTTTAACACTGGCCAGATAGGTGAGTTGAAGGTTGAATTGCACTCCCGAATTATTTGCTTTTGCAAAAGCTTGATGAGGATCCCTTGGATCAACTCATATGCAGCCAGGGGGATTTTGTGCTGGCACACAAATGTGGGTGGTGCATTGGGATCAGTGGGAATGCAAATGGTGTGGAGGTTGTGACCCCACAGTCATGGGAATCCCCACAGTCATGGGAAGATCGGCTGGAAATCATGAAAGAGTTTCTGAAGCACGTTTCTCTGATCCTCTGTCATTAAAGCATCTGCTTTGGCAAGCTGTTCATTGACATTGGCCTCAAAGCCAACGTAGGGTTCCTCTGGTTTGGAACAGGTTCTGTCATCACCAGGGGTTGTGTCTCTGGGTTGTCACAAGAGAGTATACGACCATGTCACCACTGGTGCCCAGGGTAGCGCTGCATATTGGTTTGCCTTGTAGCGCTTCGTGACAGGCCACCGTGATCATTTTGGTCAGGAAAGTGGACTGGACACCATCCAGGTTGTCATCCCTGGCTAGTGATGGAGGTAATTCATTTTGACTATCAACCTGCGGCAGCTGTGGGCTTGCAGGTGGTGTAGAAGGATCAGAGCCAGGGTCAGGCTCTGGAGGAGGCATGATCATAGGTAGGGGTCCTCTGGACTCCTGGATGATGGTGACTTGTCCATCTGAAGCTGGCGAACTGTTTTCTGGACCAAGTGGCCTTGGTGTGTCAACCTGAGCCCACATGTGTCCACGACGGCAGTCAATAAGCGGAGCCAGTCGGTCCAGTAGGTCCTGGCCAATTAACAGTGGTTCTGTATTAATGGGACATATGTAAATGGAGTGTACCAGTTTTATCCCTGGAAAGGTAATGTCGAACCATTCCTGCTTGTGATAGATGACCTATCTTGCGTGAAGTTTGTGATGTTTATGTTGCAGGTCTCAATCTGTAATGGTTTGCCGAGGGAGAGCGTTGATCTAGCCACCTCTACGAAGGTGTTGGAACCCATTAGACTTATTTCAGAACCAGTGTTGAGTAGTGCGTGGGAGCTGATGCACCCCCCATCACTACTGATGTGTACTGTATATGTGTCGGGCATTGCCCTTACTGCCCAGATCGCCCAAGAAGGTCAGAAAAGGAGGCTGTGGTGTGCTAGGAGTGACTGTTTTGGGGAGCAACTTGGCCTCCCCTGTTCCCCTTTCTCAACCTACAAAGTCAACTTTGGCATTAACGGGAGGGGGTACATAGTCTAGTCATGCTGACGGGGGCTCAGTGCTGTGTTCCTTTGAGGAGTTCGGTGGCCCTGGTGAACGACGGAGCACTTCAAGCTGCATTACTACCTCCGTCAAGCATCTCCAGATTATAGCGTCCATTTCCTGTCTCAAACCTTGTTCTCTGGGGGGGTTTGAAACCTTGTCTTCTTGTTTGGGTTTCTGTTCAAACCATACCTTTCCTTTCGGCCGGCGAGCATTTTGCCGTTTTGGCCCGGTGTGACCCTGGGTGTGTGTTCTGTTGACAACCCTGCTGGTGAGGTGGTCGGCGCCCCTGAGGTCCTGTTCTAATGTTCACCTTAATGCAAGGCCTTCAAGCGCTAGGTCTGCGTATTCTGAGGCTTGAATCCCCAGGACTCTGGCGTCGCCTTCGTGCCCACGAGCAGGGCGCATGCACATCTCCCATTCCAGTTGCACGTATCTTCTAATTTCCTGCATGGTGGGGTTGCCTGTTCTGCAGTGCATCGTGACATCATATCGCATGCTCTCATGGAGGTTGTGAAGGAAGAGAGACTTGAAAACCCATTTCTCCTCCAGACCTGATGCATTATGTCCTTGGAAGTATGTGGTTCTCAGGCGTCTGTAATACTAGGATACTAGTATGGAAAGCGCATAGGGTAGCGGAGGCTTCATCGGTATATGGCAAATACTCGTGTAGGGCTTTACACAGAGCTGAGTAGAGGTCTCAGGTACCAGCTGGTAATGTTTCCACGAACACATGGGCACTCCTCACTGTAGTCTTCTATATGAGCTTGAGTTTTTCACGTGATGAAGCATGAGGTATCGCTATAGTGATGAGGACGATTCTTCCCCTTCATGGTGGGGATGGAGTCCTGTCAACACGTGGGGGTGGGCCCCATTTTGCGTACAGCTCCCTGGCTAATGGGGACTCTGGGCTTTGAAGTAATTTTCCCCCCTTTGTGGTGTGGAATCTGTCTGGTTGAAATGCAAGGTGACGTGACTGAAAACGGACTGAGGGGGGCAACCATAAGGAGGGGCACCTGCATCCAACCAGTGGGCCGCTGGAGGAGTTTGAAAGGCATCTACGAGGACCAAGTCAAAGACTGTACCGCTAGGGGCAGTTTGGCTCCTAGCGTGTGTCCATGGGTTTCCTAGGGGCACATTTCTACGAGTTGTGCTAAAGAGGGGGCCCTCTCCAATGTCAGATGTTGTGCTGTGAATTTCCTGGGTGGCCAGGTCAGCAGCTGCACTTACCTGATATGACTCTGCTCTTAGCTGGGCAGCTTCGAGCTGCCTGCGCAGGGTTTCATTTACCTCCGGGCATTATCTTCCTGTGCCCAGACTCTCTCAGCTTGGGTGAAATTAACTTCTTGGCACAGGCTGAGATTTTCCCTCTGCACTGCTTGGTAGCTGTTCTGCAGCTGGGTGAGCTGGGCCTGGTGCTCTGCAGTTTGCAGTTGGGTTCTGCGGTGATGAAGAAGGAACATTTGTCCCACGAAGTCCGGGATTGTATGATTTGGCTTCCCGACCGTGTTGTTGACATAATCAACTAGTTCCTGCAATGCTTCATCACAATGACTAACATTGTAGCCATTAAGGTTATCTCTCTCCTCTATGGAGAGATGGAGGACAGCAGTGACCACATCTTGCAGTGCTGGGTCATCTGACCTCTGAGGAGCTTCAGCTCCGGCCACATGGGGCGACTGGTGACTCATTTTACTGGGGCAGTAAAAATGCTTGTGACACAGTGGCACTGATAGCTTGTTGTGTTACATTTGCTATAATGCTGACACGAAGGCACAGGTGAGATGCTTCGACCTGTGTTTTACGGGTTACTTTTATGCAATGTGTGAATTTCACTGCGACCTCTCCTTGGTGGACGTTAATTAGGTGACCTGACACCTCTCTATAACATCTAGGCGAAAGCGTTAGGAGTTAAATAACAACAATAGCAGGCTTTGAGCAGACTATCGTAAACTTACCAACCCCTAATCCACTCTAAGAGCACTTTCACATCACACTGGCTTATGACTGACAAATCATGAGAGAAGTCAATCGTCAAACAGAACCAAACTTTTAACTAATGATTAAATGTATTACTTTTGATTCTTATGCATACACACTGTGACAAAACTGGCATGCAGGATGTCTCACACAGGGCAACATTAATGTTGGGCGCTTTGTTCAGGAGCGGGTTTGGTTATTAGCAATAATGGATAATTATCAAAGATAATTATTAATTATTAAAATCAATAGAACATTGATTAGAATCAATGTTAGCTTTTTAATCCTTTAAATCAACAATCAAAAATAACCATCAATTATCAAATTCAACAGAATATTAATTATTATCAAAGATAACCATCAATTATCAACTTCAATAGAATATTAATTATTATTAAAGATAATCAATAGAACATTGATTAGAATTAACACTAGCTTATTGATCCTTCAAATCAACAATCATCAAAGATAATTATCAATTATCAAAATCAATAGAATATTAATAAGGATTAATATCGCTGGGGCACCACCCTGGAATCAGGGACTAATAACCAGACAGTGCAGCAGTCTCACTATAGGATTGTTCTCTTAGGAAAGTTGACGTCCGGAGAACATCGACATTCAAAAGGTAAACAATGAAGGCTTGAATCCGAGCACTGACATCCCCTGCCAGCCCTTGACACAGATGCATGCAGAACAATACCAAAACACTTCTCTTTAAAGTATAACAAAGTTTATTAATGCAGTAATATCAATTAATAATCAATACAATCTAGTCAATAAACTTCCAACTACAAACTAAACAGTAACATGATTAGATATGGTAACAAATAAGCCTATAATACATGAGAGGAAGGTATGTATATGTGTGTGTGTGTGTGTGTGTGTGTGTGTAAGGAGGGCACAAATTGGCGGACATGGCTCTCGTGGAGAGTACGTCACGCGAATGTGGGCGGAGAGACTGGTTAATGGCATCTACCCGTTTAACAGTCTCCACTGCTCATTAACTTAGGGACAAAGCTGAGCTTTATCAGCAAGTTATCTACTTTCCAAATGTGTGTGCAGGTATGTTTGTGAGGGGTCGTGTGTGGTTAGTATGAGAGAGAGAGAACAGGGTAATGGCACCAAAGCCGGTTTTAGCGATTGTGGTTGAGAAGGCAACTGTTAGTTTATCACTCAGAGATGCGGTGAACGGCTCGTAATCCATCCGCCATAGTCGTTGGTTCTTTAATGGATAAACTCAGTGTGCCGGTTTCACTCGCGATGGCGGAAATACACAACAGTCCAACGTGGAATGAGCAAATCACATTCGTGGTAACAGTAAGTTATGGTAATACCTTGAGTATTATTAGCAGCAATGAGCGGACTCGGCAATCCGTAAACTGTACAAGCAATAGCCTTGATACACAAGAATAACACACTATAATAATCTATCTCTGCCCAGATGTACACCTCTTACTTGAGTTGCATGAGGATGTGGGTAGAATGTGTGTTCGTCCGTCGTTTGACTCAGTTCCTCGAAGCTTGGGTGATGACGGGAGGCCGTGTCCTCACTCTGACAGCGGGCGGCACGGCAGCTGATTCTCGGCAGGTCGCCGGAGAAAACAGCAAAATTGACTCGGTTGAAGAAGGAGGAGAAATCTTTTTTCACTTCTGCAGGCAAAAGGGTGAAGATGCGGATTGCTCCGTGGTCTCCTTCGGATCCGTTAGCGTGCTTGGTGGAACACTGAGAAATCTCAACTCATCCAGCGAGATGGAGATTGTATGGCCAAAGTTTCAGGTATGTACGTTACTTCCTTGGGCAACAAGACTACACCTGGGAGCAGCAGAGCTGCATCTAGAGGCATATACTGTCGCTGGAAGCAACGCCCAGAAAGATCTCAGAGGTTTTTATACTCCCAATGACGTCATGGTTGAGGTTCACATAATAGGAGTTGAGAGTTCGATCCTTAAGAATTTCACACATAGGTGTAAAGTGAGCAAGGCTTCATGGGATCTGTAGTCTGTTTTGGACTCCCTTTGTTTGATTTTGGCTTGGTTGTTAACAGGCTGTATGTAGGCCTCAGTCAGGCTTTATGACTGTATGTAGGCCTGCCTTTGTCTCATATCTGAGTACATGAGGCCCAACACAGAAGTGTTACACTTTTCTCCAAGTGTTTTCAGTTTATTTATTTGTTAAATATTTTTATATAAAATGAAAAGAAGAAAAAACACTGAAAGAGCTTGAGTAGAGTGATAACTGGGCACAAATGTTGCTATGGTGCGGACGCGGAGCAGGTTTCTTTCCAAGTTAATTGGGGTGCGACAGAGAAGTGGACTATCTCATCTGGCCGTCATAATAGCAGTCACACTATACGGCTGCGATGCTAAATTTCAGACACTGCCAGAACTTCATCGGAGGCTAAAGATCATCGCAAAGGCTATTAATCGACCAGTGAACATGTCACACTTAACGTTGTAAGATTGCCGATTTTGCCCTACGATGACAGAAATACTTTAGTATTCCTGAAATTTGTCTCAGACGGCAGAATCGTGGCCAAAATCACACAGTTTGCACCGGGCTTTAGAAAAAATAACCTTGGTTTTACTACAGTAACCATGGTTTCACATGGGAATGAGTGCGATCGACAGACACTGCCTCCGGATCAAACCCTTCTCTGCACTCCCCGACATTCACCGTGACCAAAATCCTGCAATGAAATCAACATTTATATTCATTTTTATCTATTATTTTAAGTAGTATTAAAGGAAATGTTAAGAGTGGAAACAGGAAATTGAATGGGAAAAAGAGTGGGACAAAATGCACTCGAACCATGGTCGCTAGGAAAACAGTACACAATTACACACCGTCTTTACACCCCATGTCACTGCAGCGACTTCTATTGATTCATTTGTATATTTCTGTGGTTCCACCTGACTATTGGGGTGCAAATAGCGGTTCTGTGTGGCAGATGCTATTTACACCGGGGTGCAAATAGATACTCCATACTTCTCCCCTCTGTCCTAAATGTGGTAAAGGATTGGGCACATATGTTCATATTTTTTGGGAATGCCCAGTGGTCCAGAGGTTTTGGGAAGACATTATATTAGAGATAGGCAAAATTCTTGGACATTCTATAGAGCTTACAGCTCTACATTGTATATTGGCTCTTAAAGCCAGCAGCTCAGATGAAGCTGAACTTGTGAATGCATTGCTCTATGCAGCTAGACAGACTCTTTTATTACTTTGGATTTATGACAAAAAAACATCCATATCTCTCTGGGTAAAGGTAATTCTGGTAATTTCTCCCACTAGAAAGACTGACTGGGGTGGTTCAACAGAGAGTAGAGTGTGTCATTTCATTTCATTTTTGGGATTTGTGACCTTGTTATATACATATATATATATATATATATATATGTATGTATGTATATATATATACAGGTGCATCTCAATAAATTAGAATGTCGTGGAAAAGTTCATTTATTTCAGTAATTCAACTCAAATTGTGAAACTCGTGTATTAAATAAATTCAATGCACACAGACTGAAGTAGTTTAAGTCTTTGGTTCTTTTAATTGTGATGATTTTGCTCACATTTAACAAAAACCCACCAATTCACTATCTCAACAAATTAGAATACATCATAAGACCAATAAAAAAAACATTTTTAGTGAATTGTTGGCCTTCTGGAAAGTATGTTCATTTACTGTATATGTACTCAATACTTGGTAGGGGCTCCTTTTGCTTTAATTACTGCCTCAATTCGGCGTGGCATGGAGGTGATCAGTTTGTGGCACTGCTGAGGTGGTATGGAAGCCCAGGTTTCTTTGACAGTGGCCTTCAGCTCATCTGCATTTTTTGGTCTCTTGTTTCTCATTTTCCTCTTGACAATACCCCATAGATTCTCTATGGGGTTCAGGTCTGGTGAGTTTGCTGGCCAGTCAAGCACACCAACACCATGGTCATTTAACCAACTTTTGGTGCTTTTGCCAGTGTGGGCAGGTGACAAATCCTGCTGGAAAATGAAATCAGCATCTTTAAAAAGCTGGTCAGCAGAAGGAAGCATGAAGTGCTCCAAAATTTCTTGGTAAACGGGTGCAGTGACTTTGGTTTTCAAAAAACACAATGGACCAACACCAGCAGATGACATTGCACCCCAAATCATCATAGACTGTGGAAACTTAACACTGGACTTCAAGCAACTTGGGCTATGAGCTTCTCCACCCTTCCTCCAGACTCTAGGACCTTGGTTTCCAAATGAAATACAAAACTTGCTCTCATCTGAAAAGAGGACTTTGGACCACTGGGCAACAGTCCAGTTTTTCTTCTCCTTAGCCCAGGTAAGACACCTCTGATGTTGTCTGTGGTTCAGGAGTGGCTTAACAAGAGGAATACGACAACTGTAGCCAAATTCCTTGACATGTCTGTGTGTGGTTGATGCCTTGACCCCAGCCTCAGTCCATTCCTTGTGAAGTTCACCCAAATTCTTGAATCGATTTTGCTTGACAATCCTCATAAGGCTGCGGTTCTCTCGGTTGGTTGTGCATCTTTTTCTTCCACACTTTTTCCTTCCACTCAACTTTTTGTTTACATGCTTGGATACAGCACTCTGTGCACAGCCAGCTGCTTTGGCAATGAATGTTTGTGGCTTACCCTCCTTGTGAAGGGTGTCAATGATTGTCTTCTAGACAACTGTCAGATCAGCAGTCTTCCCCATGATTGTGTTGCCTAGTGAACCAAACTGAGAGACCATTTTGAAGGCTCAGGAAACCTTTGCAGGTGTTTTGAGTTGATTAGCTGATTGGCATGTCACCATATTCTAATTTTTTGAGATAGTGAATTGGTGGGTTTTTGTTAAATGTGAGCCAAAATCATCACAATTAAAAGAACCAAAGACTTAAACTACTTCAGTCTGTGTGCATTGAATTTATTTAATACACGAGTTTCACAATTTGAGTTGAATTACTGAAATAAATGAACTTTTCCACGACATTCTAATTTATTGAGATGCACCTGTATATGTATATATATACATACAGTATATATACACTACCAGTCAAAAGTTTATGGTCACTTACTCATTCTTTATTATTATTATTTTTCACATTTAAGGATAATAGTAAAGTCATCAAAACTATGGAAGAACAGAAATGGAACTATAGGAATTGTGTTGTGACTAAAAAATCCTAAATAAATCAAAACTATTTTATATTTTAGCATCTTCAAAGTAGCCACCCTTTGCATAGAATTTGCAGAAATGTACTCGACATTTTCTCAACCAGCTTCTTGAAGTATCACCATGGAATGCTTTTTAAACAGTATTGAAGGAGTTCCCATCAATACTGAGCACTTATTAGCTGCTTTTTTTATTATTCGGTCCAAGTCATCCATTTCAAAAACTTTTTTTTTATATACAAAATTTTAGTTTGTAATGAAATAAATTAATATGTTTTTGTCTACAAAACTAATTTCATACATTTAGGCATACGCATTCAAATCAAAAGGTTTTTAAGATCATGATAAATATTTCAGTCAAGTGACCCCAAACTTTTGAATGGCAGTGTATATATATAACTATATATATATACAGTTGAAGTCAGAAGTTTACATACACTTAGGTTGAAGTCATTGAAACACCATGGTTACTTGTGTAACCTCTGTTCACTGATGGAGGTAACGAGTTGTTGTGTCAATGTAGTGACACTAGGGGTCACTCTTGGGAGCCTGAGCACCTCTGGTCTTGATAAAAGGCCAATGAAAATTGGCGAGTGGTATTTGCAAGCCACTCCCCTGGACATACGGGTATAAAAGGAGCTGGTATGCAACCCACTCATTCAGGTTTTATTCTGAGGAGCCGATATAAGGTCCGGCCATTTCAGCGGTAGTTCAGTGTTGTGGCAGGAGGGACACAAAGTCTCATTCCCTCCATCAGGGAACGGAGGTTACACAAGTAATCATGACATTCCCTATCTGTCACTCACTCGACATTGTGTCGATGTGGTGACACTAGGGTTCCCTATACGAAACGCCACAATTGGCTGAACTGTGTTACGTGAACTGGCGGTGTGTGGTGGGCAGACTACTGTGTGCCTCATAGCCAGCACACCAGGTTGACACATAACCTCCCCCAACATAGTTATTAGTGTCGAACGGCCCTTTGGGGACAAGTCGACTACTCAAAAGATAGAGACAGGCTAACCCAGTCGTGGCCTCTTTTCCCCTTCTTTTTTTACACTCCCTAAAAAAGAAGGGGGATTATCCGACTGGGCCGCCAGGTCTAGTCGGGGGGGTGTCCCTCCCAAGGGGAAGACACCATGGAGACCACACCTCACCCAAAGAGAGGGGGGGATATTTAAGTGGAAAAATACGTCACATGGTCTTTCCAACCATGTGGAGAGTCTTCAAGGTAGATCCTACCCAACGGGGAAGGAGTTACTTCAAATATGGAGACTGGGGCAGAGGGGCCCTGCCCAAGGAAGATGCAGTTTGCCAACAGGGATATGAACTAGCAGAAGATATATATCGCATGGGGTTAGCCTTACAGGGAACCGCCACATGCAGAGCACCTACCCCAGAACAGGACTCTTAGTTAGCATGTGTACTGGGCCGGCAGCGAGTCTCTCCGAAAACTCGACTGCCACAGGGCTCAGAGGAAGTCAACCAAGGAACAAACTTGTGAACACTACTGGGAATTAATGGCGCACGTCTTCAGCTCAAAAGGAGGTGGAAGGCGCTATGTGCAAGCGATACACCCGGCCGGCTATCCCGGGCTTATCCACTTGTGTTGCGTGCCACTACCTGGGACGAAACCGGTTCCACCCAGAGGTTGCAGAACCTTGCAAAGGTGTTGGGTGTTGCCCAGCCCGCTGCTCTGCAAATGTCTGTTAGAGAGGCACCCCTGGCCAGGGCCCAGGAAGCCGCTACACCCCTGGTAGAATGGGCTCGTAGCCTTACTGGGGGCGGCATGTCCTGGGCGTGATATGCCATAGTTATGGCGTCAATGAGTCAGTGGGCGATCCTCTACTTGGAAACAGTGCTTCCTTTCTGCTGTGCACCAAAGCAGACAAAGAGCAGCTCAGAGACTCTAAAGCTCTGCGTGCAATCCAAATAGATGCGTAAAGCGCGCACCGGACACAGCAACGACAGGGCTGGGTCTGCCTCCTCCTGGGGCAGCACTTGCAGGTTCACCACCTGGTCCCTAAAAGGGGTGGTGGGAACCTTGGGCACATAGCCCAGTCGGGGTCTCAGGATCACGTGAGAGTAGCCTGGACCGAACTCCAGGCACATTTCGCTGACAGAGAACACTTGCAGTTCTCCTACCCTCTTGATGGAAGTGAGCGCAGTCAAGAGGGCAGTCTTCAAGGAGAGTGCCTTAAGCTTGGCTGACTGCAAAGGCTCAAAGGGGGCTCTCTGTAGACCCTGAAGAACTACAGAGAGGTCTGATGGGGGAACGAGGCGCAGTCTGGGGGGATTCAGCCTCCTGGCGCCTCTTAGGAACCTGATGATCAGGTCGTGCTTCCCTAAAGACTTACCGTCGATTGCGTCGTGGTGTGCTGCTATGGAGGCAACGTACACCTTCAAGGTGGAAGGGGACAGTCTCCCTTCCAACCTCTCCTGCAGGAAGGAAAGCACTGATCCGATTGCGCATCTCTGGGGGTCTTCCCGTTGGGAAGAACAGCACTTAGCAAACAGACCCCACTTAAAGGCATACAGGTGCCTTGTAGAGGGGGCCCTAGCCTGAGTGATCGTGTCTACCACCGCAGGTAGGGTACTACCAGGACGACCTGCTCCTCATCCTCCCTGACCTTGCACAGGGTCTGTGCAAGTAGGCTCACTGGGGGAAACGCATATTTGCACATGCCAGGGGGCCAGCTGTGTGCCAGCGTGTTTATGCCGAGGGGGGCCTCGGTCAGGGAATACCAGAGCGGGCAGTGGGGAGGATTCTTGGGAGGTGAACAGGTGCACCTGTGCCTGTCCGAATTGACTCCAAATCAGCTGGACCACCTGAGGGTGGAGTCTCCACTCTCCCCTGAGGGTAACCTGTCGTGACAGCACGTATGCTGTAGTGTTGAGTTTGCCCGGGATGTGAGTGGCTTGCAGCGACTTGAAGTGCTGCTGACTCCAGAGGAGGAGACAGCGGGCGAGTTGTGTCATACAACGAGAGCGCAGACCACTTTGGCGGTTGACATATGCTACCGTGCCGTGTTGTCTGTCTGCACTAACACGTGCTTGCCCTGGATCAACGGCCGAAACCTCCGCAGGGCAAGCAGAATTGCCAACAACTCAGTTGATGTGCCAATGCAGTCGCGGGCCCATCCACAAGCCGTGGACCCGTTGCAAACAGCACCCCAGCACATTTTGGAGACGTCCGTTGTGACCATAACGTGCCTGGAGACCAGTTCTAGGGGAACACCTGCCCGTAGAAACGAGAGGTCGGTCCAAGGGCTGAAAAGACGGTGACAGACCGGCTTGATGACCAAACGATGTGTCTCTAACTGCCCTGGCCTCTGTGACCTCTGTGTCTACAGCTGCCTTGACCTCTGCATCCACAGCTGCCTTGACCACTGAGCCCTCAGCATCCCCAGCTGCCTTGACCACTGCATCTCCAGCTGCCTTGACCACTGAGCCCTCTGTGTCCCCAGGTGCCTTGACCACTGCATCTCCAGCTGCCTTGACCACTGAAACTTCTGCATCCCCAGCTGCCTTGACCTCTGAGTCCCCAGTGGCTCTGCCCTCCGAGTCATCCGTGGCTCCACCCTCTGAGTCCCCAGTGGCTCCACCCTGGTCATCTGCCTGGTCCGCCCTGACCATCTGACTGGTCCGCTCTGGTCCCCTGATCGCACTTTGGCTCTGCCCTGGTCTCCTGGTCACCCACCTGATTCGCCCTGGTCTCCTGCTCACCCGCCTGATCTGGCCTGGCCTCCTGCTCACCTACTGGATTCTCTGTTGCCTCCAGCTGATCTAACGGCTCCACGCTGGTCTCCTGCCAGTTCCTCCCTGGTCTTCTTGTCGCCTGCTTGCTCTACCCTAGTTTGTTTATTTTTTTGTTATTGTTGTCCCCATTAAAGTGGGGAGCTCCTGTAACACTTATGGGGCTTTCCCCTAGTGGCCACCTGAGTTCACTAAGAGGTTTAGAACTCTTTAGTTTTGCATTTACTTTTATTTTGAAGTTTAGCTTTGTGGTCTGGTCTTGTCTTGTCTCTGTTCTCTGTGTTTCCTTTGTCTTTGTTGATTCTTGTCCTTTCCTGAACTCTCATATCATCACTCCACATTCAGTACAAAGCAAGGTTATTATAGTTTTTATTTTAAATAGTTTTCAGATTTGCTATAAATTTCAGTTTAGTTTTAGTTTCATTAATGATTTTGTTAGTTTTAGTTTAGTTTTTAATTTTTAAACACATTTCTATTTCATTTTTATATATTTTAGTTTCAGTTTTATTAATTATAGTTTTGAGAGTTAACAGAACACTTCCAGAGTGTAGACCAAAGCAAGACATTTGAATTTAAGTTTGGCAAACAATACACTTAAAGCAAAACAAAACAGCTGAATATTTGCACAGTTATTTAGACTCAGCATACTTGTGCATAATAACAATGACATAATGGTTTGAGATGCAACAAAGTCACAAAGAACCAAACATAAGCAAATCAAAGGTATAAAATGTAAACATATGAAAAGTTCAAATGAACTCAAATTCATGATAAACATGAAATCTTATTAAATTGTTGAGACTCACTGTACTGATGGGGGGGTGCTCCGTCACTTTGTTTATATATGTTTACATTTACTGCATACGATATGATGCATGTCTCATATAATCTTGAAATCTGTGGTCGTCTGTTAAATATACAGTCCCTCCAGAATATTCAACCAATCTCTGCATTATTTGCGGTAGCTTGCCATTTTTTTATAATTTCCACAAATTTTCTGCAAAAAAAAAAAAAAAAAAGGGATTCCATTGCTTTCCTTCATATTTGACAGCAGCAAAACAAATGCTTGAAAAGCCTGAAGCAGTTGCAACATATCCAAATGCACAGCTGCAGTTGTATCATCTCCAAAGTAACAGTGTAAGCGTCTCCCTTGTCTCCTTCACGTTTTGTTTTCACTATCAAAATCCTTGTCTAAACTTTGCACACAGCACACATCTAGTGTTTAATCTTCACCCTGTGTGCTGCGAATGAGACACAAAAAAACATTTATACAAAGAAACCCTAGCATTCACTTAAAATCCCCATTAGGTGTATAGAAAAATTTGATTAGAATTTGAATTGCTTAATACCAGTTGCGATTTCTCAGGGCCAGCAAAGCCTTCTCTGCTGGCGTAACATGCCATAATATAAATAAATATTTTTTCATCCTTTCATTCTCATTGACCTTTATGCCTACATATTTTCAATAGCTTTCCACTCCTAATTCATCTACAAACGAATAACAAAAAACAAAAAGTTTATCCAATCAGAATTTATTCCTCGATGCTTACAAGCAAAGTGTGACAACTGTTTCACAAATCGCATGCCCGAAGCCAAGCTCATTAGCCGAAGCAGTGCGTGAGTCTGAGCTCCACCCCATTAAGCCCTCAGAATTTCTGCAGAATCCCTCAACAGTGCAAGTGAATAAGTATCTAAAGTCAGACTGTCAGATTCATCAGCCAATCAGATTGATTTATTTGTTCATGGTGGGTGTGGTCTTTAGGATATGTCCCAGTCCAGGCCTTCTAGCTGGCCTTGAGTGATGCAATCACGTTTTAAGTGATGTGCGTAATTTGAAAGCGAAGAGCGCAAGATCTTGCTGATGAGTCGGCTGTCATCACTGCTGTTATTGCCGTTGAGAAAGAGATCCTGGAGAGGTCACGTGACATCATGCGAGGAGCAGACGTGTAAACGGCGAGCTCTGCGAACTTTGCTAGTTTTTTAATAATTTTCATGTAATAATCTGGTGATATTCGATACACCCAGTTACATATTTGCTCATTGAGGTAAACATGGCAAAGAAGTCAAAATCCTCGGGCTCTGGAGACATTAAAAGACTGGGGACTCGATTTGGATGGTGCGGCCGGGGAAATTCAGCGTCAACTGTCCAACATGTTTGTGATGCTGACAAAGGTTGTTGCTGACTTGGAGGATCTCACTGTAATACGTCGATCGATTATGGCAATGGTAACAAAATTCTCTGAGTTGGTTACAAGAGTGGCAGATGTTGAGAAACGGATCGATTATCTGGAGTCATCGGAAAGGGAATTATCCGCTAATCCGCCCGTGACCAAAACAGACCTGGAAAGCATTTTGGAAAAACCGGAAGATTTCGAAAATAGGAGCAAAAGGAATAATGTACGGATTGTTGGAATTCCAGAGCATGAAGAAGGCAGAGATATGGTGAAATTCCTAGACAAGCTCTTCCCGAGTCTGCTCGACATAACAGGCCATAAGCTGGAAATCGAGCGAGCTCACAGAGTCCTGGCTCGCAGATCTGCTGAGGGAGATAGGCCCCGATCAATTCTGGCCAAATTTCTGAGATCATCCAATAAAGATCTCGTGTTGTGCCAGGCGAGGAGCAAAGGAAAGATTTCTTGGACCAATCACAATATTTTCTTGTTCCCGGACTTTGCGAATTCTACAAGAGTGAAACGCGATCGGTTCAAGGAATGTAAGAAACTCTTAAATCAACGGAAGTTTGCTTTTGCACTGTTGTTTCCAGCCAAACTGAGAATAGACACCAAGGACAGCCGCAAAGTATTTTTTATGCTCCGAGCAAGCACTGTCCTTCATAGCAACAATGAGTGAGTAAACCACTGGGTGTTTCTCATGTGAGTGGATTGACTCACTGTACATTGTCTTGACTGTCTAAGGAAGCTGGGCGTCATTTTTGTTTCTTTTTGTGTTGGCTCCGCCTAGCGGCTTAAGTTTGTTTTGTGAAATGACATTCCAAGGGGCTTTTGCATTGACGGAAGATCGCTTTTACACTGAAGTTTCTGGTTAGATTGAGAATGGACACTATGGATGACCACAAAATATCTACATGCCCACACAAAGGATGTCTTTTATAAAGTAGATGGACTGAGTAAGTCATGGTGTATTTTTTTTTTACACGGCCTCCAAGTGAATTTGACTCTTGACCATCTGAGGAACCGGGACTCCTGTTTTGTTTCTTTTTGTGCTGGTTCCGCCTGGCAGCTGGAGCTTGTCTTGTGGGGTGACAATTCTTCAGGACAGTTGTGGATGAATCCGTTCGTTCTTTGTGCTTATGCCTCCTGTTGGCTGGAGTTTGTTTTGTGGAGTATTTTTGCAGGACATTGGAATGATTACTTAATTTGCTGCATTCATAAACAGCCAGCTCACTGAACACTTGTTTGTCTGTCCGAGGAAACTGAATGGCTTTATTTTAATGGCTGGAATTTGTTTTGTGGAGGAACACACCTTCGAGACAGTTCTGTGAATGAATCTACACATTCTATGTTTATTCTGCCTATTGGCTGGGGTCTGTTTTATAAAGTATTTTCTGTTATGTAATTTTGCCTTACAAATTTGTGAGACAAAATTGAGCAATCTGATGGCAAAGTTGTCGTGGAGGCTCTCATAGGTGTACATGGACCTTTTGAGTTGGCGCTGGTTGGCGCTGTCATGTGCGGGGTTAATGCGCATTTTTTTCTTTCTTTTTTTTCGGGTGGGGGGGATGTTGAAATGTGGTCTTTGTAATCTTGTCTTTGATGCACAATTTATTTTTTCTATTATATCAAAATGTCAAATGTTAATATGAGTGGGTTATCTTTCTCCACATGGAATGTGAATGGGTTGGGGCACCCCATAAAAAGAAGGAAGGTTATTTATTTTCTTAAGCATAAGAAATATGAAATTGTGTTTCTCCAAGAAACTCATATTTCCTCACAGGAAGCTGAAAAATTTGAGAAGATATGGGGTGGACATGTTTTCTTTAGTGCTGGCTCAAGTAAGAGCAGGGGAGTCATTATATTGATAAATAAACATCTACAATTCAAATGTTTCAAACAGATTAAAGATAAATTAGGAAGAGTCATTATTGTTTTAGCAGAAATTCAGAGGCAAATGTTGATTTTGGCTAATATTTACGCACCTAACGCTGATGATCAGGGCTTTTTCATAGATCTTGAAGGGATGTTGCAAACTGTCGGCACCCCTCGTGATATAATATTGGGAGGAGACTTTAATCTATTGATGGACTCAGTCCTTGATCATAGTGAAGCAAAAGTGTGTAAGCCCCCTAGAGCATCATTGATGCTTCACAGTATGTGTAAAAATCTTGGTCTTACAGATATTTGGAGACTTTTGAACCCATCTGGTAGGGACTATGAATTTTTTTTTATCAGTCCATAAGATCTATTCTAGAATAGATTTTTTTTTTATATGTAAGTCCCAGAATTGGCTCCACTTTTGCTAGAATTTTATATGGAATCATTAAAGAATGAATGCTGCCGCAACCATGACACAAGCCCGGATCAGTCTGATACTTAAAAAGAACATGTGGTCAGTGGCGAATGATCAGACTCTGGTCGCTGCCATCTCACTTGCCGCTGAAAATGATTATCTTTTTAAGATTTTGGAAATATACGGGTTCGGGAATACTTTTATTGGATGGATTAAGTTACTTTCAGGGCAAAACAGTCATACTTTGAGTCGGGGGACAAAGTAGGGAAGCTCTGGCCAGATATACAAAGCAGAGAGAGTTTTTTTCTACCATTTTCTACCATTCTACCATTACCATTTTCTGCCCTCCCTTCAAGAACTGTACACTTCCAGAGTGAGGAAAAAGGCTGGAAAAATCACTCTGGACCCCACTCACCCTGCCCACTACCTTTTTGAGCTGTTGCCTTCTGGCCGACACTTCAGAGCTCTGAGCACCAGAACCATCAGGTACAGGAACAGTTTTTTCCCCTCAGGCTATCCATCTCATGAACAGTTAAAACTGACCCATTGAGCAATAATTATGTGCAATTCACAGTTTAGTCTTTCTATATTTATCCAACACATCCTACCTCTTCTGCCATTACATTCCCTTGCACTGTATATTACAGATTTGTATTTAAATTTGCACTGTGTATGTGTGTATGTATGTATGTGTATGTGTGCATATGTATATATATATATATATATATATATATATATATATATATATATATATGTATGTATGTGTATATATGTATTGTGGCAGGGTGAGCAAGAGACAGACACAGTGGGTGTGGCATCAAGCCTCAGAGAGGCATTTATTGGAAATAATAATAAATGTAAAATGTCCATAAAAGGGGAAAATAAAGTGTCCAGGGGGAAATAGTGTTCATAACAAAGGGGGAATCTGGCATCCTCGCGGTGAAACGGGGCTCCGTGAAGGGCGGGGTAGTGTCTTTGGAATGGCCCAGGCATGAGTTGGGTCCATCAGCCACTCATGCTCCCCTCCAGGGTCCACGGCACGAGGGGCGGCGGCGTCCTTGGTGGCATGACTTACCCGACCCGCAGCAGATGAGAGGGTAAGGCGGCCTGGCCTCTAGTCTGTTGGCCGCGATGTGAGCTGTTCTCCCCCGGCGACTCATTTAATCCGTCCGGGGGTCCGAGGAGTGGGTCTGGCGGCGCATCCACTCATCCGAACCTTCCCAGCACACATGGAGATTTGAAGCTGGCTCCCCGAGAAGAGGTGCTCTCTGTGTTTTTAAGACAGCGGTGGATGAAGCAAACCTGATGTGAATAATGCTTCATCACCGCTGTCTTAAAAACACAGAGAGCACCTCTTCTCGGGGAGTCAGAACGAGGCTTATTAATTATGCACCTCTTCTCGCTCTACCGCCCAACTCCCGTCGTGAACTGGAAACAAAATTTATTGCAAGCAAAATTTAAATCGCAAATATTATTAGAGAGATTTTTCTTGGTATTAGACCTCCTTGGTTCTGGCTTTCATGCGTGGATGTTTATAAAATGTCAATTGGTATTATTAGTTGACTACCACGTAATGTATGATAGGCATATGGTGTCTTATTCATTGTGAAACTGTGTTTTCTTAATGGCATGAATCGCACTGAAGGCCTAGACTTAAAATGCACGGGCTGCGGCTACAGTAGGCTACGAATCTAAAAATGGCAATTTATGCTGAACACTTTGCTGAAAATAAATGTTCATAAATGTTTTTTACTGATCACAAACATACATGTATGCAACATATATTTAAAATATGACACAAATTTCATTTTTATATATGTAAAAATGTTTGAAACACTTGTGGAATTTACATTTGTACGTAAATTCTCAAATATATGAACTTTAATTGTATTTGTTTGTATGGCCATAAATCAGACAATGTAATAATTGCAACAGGCCTAATTATTGAATCTTCATTTGTGTTTTTAGTCAGCAGATATATTGCAGATCTATTTTAACAGTTTTCTTGCATTGTCTGAGGCAGAAAATTGTAATAAAAAATAATTAAGGGTCTTCCAATATCCACAGGATTCACCTAAATGTATGTTTTGTTTGTGCATGTGTGTGTGTGTGTGTGTGTGATTCTCTTTTTTTTTTTTTTTTGGCATGCTAACAGCATATTAAGTTATTGTGCACTAAAATGATGATGTTTTGTGAGTTTTCACTACAAAACAACCCCCAAAAATTTGAGAAAAGTCGCAGCAAATTCAGTCATTTTAGGCCACAAAACTAAGGAAAATGTGCTGCGAAATCCTGGTGGGACTGAATTAGGGATGGGCGGATTGATCCTAAAGTATCAGTACTTCCGATACTGATGTTGTGTAAAAATATCGATCCTCACATAAAAATATAGATTCTAAAATTATTATTTTTTTTTTTAAATAGGGATATTATTTGGTTACCATGAACAAGAATAATAATCTTCAAAGTACTTCAAAGTGAAATAAAAAGGATTAGGCTATATTTGTAATGACAGGTAGACGAAGGAGACTATGATGAAGTGAAGAACCCAAGTGCAATTTTATTAACAAAAGTGTAATCCAAAAACCCTAACTACAAACGTGAAGCATAAACATAAACATGAACTTGACTAGACTTGACTTAAACTTGACTTAACATAAACCTGACTTGACATAAACTTGACTTGACATAACAACGTTACCAAACACAATACCTGACAAAGGACAATGGAAAACATGAGGGCTTAAATACATGGATAAGGGGTAAAACAATGACGAGGGAACCAATGAACAGACAGAACTGATAACAAGATAACAAGACACATGAACAAGGAGGGAAACAGGAATCACATGACTAGGGAACACATGACATGAAACAGGAACTAGATTTTCAAAATAAAAGACATGAAAAACATGAACAAATACATCAAACATTACATATCCCCCCATTAGGGGCAGGTCCTGATGCCCCAAAACATGGACAAATACATTAAACATGACATAATTTACAAAGTTCTGTAGGGAGCTGGGGGGGATCTTGAGGCGTGGCTTGGAATGGCATGGCTTGGGGCGTGGCCTGGCGAGACAGGGCGTGGGGCATCGGACTAGGGCAGAGTCAATGGAAGGTGGGGCCCTGAGAGGCTCAAGGGGCAGAGCCTTGGAAGGTGGGGCTGTGAGAGACTTGAGGGGTGGAGCCATGGAAGGCGGAGCCGTGAGAGACTTGAAGGGCGACACCAGGGGACTTGGTACCCAATGAGTAGCCGAAGACTCGAAGGGCCAGGGTGGAGCCGGAGGCAGGGAAGACCAAGGCAGCACTGGAGGCTCGGAAGAGCAAGGCAGAGCTGGGGGATCGGAAGACTGAAGCGGAGCCAATGGGGCTGAGGACCAAGGCGGAGCCGTAGGGATGGAGGTCCCCGGTGGAGCTGACGGATCGGAGGGACGAGGTGCAGCCAGAGGATCGGAGAGCCAAGGCAGAGCCAGATGACCGACAGACCAAGGAGGAACTGGAGGGACGAGGGACCCCTGGAGCTGAGGGAATGCAGAGCCGAGGTGATGTCGAGGGATCAACAGGCCAAGGCAGAGTCCAGGGCTCGGAGGGTCAAGGCGGGGTCGGAGGGTCGAAAGTTCCCCTTGCCTGATCATGAGGAAGCATCCATAGGGTGGGTACAAGGGCAGGAACCATCTCCAACTGCTCAGATGTGGCTGTGACATGGCATGGAGCAGACTCAGGCGTGGCTGTGACGTGGCATGGAGCAGGTTCAGGCATGGCTGTGACATGGCATGGAGCAGGCTGAGGTGTTGCTGTGACATGGCATGGAGCAGGCTGAGGCGTTGCTGTGACATGGCATGAAGCAGGCTGAGGCGTTGCTGTGACGTGGCATGGAGCAGGCTGAGGTGTTGCTGTGGCAAAAGATGGTGCTAGCTCAGCGACCATGACCAGGAACTCTGGCTTGGTGGCCATGATGTGGAACTCTGGCTTGGCGGCAATGACGTGGAATTCTGGCTTGGCGGCCATGACGTGGAACTCTGGCTTGGTGGCCATGTCGTGGAACTCTGGCTTGGTGGCCATGACGTGGAACTCTGGCTCGGCGGCCATGACGTGGAACGCTGGCTCGAGGGACCCAGGAAGAGACAGACAATGAACAGACAGAACTGAAAACAAGATAACAAGACAATAACCCAATGAAAGCAAGACACATGAACATTATATGCCAAATATAAATGTAGACTGATAAATTCAATCATATAATTAAAAACATTATTAGGAGAGTTTAACCTACAATGTAAATACTTTTGCTCTTATGTTGAAATGTTCCCTTATTAATGAAAAACGCATTGGATAACTGAAGTACTAAGAGGATAAATTAAATATACATGAGAATGTATAGGAGTAAACCAACCTGTTATCCTTATAAGAGCATGTAAAAGAGCCATGTCCTGTAAGAGAAAGACTTTTAAGAGTTGATCTTTTCGAATGGATGAGCATTGATTGTGCAATATCTATGTGTAAGGGTAAACATTGCTAATGAGGAATATGAGGGAGGGGAAGCATCCTTTGTGCAATACCCTTGAAAAGGATAAACAATGCTAATGGGGAATATGGGGGGGGGGGGGCATTGTTTGTGCAATACCATTGAAAATGATAAAAGTGCTTGATGTATTTGAGCCCCGAATTGGGCTAGCATTTGGTTGTGCAATACCCTTGAAAGAGTAACCAAACTTTTTATAGAAATGAGCCCTGAATTGGGCGAGCCTTTGGTTGTGCAATACCCTTGAAAAGGATAACCAAAGCTTTTAACGGATATGAGGGATGGGAGCACTGATTGTGCAATACCCTTGAAAAGTATAACCAATGCTTAACAGGAGTATGAGGGAGGAGAAAGCATCATTTGTGCAATACCCTTGAAAAGGATAAACAAGGCTTGTGAGGAGGAGGGAGAGCGGACCATATTGTGCAACTGAATTAATGTACCTCAGTTGCAGCACCTAGACAACACATTTGTGCTGCCTAGTAGATATACTATGCAGATAGCACAAAACACCATGTTGTGGTGTTGTGAGATTCTTAGTCACACATAAGAAAGACAAGCCACAGTTGCAGCGCCTAGATAGCATATTTGCGCTGCATGGGAGATGGATTGAGCCACTAGCAGAGCAATGCGGTTGCAGTGCCGTGAATCTTAAACACACTGCCCGAAGAGGTTTTTTTCTCAGCACATTTGCACTACTTAGGAGACGTACTGAGCCGATAATAGAAAACACACCACAGCTGCAGTGTCATGGGACACTTAGCTAGTTGTACGGCAAGACAGACAAGCCGCAGTTGCAGCACCTGGACATCACATTTGCGCTGTCAGAACATTTTCTAGTTTTATCCCCATAGAGTCATACCAACACCTTACTTACCTGATACTAAATGTTATTGCCCTGACCACGAGCACATATAGTGAGCACATATGTTGATGAACTAACAAAGAGAGCATAAATGGGGCATAAGAGCTATGCTTTGAACAGCAGATGCAGAAAATGAAATGTTTGTGATAAGGCCCCATTGTGTAGAAAGGTCCCATAATTTAGAAAGCTTCATGGTCCTATCACTAATAAAATAATTTATAGTTTCATTGACCCATAGTAATGTGACTCTCTACACTGGATGCAGTACGACTAATGTATTGGGTGGTGAATAGTGAAACAATAATAACAGAAAAGCCTGAAACCCTAATTCCAACTAGGGATAAGACAATTATTCCCTTAAAAGAAAATAAATTAAACTTGCATATGTTGCAGATTGAGAACAGCTGCGTGAATATGGAGGTGAGTACCAAATGAGGGACAACAAAATGCTGTTAGCTTGAAAAGCAAAGGCATGGCATTAAAAATGATTTCATTATATGTTTTTGTATTGTAGGCTAACAAGAAAAAAATGAAATCTATGTGAAATTTTATATTTTAGCCAACTTCATCTTACATCAGTGGATCCATCCACTGGCTCAAAGAACTTGTAATAAGTACTCTATCCTGTAGTAGTGGGTATTTTGATTAATCTCAGTGACGAGTCTTTTTAATCTGTTCAACAAAGAGATTAGTTCAGATTATTTTATTGATTAGTTCATTAAACATTTCTGTATATTATGCTTTTGCGCAAGTAGATGGCGCCAAGTGACCGTCATTTAAGCTTTGAACTAGGAAAAAGCAGAGTTCTTTACGATAGGAACATGTCTAATTAGGCTATCATTTATTACAATTTGCTACTCAACAATTCTACTAAGATACTTCAGCACTGCAGAGTGTTTAACCATCATTTAAGCACCCCACAAATGACAACAAAGCATTTCTATCATATTGAGAACCACTGAGCATGACTTTTTATCAAGCTATACAACAAAAGACAACACTAGCCTGAAAAATAATTATTAGTCTTAATAAAGTCCGGATGTAATTGTAATAATTTGTTTATTACTCCATTGTAATCATAATTCATCCCGTCCATTTTCTTGTTGAACGAGATTGCCAAATTTATCAAACTACTTGCCTCCTCCTCCTGTTAGTTGTTTAGCAGATCCTCGTTAAAGATGATAAATGATTCATTAATTTCATTCGCAAATATGCATACCATTATGTTC
This sequence comes from Myxocyprinus asiaticus, assembly GCF_019703515.2. Classification (NCBI taxonomy): domain Eukaryota; kingdom Metazoa; phylum Chordata; class Actinopteri; order Cypriniformes; family Catostomidae; genus Myxocyprinus; species Myxocyprinus asiaticus. The sequence continues at coordinate 37,304,278 of NC_059379.1, read as the reverse complement.
TGTTCCTACATGAATGAGATGTCTCATCTCTTTCAGACTCAAATGACCAACTCATTTGGTGAAACCAATGATATGCTCTTTAACAGCCTGCACTCGAATGCTATTGGCTCATGCTATAGTCAGGCTTACAGGCATGTAAAGCCTCCAAAGCAGTCTCATCTTCCAGTGTGGGCCAGTCAAAACATTTCTGAGGGCCGTATTCAGCCCACGGGCTGTAGTTTGGGGACCCCTGCACTAGACCGTGGTCTGTTCGGATACATGCACACTTCAAGTCGGATACAAATCTGCTTTATAGCCCACACTGCAAAAAATTATTTTCAAGACAAGTATTTTTGTCTTGTTTTCCTGTACAATTATCTAAACATTCTTAAAACATGATTTATTTACTTGTCAAGCAAAATGGTATAAGATATTAAGTCTTGTTTTAAGATAAATCTGACAAAATTTGTGAACTTTAGACTTAAAATAAGAAAAAAAATCTGCCAATGGGGTAAGCAAATTAAACATGTTTTTCCTTTGAATTAAGTTTATTTTGCTTACCCCATTGGCAGATTTTTTTCTTGTTTTTTTTTTCCTTCACTTTAGACATAACTGAGTTTAACTGTGTTTACATTAATACTGTGCCAAGACGGGCTTTTTGGAGGAATTATAAAGTGTACTTGATCGGTTAGGCACGTACCACATTAGTGCTGTCGGAAAACACACACGCATGTAAAGTCAAACAGCATGCGGCAACAGAAGCAAGGAAGTAGATTTTATCAAGATCAACCAGTGGTTGTCTTGCTATCACGATCAATGTAATGAGCACCCCTGGTCTAGATGTAGAACATAGGCTAAATATAGAAAATTACTTAAAAGTTTATCATCGATATCAAGGATTTATCTAAAGATTTAAATATCGAGACTGTTTTATCCCCCGGCCCTATAACCTAGTTAACATTGTATAAATCTTTTACAGCTGCCCAATAATCTCAGTGATAGATAGCTAATTTACAAGCATTATAGATAGGACCTACAGGAAATCTAGTAAGCAGAAATATGAAATTTACCTCAATATGTTTTTTCCCCCTTCAAATTAGAAAGAATTAATGCTGATATATCGACTGGTTTGTGCAAGCTAAACTCACATGACACGGTCAAGCAATTGGCCTTCTTTGAAGCAAAAAAGCCCATTTAGGTTCAGCCATGGATGTCACAAGTGTGAGGGAAGGACTCAAACGCAAGAGGCAAGTAAAGAGGCTTTATTACAATAAACCAAACTTTATTACATAAGCTAAAATACAAACCAAAACACTCACAAAACACTCACAATGGAGAAAAACACGAAAAACAGAACTAAAAACTCTGCAAACCAAACAAACAAGAAAAACGACTGAAGAAACTGGAGCAGACTGGAACCAACAAACAGGGTATACACACAAAACAATCTGGCACAGGACCGGACACGAGAGGAGCTTAGGTTGGTAACGGGTTTTGAATTCAAGCAGGAATTATGCAATGTATTTCAGCCTACTTGGTAGTAAACACAATGTGAAGTCTCAAAGGTCAACAGAAGTAAAAAAATTGGAAATCATCCTTTACTGAACACTCAACTCACAATCTTTTGAGCGATTGATCACTGCTTTAACCACTACACCACACAATCAAATCGTTTAGATAGCACCAAAGAGACATTTCAAGTTGAGCGTATAAAACAATGGCTAAGAAAATGTTTTTGTACAGCTAAGAAGTTTTGAATTGAAGCAGGATTTATGCAGGAAAGTATGGCCTATGTTATAGTAAGAACAACATGAAGATTTAGAGGTCAACAGAAGTAAAACTTTTAAAACTATTCTTTCCAGGACTCAAGCTCACAACCTTTTGAGCTGTATTCCAATACTTTAATTAAAAGCTCAAATGAAGTACAATTTTTAAAACCCATCCTTTGCTGGAATCGAACGCACAAATTTTGGAACTGTTGTTCAGGGTTTTAACCACTGCACCACAGATTTGGCATGTCTACATGATGCAGAAGAGAGATTTCAAGCTTAGAATACAAAACAACTGCTGAGAAAATGTTGTAGATAATGCTAGGTAGTTTTGTATTCAGTCAGGAATCAGACAATGTAGTTCAGCCTATGTAGTAGTAAGCACAACATGAAGACTCAGAGGTCAACAGAAGAACAATTTTTAAAACCATTCTCTGCTGGACTCAAACTCACAACCATTTGAGCCATATTCTAATGCTTTAACTACTGGGCCACTCAGTTGACGCTTCTTAAGAATGTCAAATATATATCAAGTTTTGAGTGAACACACAAGTTCTGAATAGATTGATTACCGATTAGCATTTTAAGCAAATCTGGCCTTTGGATAGCATTGGGATCAAATAGCCTTTAAAGATAGAATACCTTATAGTTAGCATACTAACCAAAAAGCATGCTAAGCTATCATAGCATGTAGCGTGATAACCATGACCATTTCCTTCTGAACTACATGTAATACTGTCTCAAGACTGCTCAGGTACCTAGAGGTCCCAAATTGGCTATGGTGGCTATTCATGCCCACCCCTATCAATCTCCAAAATTTCAGCAGTCTCCTATGTATGGTTTATTGGGCTGCAATAGACTCACATGGTGGAATAATCATAATAAGAAAAGCAACAAAAGCAATAGGGGCCTATGCCCTTTGAGGACTGGCCCATAATGAACACTGGCTCAAGAATTACTTAAAACAGTCCTATACATTTGACCATGCCAAGGAATTCTGGTAGCTCTGTTAACAGCCAAAATGCAAGTTCTAAATCTTCTGATAACCTCTACTTTACCCTGTGGAAGCTTAATCTTTGGCCTAGTTGTTTATGACCTAAATTACTGAGATCTAAATTTGAGAGATTTGTATTTGGAGTTCTGAATTTCTTCTTGAACCTGTAATTTTATAATGTGAATATTAATAGATAATTCCACCTCAAAAAAAAAAAAGAAAAAAAAAGAAAAAGTCTTCTGTTGATAAATATTAATAAAATATGCCACAGAAATCTTCAGTTTTGTTAACTGACACATGTCTAAAATTCAAATAAACAAAATTCAGATTCAGATACTTTAGTCAATGTTCTAGCTTCAAAATAAATCTGCAGATATGCATCAAGTATGCTTATGTATGTGAATGAATTGGATTTGGGTGGGGGTTGAAGGACATAGACTGAGTAAAGGATTTCTCTTCTCGTGACAGTGAAGGGTTAACATCTTTAGACCTGAGGGTATGCCCATCCCACATGATAAACAGTAGAGGAGCCCCAGAGCCTAGAGCCAGTGATGACCATCACACCACTAACCATGCTGAACAGTCTAGCAGTACGCATATTTACACAGCTCTAATATGAGAAGACTCTGCTTTAGTCTTATCTTCAAAGAGGGCTGAGAGTTGAAAAAGAAGCGAGAATCAAGAATCAGAGGATTGGATGAATATTTTCTGTGATGGGTAAAGAACATCATGTGTTCATCTTCTACCTTTACACTTTGACCAGATTACAAGATAGATTCCAGCAGCTAAATCACTGGTGGACTGCTGCAGAACAACAGCTTCAAAACAGAATAACATTGATGGCTTCACATTTCCCTTCTCTGCTCCTCAATGAGACCAGGGTGTCCTGAAAAGAGGTTTGGAGAGAGACTTCTGGTGAGCTGAAGTTCTGGAAAAGGCCAAAGGTCTTTGGGTTAAGCATGGTGACAGTGGGGGTCTTCGTTGCTTTGGTGTTATGCAGTATGCTGATGAAAGCCAGAGCTCTGGTGAGTCCTTAACTACTGAGAAACAACTACAGAGTTCACTGCTTTACTCATATCAGAAATATGAATTAGTCTATTGTAATGGCACTTTACACACATTGTATAGATCATTCTGTTGTTATTAAATGATACTATACAACCATTATAGAGAGACAGCTAATTTTCTAAAGTGATTAGTAAAACACTAGAATCAGTTAATTGTTTACCCAGAATGAAAATTCTCTTAACATTTACTAAAAACTCCAAACCTGTTTGACTTTCTTTCAATATTCTGACCCTCTTTAATGAAAGTAAATGGGGACTGGTGCTGTCAAGTTTTATACAATCACATAACCACTTTTATTCAACCACTTATTTTAAATATGTTGTTCATTAATATAACTAATGACATACTTTGAACATACTTGTAATTACACTATAATGTAAAAATGTCTATTTAGTGTAATAAACTTTCAAATACTATTAGTATTATACCTGATAAACCAATTAGTTCAACAATTTACATGCAGAAAACACAGTAATGTTCTATATGTTCTAACACTTTTGAAAGTAAACATGCTCATATCAAAATTATATCAGATTCCATATGCTGAAGTAAACTGTATTATATAGTTCCCCACAATTTATATATATATATATATATATATATATATATATATATATATATATATATATATATATTATCAAATATATGTTTTCACACAAAAAAGTCATACACTTGTCCATGCATGCAACATATTTCAAAATACTAGGAAAATGTCAGTTTTTATATATGTATTATGTAATATATTTTCCCAAAATACTAGTGGAATTTGAATATGTACACACAGTCTATGCTCAAATATATGAACTTTAATTAAAACTTATAAAAACTATAAACTTTCACCAACACCAGCAGACAGAGGAAATGAAATAAAAATGACAATTCCAGCAAAGTTTTGAATTACCTATTACTTTTACTTTAAGCAAGATTTTTTGCTAAATTACATTTTCGGTCTACTTTGATGTCACTGTATGGATCATTAATGGATTTTTATCTACATATATTTTAGAATACATACATACATACTGCCAATGGATCATCATTACTGCAAAGTGCTTGTGCCATGGATGCAGTTAATACTCAAATCAAAATGACTTACTGTATCAATCAATCTACAGTAGCTCAAAACTAACAAATGGTTAGGTTAATGTAAGTTAATCATGTGACAGTAAATGATGGTTAAGAGTACTATACAGACTGATCTTACTGTGAATTCGGAAAGAGTAATTTGAAAGTTCTTCAGCAGAAATCAATCTATGCTTACCAAAATTTTAATCACTGCCCTCCAGTGGCTAAAGCTGTAAATGTTGTTGAACGCATTGGCACATGTGAGCTCCAGTTTCTGGATAAAATGTCCACAGAGTGGCGCTAAAAGCGAGTAGTATTTTTAGTTGTAAATCATGTAATACAGTCAACATGAATGCATATTTTATTTACCCTACCCCCTAATCCAATCCAATCCCCAGCCCTAAACCTGACCATTAGTGCCGTAAAATGTAATTTTAAAGAAAAATGAAACCTCTGAATAATACTCATTATTAATTATTTGAATGCAATTACTTAATAGTTTCCATAAGAACAGAAACCATGTCTCTAAGGCTGAGTGGCACCACAGAAAAAGGTAAACACATTTGAACTGATGCAAAAATGTCTGATGGGAGATAGTGTTTGTCAGTAATTTGACAGAATGGGGTCAATGTCAGAGTATCGGAACATTCTGAAAAATTTGTATTTCCTGTACGAGCATGTTGTACCATAGCCTCATAAGAGTCTATCAGGTTTGTGACAAACAACTTCAAAATCACTCAAGATTACTTTACTTACTTTCGAATATGAATAGTTAGCAAGCTTTAAAAAAAAATAAATAAATAAAAAAAAACATAATTCATGAGTTTAAGGTCATTGACTGGTTTGTAAAAAATAACAGATTATCATCTACTGCTGTAGAACCTGGTGATCAGCTGTCCCAATTATCTGGTTGGATAGATATCTACATAAATGTACTTTGTTTGGTTTGGGTGATCTCTTGAGATGACTGCTGACAGGGCAGAGTGTGTGAGATTCCTAAATTGGAGATCACTCAGGCATCACTGAAAGAAAATACCCTTTTCACCTTTGGCACTTACTTTTTCTTTTTTTTTGAGCTGCTGACATTGAGCATGTGTGTTATTAAGGGACAAAATGTATGTTTCAGGTGTATTTTGCTGAACAACAGAGAGTGTAACAAATAAAACATACTGGATTGTATTACCGTTTTATCAACCTATGAAGATGATCCAGTCTACAGCTCTCGAGGCAACAGTTCATTGAGTCGCTCACAACAGTTTGTGAGTCACCAGTACACTGAACTGAGAATCGCCTCTTTCGGACATCAGTGAGCAGCTGATGAGCATGTGTGAACCGAAGACTTGAATGAGGTGGCGAAACGTTTCAGTCGAGAGATGTAAACAAATTTTACTATTGAGTATTGTGCATGCAGATTATATCTGAAGTTGTGATGAGCTGGATCATGGTTTCTGTAAAAAAAAGGGTGAGTTGATTTAGACTATTTTAATCACTTTTTATGCTTTAAACGTGTAAAACATCCACGTTTGTATATCAGTGTCAGTATTGGGTGCTTTAGGTGCAAAACTTGAATGTAGCATGTATTGTAAGATCACTGAATGAAACACTGATGACAATAAACACCCTTATTATTATAACTTAATTAAATAAAATGTTATAATCAGTAATATGCCCTTACATATGGCTTTATTGAATGTGTTTGTGCATGTATTCTATGATGCCAGCATATTAGCATTATTTACAGTGACGTCATTACGTGATGACGTAACTGAACTGGTGAATCTTTTTTTTTTTTAACCAGTTCATTGAAACGAACCATCCGAAAGAACCGGTTCGCGGAAAAGAATCGGACTTCCCATCACTTTGTTGCATGCTAGCTCATGCTAATATGGAAAGGAAAGCAAGCCTTTGTGTTGTCAGCCTCAGAAAGATTTACTAGCCAATGCACACATGTTCAATGAAGCAGAAAATGAGCCTGTCTAAGAGAAATGAACATTTGATAAACAGGCAATTTAAAGACAGCATTATCACGACCCTGAGAAGCATGACTGATTTTAGAAAGCATGGTCATGCCACTGTAAAGTCAATTCAATTTTCTATTCACTGGAGCAGACAGTAGTTTGAATATACTGGTGAATGAATTTTAGAATGGGGTCATTTTTAGGGTCATACCATGCTTTTTTAAATTTTGTTATTTTCCTTGAAGTTCACATATAATGTTAGTAATACATAATGTTAGTATTACACAACCTTTTTTCACCCTGTCTCTGGCCTACTGTCTGAATACAGGGTTGCTGCAGTTTTTAAAATGAAATGTAAGACTTTTTAAGACCTTTTTAAAGACCTGAACAAATTAAATGAATACCATATCCCCATACAAATACAAACCCACACAATCTCAAAATAAATCATGTTTAACAGTCTCTTACTTAAACAGGCAGGGGCACACATTCAATATCAGTAAAACAGGGTAGGATATATGCAAGTTTAAAATACTCAAGACAGGTTTTTCACATATACATCACATTAAAATTAGTTTATGTACCATTATGTAAATAAATACAAATTAGAGGTCGACCAATATTGGATTTCACTGATATGATAATGTGTTGAAAGAAAGGCAATTAATCTGCCAATAGTTTTTAAAATTGGTAGCTTACATTAAATGTTCTTCAGACAGAGGCTACAAGAGTCCAAATTAAATTAAATTCTAGATGCAGTTTATGGTGCAACCAAAACACCAATAACCAATAAAAATAATAATAAAATAATAAATTAATAAATAAAAGATCTGATTCATAGCGAGGAACTTTTAACTTTAAAGGCTGAAATACACAGGAGACTCTTATTTTGAAATGTATGTGCTTCACTGTTCTAGCTGTTTATTCAAACAGATAAGGGAAATAAAATGTATACTACTATAATCTACAATGTATTACAATATAAACAATTAAAAGTAAACATTGTCATATTTCATCAACATCATAATCAACAGGTGATCATTTGTGATAGTTTGTCATAAATTCCGATATGTCCTAATGATTGTGAAATGCTCTGCAACAGCTGGAAACACTCACAAGCACCCGCGTGCTTGGAGAAAATACAACAATCACGTTTTTACTTTGAAGGATGCAGCGCATGCATTTATTTAATTAAATCGAATTCTTTTGAAGTTTGATAAACACATTAGGTCATATCAGGATTCCTGTCTTTCCGCCTCCAAATTTAAGACCTGTTTAAATGATAATGAAGACTTTTGTTGTATCATTTAAGATATTTAAACCTTTTTATGACCTTACATTTTGGAAAACTGAATTTAAGACATTTTAAGACTTTTTAAGGATCAGCGGGAATAGTGATGGCCAGTTTGTGAACAAATCATTCTTTTGAACCAGTTCTTTTTAGTGAACGAGTTGAACCAGTTCACCAAATCAGACTGAATCATTTGAAACAGTTTGCGTATTGAGTCAACACTGATCCACAAGTTAGTCTATCTTAACCTGTCTCTCAGACTTGCATGACACTCCGAATCAAAATGAGCCGATAACCGGGAGTAATATGATCCTAGAACTGGTGATATCTGCTTTTCCTAACTCTTCTTTGCAATGAACTGCTTCAACTTCACAAATCAGACTGAATGCTGCAGCTGCAACAGTTCTCAAGTCAACAGTACAATGAGTCACTCGTAACAGTTCTCGAGTCAACAGTACACGGAACTGAGAATCCCCTCTTTTGGAGGTGTCCGACATACTGAGAACTGATGAGCTGCAGAAGAGCATGCGTGTGATTAAGTGGCGAAATGTTTCTGGTGTATTTTGCTGAACAGAAGAAAGTATAACAAATAAAACATACTGGAAATATGTTTATGACTTGATTGTATTACCATTTTATCAACATATGATGATGACCGGTTGCAACAGTTCTCGAGTGAACAGTACAATCACTGATCTGGAAACAGCAGCTCTCAAGTCAACAGTACACTGATCCTGGGACAGCAGCTCTCGAGTCAAGTGTACATTGAGTTGCTCGCAGCAGTTCTCGAGTCAACAGTACACTGATCCTGGGACAGCAGCTCTCGAGTCAACAGTACATTGAGTCACTCGCAGCAGTTCTCGAGTCAACAGTACACTGATCCCAGGACAGCAGATCTTGAGTCAACAGTGCATTGAGTCACTCGCAGCAGTTCTCGAGTAAACAGTGCACTGATCCGGAGACAGGAGCTCTCACGTCAACAGTACGTTGAGTTGATCACAGCAGTTACTACTGATCAGTGAACCGAGGACTTGAATGAGGGGGCAAAACATTTCAGTTGAGAGATGTAAATTATTGAGTATTGTACATGCAGATTATATTTGAAGTTGTTATGAACTGGATTATGGTTTCTGTAAAAAAGGGTGAGTTGATTAAGACTAGTTCAATCACTTTACGTGCTTTAGACACGTAGAACATTCGTGTTTGTATAGTGTCAGTATTGGGTGCTTTAGGTACAAAACTTGAATGTAGGATGTATTGTAAGATCACCGAATGAACTGATGACAAAAAACACCCTTATTATTATAACTTAATTAAATAAAATTTAATAATCAGTATTATGTGCTTACATATGGCTTTATTGAATGTTTGAGCCTGTATTCTACGATGCCGGTGGTATTAGTATTAGCATTATGTACAGTGACATCATTATACGATGACATTAATGAACTGGTGAATAGTTTTTTATTAACCGGTTCATTGAAACGAACTGTCCGAAAGAACCGGTTGACGGAAAAGAATTGGACTTCCCATAACTATGAAAACATTCTGTTTCTGTGTAATTCCCCTTTAAGACATCAACATACATGTCCGCTGCATTATGATGGGCTAACATCTAGGGACCTTACTTAACATCTTAATATTTTTGTTGGTTAAATGCAAATTACAGTAACAATAGTACACTTTCAGTGTTAGAGTACCTCAGCCATCTTTTACCACAAAGATTACATATGCTGTGGAGGCAGAGCTATTCAAATTACACCACAGGCAGCTAATTTCGAAACAAGCCATTTTTGCAGACAGGAAAAAATAAAAGCTCTTTCTGGACTGGAGAGGAAGTTTTGGGATCTGAAACTTAAAGTATGTTTTATAGTACAATGACCAAATCTCTTGATGTGCTATTATTGTTCTAAGCAATAAGACTTATGATGTTTGCTCGGCAAATGATGAAACCATGAAACAAATCCCGTAGGCATATTGAAAGAGGGACCTGACCCATATCAAGAGACTGGAATATCAAAGAGACTTGTGGGTGGGCTCTTTTGACTTAGGCGAGTACACAACCACCTACTGTACAGTAGCAACCACCCAGTGTATTGTGGCATTGAGTTTTGTTCAAGTAAGCCCCAGTTTTCTTAAGACAATGTAAAAAACTAGTTATTAATAAGAATCAATGGCATTAGTATCTGAAAAATTGCAATTAAAATACATGGTTTAGTCAATGTAGATTTACAAAGGGAAAGACCACAGATGAAATGGATGTGAAAGGTTTTCCATTGTAATTGATACAGTTCCTATCAAGACTAATGCAAAACAGTGCCATGCTGTATCAACATTACATTTGATTATGTGTATATAATTTTTTAAGCACTTTAGACTTTAGTTCAAATATAAATTAATTAGAAAAGAGATGACACATCACATTTTGTACTCCTTTACATTGTTCCCTTTTTCAAAGGTTTATAAAGGGGTTCTGTAATGACTATTTAATAATTTACAAATGTATTACAAATAATTGATATGCAGTAATAACAATATGATTTTTCATGTTAGTACTAGTCAAATAGAGAGCATTTTAACTTATGTTATACATATTTAATAAATACACATACTTTAGGGTTGTATACCCTAAAAATGAAAACGGTACGATATCATCTTGTTGCTAATTTCGGAACCATTTTACAGTATGTTGCCATTAGTAAAATGTTATGAGATGTTAAAGTTTTGAGATGAAATCATTGACAATTTGAAAAAAAAAACAAATCTCGATATGGCCAATTGTGATCATTAAACAGCAGAAGGGTGTAACTTAAATAATATACAGTCCCATTCGCTGCGCTACAGAATGTACATATACTTCACACACACACACACACACACACACACACACACACAAAATGGTTGTATTATGATTATTATGATCTTTAAGCAATATCACAAAAGTATACTGAATATCAGTATGTTGTGATTCAGCTATAGCTGCCTTGTGTCTGAGAGGTAATCAGATTTTTTTCATTAAATGTTTTCATTAATACTGCAAAGCTCATTTGTGCAGCATTTTATTTTACCAAAAAAAAAAAAAAAAAAAAATGTGTTAATAATTCATTATTATATTTTTATTTGATTAAAGCTGCATGTATATATCATAACATTTAATTAAAACATTTAAAATGGAATTTAAATGGAAAACACAGAATTTGTATGTTAGACTTTATGCAGTTCTTTTAATCAAATTATTTTCTGTGAAATTTCATAAAAATCTGAGGTTTTTATTTGCTGCCTAAGTATCGATTTAGTATCGATACTGAGGTACCAGGGCTGGTATTGTACCGAAGCCAAAATTTTGGCATCAGAGCAACCCTAACTTATACTTAAATGAATCAAAACCATAAAAAGCGCTAATTCATGATTTATGTCATAATGAAGCAAAAAATAAAGTATTATAGTTAGATTAAAAGTAGTGATTATGTCATTTTCTATATTATTAATGTAATTTCTTGATACACTTGTGTTGTCACTTTCCTTGCCACGTTAATGTCATATCAAAGGTGCTACTCTGAGTGGTGTCCCAATTTAACTAGTACTAAAGTCCTCTGCAAAAAGGTCTTCATGCTCATTAACAGCCTATCGTATTATAAAGCCTGATGAACATTAAACCATACAAAACTTTATGCACACTGGTGTATAATTGTGGCGAATTGGGATTTGACCAAGAAGGAAAAACCATCAAACTTGCTTAAATATACTTCAAATTGTAGCATAAAACCAACTACGCCATCCTGGGACTTTATCCAGAGGAATGATAACCCAAAAAGGACACACAGGTTTGTTACCAAAAAAGAGGCAGAGAGACATGGGCACGATACAAAATTAGATTTATTGAAATGAACAAAAACATTAAAGGGGTAATGAAATGAGGAATCAAATTTTCCTTGATGTTTTGACATACTGTATAAGAGGTCATTGTACTATAAAAACATACTGTACATTTTAGAACTGAAAAATTCCTCCTTAATAGAAAAAGTGCATTTATTTAAAGGGGTCATGAATTGAGAAATACAATTTTCCTCGATCTTTTCACATATAAGAGGTCATAGTACTATAAAAACACACTGTAAGTTTCAGAACTCAAAACTTATTCATTAGTCCAAAAAAAGGCTTTATTGAAACCAATATTCCTGAACCGTTTTCTACTTCCTTGTCTGTATTACGTAATAGAGATGAATACATCAGCACAAGTCTGCCTCTGCATAAGCAGGTCAACACCTGCTTCTTCATCGCCTCTTCATCCTGCCCACAGGTTTGCAGTTAGAGCGGTGATGAGACGAGAGTTGGCACGGAAGGGATAAACAGGGATTATTCGAGCAACAAGAGGTTTGAGATACCTGCAAAGTTTTCAAAACGTTGTGCAGTGCCAGGTTGTGGAAAAATAGACTCTTTGCATTAAGATTCCTAATCATCCTAACATTTATTTTTAATGAAGTCCCGGATTGTGTCAGTAAGACCGTGTTTGTTTGTTCGCTTCATTTGACTGTGGATTCTTTTTCAAACAAGACACAGTTCGACAGAGGCTTTGCAGAGAGACTTAAATTAAAAGTTGATGCAGTGCCAACTATATTGGACCCGACAGTAATGTCGCAACAGACAAGTGTGAGTATCCATGTTAATTGTATTGCTTCATATGTAACACTGTTAGATTATTTGAATGTTTTCTCCAAAATTTCCAAGCTTAATATTAGAACTATTCATGAGAAACTATTCGCTGGATTTATGTTATTTAGTTTTCTTTTCAAATCAAAATCAAAATCGAATCACTTTATTGTCACACAGCCATATACACAAGTGCAATGGTGTGTGAAATTCTTGGGTGCAGTTCCGATCAACATAGCAGTCGTGACAGTGATGAGACATATACCAATTTACAATAACATCAAATTAACACAACACAATTTAAAATCTAATATACACATAATTACACTCAACAATATACAAATAATAACATACACTGTACAGTATACAATACGCTGTTTTTTTTTTGTTTTTTGTTTTTTACTATATAGATACACATTATTCAATAAAAATTAAAAATTAAAATATATATATAAAAAAAAGTATATATATATATATATATATATATATATATATATATATATATAGAATGTACAGTATTGTACTGTATTGACATTCAGGCTGTCGGTTGATAGTCAGTTGTTAAGAGAGAGCATAATATAATAATAATAATATAATTTATGACAGTCCGGTGTGAGATATAAGAGTAAGGGTAATAAAGTGCAGTGCTGATGTATTTTGATCGTGGGAGATCAAGAGTTCAGAAGTCTGATTGCTTGGGGGAAGAAGCTATCATGGAGTCGGCTGGTGTGGGTCCTGATGCTGTGATACCGCCTGCCTGATGGTAGCAGTGAGAACAGCCCATGGCTCGGGTGGCTGGAGTCTCTGATGATCCTCCGAGCTTTTTTCACACACCGCCTTGTATATATTTCCTGGAGGGAGGGAAGCTCACCTCCGATGATGTGTCTGGCAGTTCGCACCACACTTTGCAGTGCTTTGCGGTTGTGGGCGGTGCTATTGCCGTACCAGGCGGACATACAGCCAGTCAGGATGCTCTCCACAGTGCAGGTGTAGAACCGTGTGAGGATGTGGTGGTTCATTCCAAACTTCCTCAGCCGTCTCAGGAAGAAGAGGAGCTGATGAGCCTTCTTCACAACGACTTCAGTGTGGACGGACCATGTGAGTTCCTCAGTGATGTGGACACCCAGGAACTTGAAGCTGCTGACTCTCTCCACTGGTGCTCCATTGATGGTGATGGGACTGTGTTCTCCACCACAAGCTCCTTTGTCTTACTGACGTTGAAGGAGAGGTTGTGCTCCTGACACCAGTGTGTCAGAGTGTGCACCTCCTCTCTGTAGGCTGTTTCATCATTGTCAGTGATCAGACCTACCACCGTCGTGTCATCAGCAAACTTAATGATGGCATTGGAGCTATGTGTTGCCACACAGTCATGTGTGTACAGGGAAAACAGAAGTGGGCTGAAAACACAGCCCTGCGGGGCTCCAGTGTTGAGTGTCAGTGATGAGGGGATGTTCCTGCACATTCTAACCACCTGGCGTCTGCTTGACAGGAAGTCCAGGATCCAGCTGCACAGTGAGCTGTTTAAGCCCAGAGCCCGGAGTTTCTCATCTAGCTTGGAGGGCACTATGGTGTTGAATGCTGAGCTGTAGTCTACAAACAGCATTCTCACATAAGTGTTCCTTTTTTCCAGGTGGGAGAGAGCAGTGTGTATTGTAGATGCAATGGCATCATCAGTGGAGCGGTTGTTGCGGTAAGCAAACTGCAGCGGGTCAAGATTGAGTGGCAATACAGAGCAGATGTAATCTCTGATTAGTCTCTCAAAACATTTGCTGATGATGGGGGTCAGAGCAACAGGACGCCAGTCATTTAAACAAGTTATTTTTGATTGTTTTGGTACAGGCACAATGGTGGATGTTTTAAAGCATGTGGGGACTACAGACAAAGAGAGGGAAAGGTTGAAAATGTCCGTAAAAACACCAGCCAGCTGGTTCGCACACGCTCTGATGACGCAGCCCGGAATGCCGTCTGGGCCCGCGGCTTTGCGGATATTCACCCGTCGGAAGGATCGGGTTACATCCGCTACAGAGACGGAGAGTGAACTAACCTCTGTAGCTTCAGCCGTGAGAGCTCTCTCCGCGAGAGTGGTGTTATTTCCCTTGAAACGAGCATAAAAAGTATTTAGCCGGTAGAGAGGCAGCGGTGTTCATGGCGGAGTTTTTATTCCCTTTAAAGTCCGTGATGATGTTAATTCCCTGCCACATGCTTCTAGAGTTGGTGGTGTTAAACTGTCCTTCAATCTTGCTCCTGTACTGGCGTTTTGCGGTTCTGACTGGCTTGTTTATGCTCCTCCGTGTTCCTGGAATTAAAAGCGGAGGTCCGCACATTAAGTGCCGCGCGAACATCGCTATTGATCCATGGCTTCTGATTCTGATTTTTTATTTAATCCAAGTGATTTCAGTCGAACATGAGTATTCGTTTTAATGCGTACTTCGCGTATCTTGTCGCATACAGCTTTAAATAATAATTGCCTGTAGCATGTTGTCATTGTTTTACTTGAATATTGCTTTCAGAGTGCCACAGATGCACCTATAGAGTATTGATAGCAATGTATTTAGACAATCTCTTTCCTTTTTAATGAAAACATGACTCATTATAATGAACAACGTATGCGTTTGTCACTACACTGAACAGGATTGGGGAGTAATGGTGTAGGTTCTACTGGTTGTTTAGATCAGTGTTACTATCAGAAATAATTAATAATTATTTTTTAGTTATTAATTAATATTTAAATTAAATAATAGAATCTAACTCATTAAAGCCTCATACAGGCACCAGTAAATGTAGTGCGCTACGTTCAGGAGTGGGTTTGGTTATTAGCAATAATTAATAATTAAAGATAATTATCAATTATTAAAATCAATAGAACATTGATTTGAATCAATGTTAGCTCTTTTAATCCTTCACATCAACAATCAAAGATAACCATCAAATTCAATAGAATATTTATTATTATCAAAGATAATCATTAATTATTAAAATCAATGGAACATTGATTAGAATTAACACTAGCTTATTGATCCTTCAAATTCAACAATCATCAAAGATAATTATCAATTATCAAAAATCAATAGAATATTAATAAGGTTGAATATCGCCGGGGCACCACCCTGGAATCAGGGACTAATAACCAGATAGTATAACAGTCTCAATATTAGATTGTTCTCTTAGGAAAATCGACATCCGAAGAATATCGACCTTCGAAAAGAAACAATGAAGGCTTGAATCCGAGCACTGACATCCCCTATCAGCATTTGACACAGGTGTATGCAAAACAAACCAAAACACTTCTCTTTGAAATATAACAAAGTTTATTTATGCAGTAATATCAATTAATAATCAATAAGGCAGTCAGTAAATTTCCGACTTACAACTACAAACTAAACAGTGACATGATTAGATATGGTAACCAAAATAATCCTATAACACATGAGAGGAAGGTGTGTGTGTGTGTGTGAGAGAGAGAGAGAGAGAATGTGTGTGTGTGTGTGTGTGTGTGTGTGTGTGTGTGTAAGGAAGGACGCACACAAAATGGCGGATGTGACTCTTGTGGAGAGTGCGTCACGCGAGATTTCCAGCCAGAGAATATGGCCGCGAATGTGGGCGGAGAGAAGCCGTCAATGGCATCTGCCTGTTTACCGCATGTCTCCGCTTGTACGATAACTTAGGGACAAAGCTGAGCTTTATCACAAAGTTATACACTAGCCAAAAATGTGTGTGAGAATGTTTGTGAGGGGTCGTGTGTGTGTGTGTGTGTTTAGAGAGAGAGAGAGAATAAAGTGGCGGCACCAAAGCCGGTTTCGCGGTCGTGGGAGAGGAAGCAACTGTTAGTTTATCACTCAGAGATGCGGTGGAAGGCTCGTAAACCGTCCCGCGGTCTTTGGTTCTTTAATGGATAAACTCAGTGTGCCGGTCTCACCCGCTATGGTGGAAATACACAACAGTCCAATGTGGTTGGACTACAACACAGCAGATCTGCAATGAGCGGACTCGGCGGTCTGTAAACTGTACAAGCAATAACCTTGATACACAAGAATAACACACTATAATATTCTATCTCTGCCCAGACGTAAACCTATTACTTGAATCACATGAGGATGCAGGTAGAATGCGTGTTCATCCGTCGTTTGACTCCGACTCGTTTCCTTAAGGCTAGGGTGATGACGGGGGGCCGTTTCCTCACTCTGTCAGTGGGCGGTACGGCTGCTGATTCTCAGTGGGCTGGCAGAGAAATCAGCGATGTCGACTTGATTGAAGAATGAAGAGAAATTTTTTCTCTTCACTTCTGCAGGCAAACGTATGAAGATGTGGATTGCTCTGTGGTCTCCTTCAGATCCGTTAGAGTGTTCGGTGGAACACAGAGTAATCTCAACTCGTCTAGCGAGATGAAGATTGTATGGCCACAGTTTCAAGTCGGATGTTACTTCCTTGTGCCACAAGGCTACACCTGAGTGCAGCGATGAGCTGCGTTTACACACGGCGAGCAAAATTTCTGTAAGCAAATCCCGGAAGCATCTCAGAGGTATTTCTACTCCTGATGACGTCATGGTTTAGGGGCGTTCTGTCGTGTGCCTCATCCAATAGGAGTTGAGAATTCGATCCTTTAGTGAGCAAGGCTTCATGGGATTTGTAGTCTGTTTTGGACTCCCTTTGTTTAATTTTGGCGTGGTTTTTATCAGTAAGATTGTGTGTGGGCCTCAGTTAGGTTTTATGACTGTGTTAGGCCTGCCTTTGTCTTCTATCTGAATACATGAGGCCCAACAACGGAATACATGTAACGGGATTACGTATTTAAAATACAAAATATAAGTAACTGTATTCCACTACAGTTACAGTTTAAATCATTGGTAATTAGAATACAGTTACATTCAAAAAGTATTTTGATCACTGAAGAGATTATTTTGCATTTTATTGTCATTTGTTTCATTTAATATTTAGTCCTTTCAGATGGAAAACATTTATACATATAAATGATGCAATCCAATGTGCATTTGAACAGCGGTGAAACACTTTCTTATGATATGTTACATTCATACGAGCAGACAGATAAGTAAGTCTGAAGTAAGTTTGGAGCAGAAGAAATAGAAATAAACCTTGTGTAAATTGTCAGCTTTACGCTAAGCTAAAATGCTATTTCTAGCCATTTTACATGCACATGTTTCCAGGCATGATCATATTTTTTATCAAGAAAATTCACATTGGGTCATCATTTCTTTTTTCTGTAGTAAGACCTTTGATGTTAGGGCAAAAATCATATTCTTGATAATAATTTTTTTATTGTTTTCCTGTAAAAATATCTGAAAATCCTTAAAACAAGATCAATTTGATTCATCTTGTTTTAGAAACAACACTGCATAATATATTTAGGTTTTTCAGTGAATGTATTTTTAACATGTGTATTTTGTCTTATTGTACTGGCAAAGTTTTTATAGTCAAAACAAGTGAAAAAATCTACCAGTGCTGAAGAAGTAATCCAAAGTATTTAGAATACGTTTCTGACCTTGAGTAATCTAACTGAATATGTTACAAATTATATTTTACAGCATGTATTCTGTAATCTGTAGTGGAATACATTTCAAAAATAACCCTCCCAACCCTGACACTGAATATATGATGAACGATGACTAAATGAAGAACGACAGTGCGACAAACACCGTTAAGTTTTATCCTGTATACGTTTACATGTTGCTCCGTAAGTATATCCTTTGACAGTTATAAATGTGCTAGCACCACGTATTTAAACTTTAGTTGGCACTGTCATGTGTTACAAAGTATTTGTAAAACACGGAAATGTCTCACCATTGGAAAATGCCACACTATGTAACAAGATAATGTCCTGGTTACTTTCGTAATCTCCGTTCCCTGATGGAGGGAACGAGATATTGTGTCGATGTAGTGACACTAGTGGTCACTCTTGGGAGCCCCAAACACCTCTGCTTTTTTTAAAAAGTCCAATGGGAATTGGCGAGTGGAATTTGCATGCCACTCCCCTGGACATACATGTATATAAGGAGCTGGTATGCAACCACTCATTCAGGTTTTGTGCTGAGGAGCCGAGACAAGGTCCCGGCAATTTCAGCGGGTAGTTCAGTGTTGTGGCAAGAGGGACACAACATCTCGTTCCCTCCATCAGGGAACGGAGTTTAAGAAAGTAACCAGGACATTCCCTATCTGTCACTCACTCGAGGTTGTGTCAATGTAGTGACACTAGGGGTCCCTATACAAAACGCCACAACTAGCTGAACTGCGTTACGTGGACTGGCGGTGCGAGACGGGCCGACCACTGTGTGCCTCGTACCCAGCGCACCAGGCCATCACGTAACCTCCCCAAACACTCTTATGAGCGTCGAACGGTCCTTCGGGAACAAGTCGGCTGCCCAACAAGTAGGGACAGTCTAGCCCAGCCGTGGCCTCTTTTCCTCTTTTTTTCTCCCCAAAAAGAGTGGAATTTGTTAACTGACTGGGGGCCGTAAATGTCTATGTCGGGGGGGGGGGGTGTCACTCCCAAGGGGAAGACACTGCGGAGACCACACCCCACCCAGAGGAAAAAGGGGGGGGGGTATTTTGAGTGGAAATACGTCATATGGTCTTACCGAGTCTTGTCGGAAGTATGTCATGTGGAGAAGTCTCATGGTAGGTCCTACCCGAGGGGGGAGGAGTTTCTACAAACATGGTGACCGGGGGCAGAGGGGCCTCTGCCCAAGGAAGACGCAGTTTACTGACAGGGAAACTATTTAGCGGAAGATATCACATGGGGTCACCTACGAAAACCACCACATGTGGAGCACCTACCTCAGTACAGGGCCTAATTAGCACATGTACTGGCCCGGCAGCGAGTTTCTCCGCAAACTTGTCTGCCACAGGGCTAAGGAGGAAAGTCATCCAGGGATCACAACTTGTGAACACGACTGGGAGTCAAAAGCGCACGTCTTCACCTCACGGGAGGGTAAAGGCACTATGTGCAAGCGGTACACCTGGCCAGCTGTCCCAGAACTTACCTGTTCGGACCTGAAAACACACCGGACAAAACCGGCTCAACCCGGAGATTATAGAACCTCGCGAAGGTGTTGGGTGTTGCCCAGCCCGCTGCTCTGCAGATGTCTGCCAGAGAGGCACCACTGGTCAGGGCCCAGGAGGCTGCTACACTCCTGGTAGAGTGGGCTCATAGCCCCACGGGGGGCGGCACGTCCTGGGCATGATATGCCATCACAATAGCATCAACGACCCAGTGGGCGATCCTCTGTTTGGAGACAGCGCTTCCATTCCGCTGTCCACCAAAGCAGACAAGGAGCTGCTCGGAGCTTCTAAAGTTCTGCGTGTGATCCAAATAGATGCATAAAGCACGCACTGGACATAGCAATGCCAAGGCTGGGTCTGCCTCCTCCTGGGGCAGCGCTTGCAGGTTCACCACCCGATCCCTAAACGGGGTCATGGGAACCTTGGGCACATAGCCCGGTCGGGGTCTCAGGATCACGTGAGAGTAACCCGGACCAAACTCCAGGCATGATTCGCTGACAGAGAATGCCTGCAGGTCCCCTACCCTCTTGATGGAAGTGAGTGCAGTCAGGAGGGCAGTCTTCAAAGAGAGTGCCTTAAGCTCAACTGAATCCAGAGGCTCAAAGGGAGCACCCCGTGGACCCCGAAGGACTACAGAGAGGTCCCACGAGGGCATGAGGCGTGGTCTGGAGGGATTCGACCTCCTGGCGTCTCTCAGGAACCTGATGCTCAAGTCGTGCTTCCCCAAATACTTACCATCCACTGCCTCATGATGTGCCGAAATGGTGGCTACGTACACCTTAAAGGTGGAGAGGGACAGCCGCCCCTCCAGCCTCTCCTGCAGGAAGGAAAGCACCGATCCAACTCACCACTTAGCGAACAGATGCCACTTCAAGGCATACAGGTGCCTCGTAGAGGGAGCCCTAGCCTGAGTGATCATGTCTACCACCGCGTGTGGTAGGCCACTTAGGTCTTCTGAGTCCTGTCCAAGGGCCAGACATGGAGATCAGAGGTCTGGTCGCCCCATCCCTGAGAGAGAAGGTCCTTCCTCAGGGGAATTCGCCAGGGGGCTGTTGCGAGGAGCGTGAGGTCCGAGAACCACATCTGGGTGGGCCAGTAGGGTGCTACTAGGACGATCTGCTCCTCATCCTCCCTGACCTTGCACAGGGTCTGTGCAAGTAGGCTTACTGGGGGAAATGCGTATTTGCGTAGTGCAGGGGGCCAGCTGTGTGCCAGCGCATCTATACCGAGGGGTGCCTCGGTCAGGGCGTACCAAAGTGGGCAGTGGGAGGATTCCCGGGAAGCAAACAGGTCTGCCTGTGCTCCACCAAATCGACTCCAAATCAGCTGGACCACCTGGGGGTGGAGTCTCCACTCTCCTCTGAGTGTAACCTGTCGTGACAGCGCGTCCGCTGCGGTGTTGAGGTCGCCCGGGATGTTAGTGGCTCGTAGCGACTTGATGCACTGCTGACTCCAGTGGATGAGATGGCAGGCGAGTTGTGACATGCAACGGGAGCATAGACCGCCTTGATGGTTGATGTACGCTACTGTCGCCATGTTGTCTGTCCAGACCAACACGTGCTTGCCCTGGATCAATGGCAGGAACCTCTGCAGGGCGAGCAGTACTGCCAACAACTCGAGGCAGTTGATGTGCCAACGCAGCCACAGGCCAGTCCAGGAGATGGCGGCTGTGTGCCCGTTGCATATGGTGCCCCAGCCCATCTTGGAGGTGTCCGTCGTAACCACGACGTGCCTGTAGACCTGCTCTAGGGGAACCTCTGCCCATAGAAATGCAAGGTCAGTCCAAGGGCTGAAAAGGCAGTGACAGATCAGCCTGATGACCACGTGATGTGTCCCGCAGTGCCATGCCCATCTTGGGACTCGAGTCTGAAGCCAGTGCTGAAGTGGTCTCATATGCATCAACCCGAGCGGTGTGGCAAACACTGAGGATGCCATATGCCCCAGGAGCCTCTGAAAAAGTTTCAGTGGAACCACTATCTTCTGTCTGAACACCTTCAAACAGTTCAGCACCGACTGTGCATGCTCATTCATGAGGCGTGCCGTCATCGAGACTGAGTCCAACTCCAAGCCAAGAAAAGAGATGCTCTGAATTGGGGAGAGCTTTCTCTTTTCCCAGTTGACCCGAAGCCCCAGTCGGCTGAGGTGCATGAGCACCAGGTCCCTGTGCGCACACAACACATCCCGAGAGTGAGCTAGGATTAGCCAGTTGTCAAGATAATTGAGGATGCGGATGCCCACTTCCCTTAGCGGGGCAAGGGCTGCCTCTGCGACCTTCGTGAAGATGCGAGGGGACAAGGACAGGCCGAAGGGGAGGACCTTGTACTGGTACGCCCGGCCCTCGAAAGCAACCCGCGGGAAGGGTCTGTGTCGAGGTAAAACCGAGACGTTGAAGTACGCGTCCTTCAGGTCTACCGCCATGAACCAATCTTGATGCTGGATGCTCGCTAAAATGCATTTTTGTTTCTTGAACGGGAGTCTGTGCAAGGCCCGGTTCAGTACTCGAAGGTAAAAGATTGGCTGCAACCCACCACCTTTCTTCGGTACAGTGAAGTAGGGACTGTAAAACCCTTTCTTCATCTCGGCCGGAGGGACAGGCTCTATCGCACCCTTCCGTAGAAGGGTAGCGATCTCCACATGCAAGGTAGCGGTGTGAATTGAATTCATGAACTGAATTGCGTAGCCGAGTCGGACGGTCCGGGTCAGCCATCGCGACAGGTTGGAAAGCGCGAGCCATGCGTCCAAACTGTGGGCGAGGGGGACCAAGGGGATAATCGTGATGGATGTTCCGGCGGGTGGGGCCACGCGTTGGGGCGGAGCCTGAGGTGCCACGTTGAGGGGGCTCGAACCCCGTGGCCGTGCTGAGTCCAGAGACATTGAAGCACTTACCTGGCTTCTGATGCCCACCATAAGATTGGTCGAGGAGGGGGGAGGAGGAACATTGTCCCCGCAGTCTGTCGGAACCAACGTGGTGTGGGCATGTTTGTGCCACAGCTGGGCGCACAGGGGCGGGGGGTCCACAAAAGATTCTCCTCCCGGCCCTCCACCAGGGGATGGAGTGGTCTGTCTACCAGCTACGTAGAAGCGGGTCTCCTCATCCCTCTAAAGGGTGCTTCGAAGCTTTCCTAGGGTTCTTGGTGGCCGGCCGTGAGATGGGTGGCATCTGCTTTCTGCGGTGGGCTCCATGCCAGGGCCGGGCCATGGAGGCGGGCTGTGGCAGAGCCGGTACTGTTGCTGCAGTAGGACACCCTTGGCGATGAGCAGATGGGGTGCGGGGTCTTGAGCCGCACCGGGGCAGGATGTGTTGAATGGCCTCCGTCTGCTGCTTCACCTCTAAGAACTGCTGGGCAAAGTGGGGGTGTCAACGAACCATGCCTTGTCAGCCTCTCTCATGTCGACCAGGTTGAGCCAAAGGTGGTGTTCCTGGACCACCAAGGTGGACATCGCCTGCCCGAGAGACCGTGCCGTGACCTTTGTTGCCCGATGAGCGAGGTCAGTCACGAGCGCAGTTCCTGCATCAATCCCGGGTCAGAACTACCCTCGTGCAGCTCTTTTAGCGCCTTGGTTTGGTGTACCTGCAGGAGAGCCATGGCATGCAGGTTGGAGGCAGCTTGTCCAGTGGCACTGTAGGCCTTAGCCGTCAGAGACGACGTAAACCTACAGGCCCTGGATGGGAGCTTCGGGCGCCTTATCCACCTGGGGATCACCGAATACCACTTGGCCACCCCACCATCGAGGGTAGTGAGAGCAGGGGAGCTGAAGGATCGGGACCGGGTAGTAAAAGGTGCCCCCCATGATCTTGTCAGCTTCTCACACACTTCCAGGAAGAAAGGAACCGGGGCGGGGCGCTGCATGGCCGTGAGTGGTGCTTTGGGCCCAGGAACCAATCATCGAGCCACGTGGGTTCAGGGGAGAGCGGAGGGTTCCACTCTAGCCCGATGCTCGCGGCTGCCCAGGAAAGCATGTCCATCATCTCCGCATTGGCCTGAGACTGGGCGACCACACCCAGAGGGGGAAGCCCAGCCGAAGCCTCCGCATCAGAGTGGATGAGCCCGCTCTCCGATGCTGCGCTCGATAGCTCATCGTCTTCCCGGGCCCTGAATAAGAGGTCGAACTCACCCTTAGACGAGTCGGCAGTCTCATCCGAGAGCCTGACCAGGGCAAGCGAGTGTGCTGAGGAATGGGAGATCCGTGGGGGGATACCCAGCGGAGGAGGTCCCATTGGAGTCCCCAAATCTTACGAAGGCAAGCCGCGACCGCAACGTTGCCCTGGTCATGTTCTCGCAATGAGGATAAGACCCATCCACGAACAAAGCGTCCACGTGGGCAGCATCCAGACACGTAAGACAGTGATCGTGGCCATCAGACGCGGAGAGATAACGACCGCAACCAGGAATAACACACAAGCAGAAAGGCATCTTTAAAAAGACATTCCGTGTGTGCCGCTCTTCTAGAAGTGAAAATATACTCTTTTTTTTAGAATATACTCTTTTTTTTTTGGTTGTTCTGCCGAAGCGCCCAGGGGTGTTCTCTGCACTCCAAGGGTGCAGAGGGGGAGAAGCCACTGAAATGCACCGTAAATCCAGCAGATGATGTTAATGAACTCGGCGGATGAATTCAGCTCAATGAATGGAACCGATTGGCTGCAAAGAGAAACTCTGAATGAGTGGTTGCATACCAGCTCCTTTTATACCTGTATGTCCAGGGGAGTGGCATGCAAATTCCACATACGTAAAGGCGGGGGTGTTGACACTTATTTAATTTGCAAAGATGTTACCCAATCAGAGCAGTGGGCATTTACATTGAAGTCTGAAAGGAGACACGACCTGAAAATTTTGCTTTTAATCAGAGGGCCAAAAACAGGAAAGAAAGTGGACAAATATTTCTAAATTATGACTATTTTTGATGAAAACATCTTACTAACATTATAAGTGGACCTCAGTGAACATTTTAAAATGTAAAAAAAATTAAATGCATGACACCTTTAAGCCAGGCTCATTTGGAATTTGTGGAACTTGTGACGTCACAAGGACCAAATACATCTGCATAGGACTGCCTCTTCTGCATGACATCAATCCCATTTTTCGTCATTACACCCTTGGCCCCACCCACTGGTGCTCACAATCAGTCACAGGTGAAGAAAGAGGGCCTGTCATGGGAGATTCATCCAAAGCACACTTACACAGGACACCTTCATGTGCCAGATCTTCATGTGATCTGGATTTAAATGTTTTTCTACATAAACCTGCACTAGATGAATGGCTTTGACCATTATCATACATTTCGTGCCGCTTTTAAAGATGCCATGTCAAGTTAGAACTCTTAAAATATACATCATGATGGCGCCATGGATGGCTGCCTCAGTGTGGAGCGCTTCTATTGTTTTGTTATTTTTGTTTGTTTGTCCTGTGTTTAGTAATCTTTTTTCAGTCAGTTTTACCAGAGACGAACTGCTGAACATTCAACAGCATACACCAGTCAATCTTTTCATGGATTTTGAATATTCAGACGTTTTGTTTGACATTTTAGTCAGATGCGCGGCTGTGTTGTTTAAATGCGCTATGAGACGCAGGCGAGGGAGAAGAGCAGGTGCACTGGTCAAACTCCATCGGCGGGGCTTTCGAACAACGCTGCCGAGCATTCATCTAGCGAATCTCCACTCTCTCCCTAACAAAATGGACGAACTACATCTCCTCACCCGCACAAACAAGGACTTTTCAAACTCTGCTGCCTTGTGCTTCACAGAAACCTGGCTGAGTGAAGCCATTCTGGACAGTGCTTTACATCTGCAGGGGTCTCAGCTGTTCAGAGCGGATCACATCACGGAGTTATCGGGGGAAACGAGAGGCGGTGGAACATGCTTTTACATCAATGAAAGCTGGTGTACAGATGTAACAATGTTAAAGAAGATGTGCTGTCCTAATTTGGAAGCGCTCTTTATTAACTGTAAGCCTTTCTACTCACCGCGGGAGTTTTCCTAATTTATTCTGGTGAGTGTGTATATCGCACCAAACACGTGTTTGAATGCCGCGCTGCAACAGCTGGCTGATCAAATCACAGACACAGAACAACAATACGCGGACTCATTTATTATTATTCTTGGGGATTTTAACAAAGCAAACCTCACATGTGAACTGCCCAAATACAAACAGAAATTAAAATCTGCTAAGCCTGTATTAAGGACTGTAAAGAGATGGACCAACGACGCAGAGCTAGAACTACAAGCCTGCTTTGACTGCCCTGATTGGAGTGTTTTTGAGGCTGCAGACACCAATCTGGATGAGTTCACAGATACTGTTACATCATATATCAGTTTTTGTGAGGATATGTGCATTCCTACTAGGACTTATTTAACATTTAACAATGACAAACCATGGTTTACAGCGGAAATCAGGCAGCTTTGTCAGGCCAAAGAGGATGCTTACAGAGTTGGAGATAAAGTCTTGTACAATCAGGCCAGGAATACACTGAATAAGGGAATCAGAGTGGCTAAAAGAAGATACTCTGAGAAGCTGAAAAACAAGTTTTCAGCTAACGACCCTGCATCAGTGTGGAGTGGCATGAAACAACTTATGAATTACAGGACTCCTGCCCCCAACCCTGCGGTGGACCAACAACTGGCTGACGACCTGAATGTGTTCTACTGTAGATTTGAAAGGCCCGATCTCACACCCCACACCCACTCTGACCTTCACTTCACACAAACACCAACACCTCCTGCAACTCCCCTCCTCCCCCCTCCTGCTACTCAACCTACACCTAAGATCTGTGAAGATGATGTGAGCCGCGTCTTTCGACAACAAAGGATAAGGAAAGCACAGGGCCCAGATTGCGTTTCACCTGCATGTCTTAGATCCTGTGCTAACCAGCTGGCCCTCATCTTCACACAGATCTTCAATAGATCACTGGAGCGGTGTGAAGTCCCATGCTGCTTCAGTGTTCCACTATCATCCCCATCCCAAAGAAACCAAAAATCACAGGACTAAATGACTACAGACCTGTCGCCCTGACGTCTGTGGTTATGAAATCATTTGAGAGACTGGTGTTGGCCCACCTGAAGAACATCACTGGACCCTTTCTAGATCCCCTTCAATTTGCTTATCGAGCAAACAGGTCTGTGGATCTTGCAGTCAACATGGGATTGCATCATATCCTGCAACATCTGGACAGACCAGGGACATATGCAAGGATCCTTTTTGTGGACTTCAATTCAGCTTTCAACACCATCATCCCAGCTATACTCCAGAATAAATTACACCAACTCTCTGTTCCCATGTCTATCTGTCAGTGGATTACCAGCTTTCTGACGGACAGGCAGCAGCTTGTGAGACAGGGGAAACTCACTTCCAGCACCTCTACAATCAGCACTGGTGCCCCCAAAGGATGTGTGCTCTCCCCACTACTCTTCTCCCTCTACACCAATGACTGCATCGCCAAGGACCCCTCTGTCAAGCTCCTGAAGTTTGCAGATGACACCACTGTCATCGGCCTCATCCAAGATGATGATGAGTCTGCATACAGAAGGGAGGTTGAACAGCTGGCTGTCTGGTGCAGTCAAAACAACCTTGAGCTGAACACGTCAAAACGGTGGAGACGATTGTGGACTTTAGGAGGAACACCCCAACACTGACCCCCCTCACCATTCTAAACAGCACTGTGGCAGCAGTGGAGTCATTCAGGTTCCTGGGCACTACCATCTCACAGGACCTGAAGTGGGGGACACACATTGACTCCATTGTGAAAAAGGCCCAGCAGAGGTTGTACTTCCTTTGCCAGCTGAGGAAATTCAACTTCCCACAGGCCCTTCTGATACAGTTCTACTCAGCAGTCATTGAGTCTGTCCTCTGCACTTCAATAACTGTCTGGTTTGGTTCAGCTATGAAATCAGACATCAGAAGACTACAAAGGACAGTTTGGACTGCTGAGAGGATTATTGGTTGCCCCCTGCCCCCCCTTCAAGAACTATACACTTCCAGATTGAGGAAAAAGGCTGGAAAAATCACTCTGAACCCCACTCACCCTGCCCACTACCTTTTTGAACTGTTGCCTTCTGGCCGACGCTTCAGAGCTCTGAGCACCAGAACCGTCAGGCACATGAACAGTTTTTTCCTTCAGGCTATTCATCTCATGAACAGTTAAATTGCCCCATTGTGCAATAACTATGTGTAATACACAGTTTAGTCTTTCTTATATTTATCCAACACATCCAACCTCTTCTGCCATTTCATTCCTCTGAAAAAAACAAAAACATTTGCACTGTACATAACAGATTTGTATTTACACTGTACATAACAGATTGTATTAATTTGCATTACCCATGTGTGTGTATGTTTGTATGTGTGTGTCTGTACGTATGTGTATGATTCTTTTTTATTTTTTATTAAATCTGCTTTAATAATGAGTTTTAAGTCGACCTACACTACCAGTCAAAAGTTTTGAAACACTTGACTGAAATGTTTTTCATGATCTTAAAAATCTTTTGATCTGAAGGCGTATGCTTAAATGTTTGAAATTAGTTTTGTAGACAAAAATATAATTGTGCCAACATATTAATTTATTTCATTCTAAAACAAAATTTGTATAAAAAAAGAAAAGTTTTTGAAATTGATGACTTGGACCAAATAATAAAGAAAAGCAGCCAATAAGTGTCTAACATAGATGGGAACTCCTTCAATACTGTTTAAAAAGCATCCCAGGGTGATACCTCAATAAGTTGGTTGAGAAAATGTCACATGTCTGTAGTACATGTCTGCAAATTCTAGGCAAAGGGTGACTACTATGAAGATGCTAAAATATAACACAGTTTTGATTTATTTTGGATTTTGTTTAGTCACAACATAATTCCCATAGTTCCATTTATGTTATTCCATAGTTTTGATGACTTTACTATTATTCTAAAATGTGAAAAAAAATTACAATAAAGAATGAGTGTGTTTCAAAACTTTTGACTGGTAGTGTAGGTGTCCACTTAAAGGGTTGTCATGGGCGTATCTTAAGAACTCACCTCGCAGACGGGTAGGTATTACTAGTTGTACCTTCTATCCTTTTTGACAATCAGGTACACTGCGAAACAGAAAACCATTTTGAAGAACCTAATGAACTCTAGAAGGATCTGGATTTGTTTGAGAAGCAGCCTTACTGCATAACTCTTGTATTTCTGGATCATTTTGTTGTGCTGTGGCAATGTCTAAGTTGGTAAGTTGGATGATGCTACAGAAATACTGGTAGCTTTGACCATGGTAATCATGTGTGATGGTGTAGGGTCTAAGCTCCGTGATAAGGTGTCTGGCATGTACTTAACACTGAATTAGAATCCTTGAAGACGAGTAGTCCAGCGGGTCAGCCTTGATGAAGGTTTGGGATGTTGGAAAACCCAGGTCAGTGCAGCATGGTCAGTGATTACCTCAAAAGGTCTGCCTTCTAAATAAGGTCTCCATTTTTCAGTGGACCACACAACAGCGAGACATTTTTTTTCTGACATTGAATACGATTGCTCTGCTCCTCGAAGAAGTCTGGATGTGTAAGCAATCACGCATCCTTCTCCATCTGTCTCTTGCATTGAAACAGCCCCAAGGCCAATGTCACTTGCATCAGTTTGTACCTTGAAAGACTTGTTAAAATCAGGAAGAATTAAAACAGGAGTTTCGGTTAAATCTTGTTTGATCCTTTCAACTCTTGACATGCTTCAGTCCATGTCCAAGTGGCTTGTTTCTGTTTTAGAGCATGAAGAGGTGCAGATTTTTCTGAGAAATTAGATACGAATCTATGATACCAACCTGCTAATCCTAAGAATCGTTGTACATCCTTGAGTGTTTGAGGTACTGGAAAATCACAGATTGCTTCAACCTTGGAAGGATCTGTCTTGACTCCTTCACTGAATACAACATGTCCTAAGAAAGTGAGTGATCTTTGTACAAGGTTACACTTATTGCGATTCAAAGTAAGACCAGCTTGATGAAGACGCTGAAAACTTGATTCAGATGTTGCAAGTGTTCTTGTTCATTTCTTGAGTACACCACAATTTCGTCTATGTAAATGAAACATTTCCCTTTGATGTCTTTGAGCACATCCTCCATCAATCTTTGAAATGAAGCCGTAGCATTCTTGAGGCTGAAGGGAAGATGTAGAAAATGTTACAAAAGCAGTCTTTTGTATGCTATC
Source organism: Myxocyprinus asiaticus (assembly GCF_019703515.2). Lineage (NCBI taxonomy): Eukaryota > Metazoa > Chordata > Actinopteri > Cypriniformes > Catostomidae > Myxocyprinus > Myxocyprinus asiaticus. The sequence goes on along the minus strand of NC_059379.1, from coordinate 37,274,332 downwards.
AGGCTCCATTTCAACCTGCCAGTATCTGATTTTTCGGAACTAGAGTACTGAATATCGAAGCTCCATGCAAACACTCTAGTATATCTTGGATCTGGGGCATGGGATAGCCATCCAAGTGGGTTTTTGCATTTAACCATGATAGTCCACACACAGTCTTGAATCTCCGTCTTTTTTTAGGCACAACGACAACTGGTGAAACCCATGGGGAAACTAAAGGATGAATAAAGTTCTTGCTTAACGACTCTTGAATTTCACAGTCAATAAACTGTTGTTTGTGTACTGACACACTGTATGCTCTTTTTCTTACAGGTACTTCATCTGTTGTGATAATGTGGTGTCTTACTATTTTTTAATGACCAATCTCATGAGTGCAGACGGTCGGCCAAACTCTCATCAGATTTGTTAGTTGGATTTTCTACTGATCAGTGGTGTCTGTATTCAGGGTTAGTTGGCAGATAGATTGTAAGGTTTCAACTGGTATTTCTGGTGCAGGTAAGGCAAGGTAGAAGTGCAGTGAAAGTTTGAAAGAAGATTTGTGAGACAAGAATGGAATCATCTCTGAGTCTCTCATCACATACAATGTCAACTTGAGTCTCTGACCTTGAAGTTCACACTCCTAGTCAGAATTTCCTAAAGCAGCTCGCCTTTGTCAATTTGCTAACAGAAAAGTTTGTCCAATACTTGATTTCCATTGCTCATGATGTTTCAACTGCCTCCGACAGGACTCTTAGATCAAGGAAAGTGTACTTGTAAATACCTGCTGCAAAGTAGTAAGGGCAAGGTAATCATGTTCTGATCTTGCATTGGGGGCTTCTGGACTGACTGCATTACTCTTGTGTTAGCATGTGGTGGTTTAGGAAATGCTTCTCGGCTAGGTTGTGACTTCTATTGAGACTCGGAGTTAACATTGTTCCAGTACCTTTTTGCTTCATCCAAGTCTTTCTCAATTTGTGTGCTAATTCTTACCAACTCACCAACATCTCATACTGTTCCTTGAAGTAGGCTGGACAGATGAGGGTTACAATTTCTAGGAATAGATTGCAGGATTTCTTTTTCAGACATATCCTTTTTCCATCTTAAACAAAGGGCTCTGTAGTGGAACGCAAAATCTTTTAGGCTCTCTTGTGCACCTTGTTTTCTCTCTAGGAGCCTTCTTGCAGTTTCATCCTCAAAATCCTCATTCAAGAATGAACGCAGGAAGACTTCCTTAAACTGACTCCATGTCTGTACATATATATATATTGAATATCCAAATACGAATATTGTACATACAACTGTAATGAATGAAAAACACAGTGGTATAGCTTTTATTATCCCAGATAGCCCACGTACATGAGATGACTGTTTAGGAGTGTTTCATCTGGAAAGCTTTGCATTCTAATTAATATCTGATAAACATCTTAGAAGATCAGATTTACAAACATTCTAAGTCATAAAAGAATGCACAGTTTCGAATTCACAGTTTAAGCATGCAAGTGTGCATTTTTATCTTAAATTCAATTAAAATTCTAATTGAGCCATATTTAGAGACCAGAAAAGAAACTGTGAAATGGTGTCTTTTGACTTGGGCCTGTAATAAACCATCCAGAACACCTTTGCAACAACCCAGAACATTAATGCGCTATAAAATGTTCAGAACACCTTAGCATAGAGGCGATGAGTTTTGAATGGGCAAGCACCACTGTCTTCTGAATTTGATCAAAAAACTTACAGAATAATTTCTTCAGAAAATGTAAAAATATAGATCTATATAGACCTAGTATATATTTATTAAAGAAAAATCTAATTTCTAATAATACCACTAGATATAAATCCATAAACAAAAACAAATTAGGCCACTAACAAACGTTGGACATGCTTTTTTCTAGACGGACATTCTTTATCTCATAAGACGTTTACCTTCCTATTTGTTGGTGTGTTTCTTTCTTTCTTTGTGTCTTTCTTTCTTTCTTTCTTTCTTCCTCACTCTCACGCACACAGACAAATACACTGTCTTTCCAATGTCTTATGGTCAGTAAGTGTGTGAGTTTGTGCTGGTTTTGTTTGGTGGTTGTGAAATGTATTCAGGGCACAAACGCTCCAGTGTTTCTCCAGCTGTGTGTAACCCTGAGATCAGGGTGATAGTGAGGGATGCCGATGGGTGGGGGTGTCTCTCGCTCTGAAGGTTTAAGAGAGCTCGCCACATACCACAGGACAGTCAAATATTTCACAACACCGGAAGACAGCACATCAGACTATAAGAAGGTGTGCCACATTTGGTGATAGATGGACAATTTGTTGAAAATTTTAGCTGAGACAGTGGAAAATGGAAAACTAACATGTATACGGATAAAAATAAAGGGAGGATTTGTCTGTTATTTGTGATCTGGAATGTCACATACTGTACATCTCTGCAATGCAGATAAAACTGTACGAAAGTAGAAATACTAAAAGCATCAGAAACATTGATTCTACTGGATTTTTTCATTGCTTGCTATCACCTCACTAAACTGAGTTGATCTGGAATGAGTATTTACTGCTGTGTTTTGTAGTGAAGATAGAGTGGGGTAAGACCAAGGAGGTCTATAATATCTGAAAAGAGCTTATCAATAACATTCCCATCCATTTCAATGGCAGTTGCTTGGCTGGCACAGAACCCCCTGGAACTACATAATTTGAAATCTACCATTTTTCAACTTTTTTAACATATCACCTGAACCGTATATCAGGTCCAAGGCAAGCCTGTCCACTAGGCAGCCATCTTTGGAACGCTCCCGGCCCCGGGTAGGTTGGGCAGCTATTTTAAATGTAAAAAAGCGGCAAAAAAATTCATTCACCAATAAAAAAGAAAAAAAAAGAAAGAAAATTATCTCATAATTTATTCACCCTCATGCCATCCCAGATATGTATGATTTTTTTTCTTCTTCAGAACACAAATTAAGATTTTTATAAAAAATATCTCAGCTCTATAGGTCCATACAATGCAAGTGAATGGGTTCCAAAACCTGAAGCTCCATAAAGCACATATTGCCATCATAAACAAAATACTTCATAACTCCAGTGGATTAAATAAGGTCTTCTGAAGCAAAACGTTAGGTGTGTGTAAAAAAAAGATCAATATTTAAAACTTTTTTAACTATAAAATTTAGCTTCTGCCCAGCTTGGTCACGAGGGTCGAATACATGCTGCCTCTCACTTTGAAAAGCGCTTTGGAAATTTTACGTGAGAACTAACGTGTGAATTATGTAAAATTCAGAAGTGCTGTGTTGTTTACAACAGAGGAGGAATGTTATACAGAAGCTGAATTGGTTTTGCAATAGATTTGTATTTGTATCTGTTTCTTTTTCAAGATGGTGCTAGCATGTGCTTATCCTGGATTCCTCAGCCTACTGAAAAACTTTAGATTATATCCGTGGGCATCATTGCAAGAGGAAAGACTAACTTTTCACAGATTCCCTATCAATGATCCTGAGCGACTGAAGTTATGGCTGCTTGCTGTTCACTGAGATATCAAAACACCCATCGAGTCACTTAAAATATTGAGGGTGTGCAGTGCACATTTTTCCCCTGCCGATTTCAGACCATCCAAGGGATCCGATGATATGCCAACGTGCTTACGTCATGAGAGAGGCAGTTTGAACTCCACCCTCGTGAACGTTCATACCACAACTGGCCATAGAATAACATTTTTAGTAAAAAAAGATTTAAATATGGATTGACCTAAATAGCTGAGATATTCTTCTAAAAATCTTCATTTGTGTTCTGCAGAAGAAAGAAAGTCATACACATCTGGGATGGCATGAGGGTGAGTAAATGATGAGAGAATTTTCATTTTTGAGTGAACTATCCTTTGTCTGACAACAATGGTATCATAAATTGCACTTCTTTAGCTCAGATCATGCTAAAAAAATTCTATTTTTCAGGCTGGTTCAGCTAATGCGCATGCGCGTTCTTGAGTTGACTGACATACGATGTCTGTATCTAAAAATCCTATCACTAGCGACTACCTGTGACTTTAAAGGCAGCAGACGGGGAAAAAAAAAGACAGTTTTACACTTTTAAGACTGGACCATACTAACCTGCCAAATCTTGACCCTAAGGGAAAACTCACTCTTTTCTGTTGCTATTGTTACAGATTGATTCTGATGATGTCATAACCAGAGATGAGCAGATCTTTCTTCTAATTGGTGCACGGGCAAGATGTGAGAGAAGAATTCGTGCTCAGCTGGATGTGGTCAAAGGTACTGTAGTGCAAGCGCACCCTACATGATGTATGCATTATTGTTAGTTCTTTGGTGAGAAATTAGATTTGTATTTTAAACCTATACTTGAGAGCATGAGACATAAAGGACCGTGGTAACACTAATGTTCCCTTTGTTAAGGGTTAATAAATGCGATTATAACAGCATGCATAAAAATGGTGCCTTTAATGCAAAACTTGCCTGAATGAGTAATGTTTCCTTAAATGTTATAAATGCCTAACACTTATTCAACATTAGTAACCCATGTATATAGAGTTCAGTATGGTTTAATGGTCATCAGGGTTTATTATATGATATATACTGTGAATGAGTATGAAGACCTGAAAAGTGTTTTTGCAGAGAACTTTAGGTAACAAGGACTAGGAAAGTGGGGACACCCCTCTGAGTAGCACCATTCTTTTGACATCAACGTGACAAGGAAACTGATCACACAAGTGAGTCAAGACATTACAGTAATTAAACATAAAGTGGACTGTAGCAAACTGACAAATTCCCTCTTTTTATTCTCACTATAATAGATACTATTATGATGATGTCACAACAAGCACTGTCACCAGATTGCAGGGAGACACATGTCCAAACAGTTTGTCTTTTGATGCAGTGGGAGAAATAGAATTTCTAAATACTATAAAAAGAGCAGTATTTCAAGTTTGGTATGAACTATCATGTTTATATAGTATATAATCTGTTTATTTTTATTTTTAAATGGTATCCAGTTGTGTAGTATAGTTGCTATAATCTGACCGACTGGCAAAAAAAAAAAAAAAAAAAAAACACAAAGGAATGAAAATCTAAGTGTTTTTTTTTTTTTTAGTAAGAAAAGAAGGGCTATGTAGTTAGCCAGGATTAACAAAAACAACAACAAAACCCTTTCAGCTGTGTGTCTTCTGATCACATTTTTTTTTAAGGCAAATCTTGCAACACTATATCTTTCCCATTATTACATAAGTGGAATAATACAGACTGGCCAGCTGAAGGTTGAAGTACAGTCGAATGCTTTCTCCCTTTGGAAGTGTTCTTCTGTTGCTCTCTTGACCTTTTAGTAAAATATTTTAATCTCTTGAACACGTGTAAATGCTGAATGACAATTAATTGAATCTAGAACCTACAACACTAGCATTCTGTACCTTGTTTACATAAAGCAGCAAGGACTTGAACCGGGACAATTAGCATCAGCACACACAAGCTTGCTTTCATATCTAGTGTGTAGGCTCGTATTTATTTTATACTCAGATATTATTAAGTGTTTGTCTGTGTCTCATTTATTACACTTATTTTCAAGTAGAAAATGTTACAATAGACTAATACTAGCTTGGCTGGGTCTCGTCTCTAAAGTTAGGAGTAAACACTCAGTCATTGTAAATGTCGTTGTCTAAGACAGAGCTACAAGATTATGAATAAAGAGCAGAGACCCTTCTTGATATATGAATATACAATGAATGCATAAAATGATAATAAAAAGAAAAGAGTAAAAACTGAAAAAGCACACAAATCTGTTTAAAAAATTTTTTATTATTATTTCTCATATTATTTAAACACGGTTAATGAAGTGAGCTAAGAAAGTGTACGGCAGAACTAAATCTATAAATAAAACAGTTCACAGCACATTTACAATGGAGGAGAATCCCATGGCAGGTGTTGAAACTGAGAAACAGATAAAAGCAATATTTCACAGATATATTCAACCATTATTTTGATCTCAGTGCCTTCTGGTTTATAAATACATACTGTAGGCCAGACCCAGTAATGTCTTTTATGTCTTTATTTTTATAGAGTAGCATTAGTATACATAAAGCTTATGCACATCTTTAACAAGAAATATTTAGTTGTAGTATTTAACGTGTGCTACAATGTGTTGTGGTTGGCAACATAGCTAAAGCAGTCATCTTCTCAATTGATCTTTCCCAGTGTAAGCACTATATGCATGAACAATTGAGAAAATCACAGCATGTGGGTAATATCAGAAGCAGAAGCTTTTTTTCTTAGAAGTTGGAAGGATCCAATCCACCACTTAAGTTTTTTCTTTTATTTATCTTCTCATAACACCTTTGTAAAATACTATTCAATGTTCCTAAATAAACATAAATGTTTTTTGCGGTCACAGTGCTTTTATCTAAATGTATTTATCTCAAAGGTACTGGAGAAAGCGTCTTCCTATGTCATGGCTGCGAGGGCGTGTTTGATAATGTAATCGAATACTGTCTATTTTGCTGAATTGTGAATAATGGTATTTTATGTTTTTAATTTATATAGGTATGAATAAGTGTATTTATTTAGCATTTATAACAAGTTAAAATGTAAAGTATTGCATGAAAGTTGCCCTTTTTATGCATGTTGTTATAAATGCATATCAATAATTTATAATACATTTGTAAATGACCTATTAGCAGCCGTGGCCAATGTATTTTAAGTCTAGGCCTTCATTCATGCCATTAAAAAAACACAGTTTCACAATGAATAAGACACAGTATGCCTATCATTCAAAATATGTCCACGCACGAAAGCCAGAACAAAGGAGGTCTAATACCAAGAAAAAGCTCTCTAATAATATTTGCGATTTAAATTTTGCTTGCAATAAATTTTGTTTCGTCAGGGTACACGGTTACTTTTCAAAACTTGATCCAACACTGAATGCTCCAGCAGCCTAATTTACACTTAGAAAACTCCTGATGTTGTTATAACAATGCAAAAAGCAATATGCTTGAGGTGAAAATCAGTCCTCTTTTCCTGTTTATTTAATCAATTGCATGATCATGCAGAACATCTTGTGTTTTTAAATCCATAAGGATCTCTTTCACAATGGTGATGTGGCAGTTATAACAGCTGACTCGTCAGCAAGATCTCACGCTCTTCGCTTTCAAATTATGTACATCACTTAAAGCATGATTGCGTCACTCAAGGCCAGCTAGAAGGCCTGGACTGGGACATATCCTAAAGTCCACACCCACCAAGAACAAATAAATCAATCTGATTGGCTGATGATTCTGACAATCTGACTTTAGATGCCTATTCACTGCAGTGTTGAGGGATTCTGTGGAAATTCTGAAGGCCTGATGGGGTGAAGCTCAGACTCACGCGCTACTTCAGCTGAGGAGCATGCGATTTGCGAAACAGTTGTCACACTTTGCTTGTAAGCATCGAGGAATAAATTCTGATTGGATAAACTTTTTGTTTTTTGCTATTTGTTTGTAGATGAATTAGGAGTGGAAAGCGATTGAAAATACATAGGCAAAAAGGTCAATGAGAATGAAAGGATGAAAAATATGTATTTATTAGGCATGTTACGCTAGCAGAGAAGGCTTTGCTGGCCCTGAGAAATCGCCACTGCCTATTAGTCATTAATGAACCCCTTTATAAACCCTTAACAAAGTAAACATTAATATAAAGTTTTTCCCAGGACGATTTATAACATGGTGCTTCTCTAAAAACTCTGTGAAAATGAAATGTTGGTCTAGTTAGTGATGATTGCTAACCCTCAGTATTAGAGTTAGAAGGTGCTCTTTGGTTGGGTTTCAGTCATGCAGTTCAGTCACAACCCTAATGTTGTCATTACTGGAAATATCAAGTTGGCTTAATTAAACATTACTTCAAAAGTCAAGTTTTGAGCTCATAGCTCAAATATCTGTGTTCCTTGAACTTATTTATCTAACAAATTAGACTTTAGATTTTAAGTGTTAATAACTCAAACAACTGAGTACAAAACTGAAGCTATGGAAATACCCATAATCCCTTGCACTTTAATTATTTATGTTTCCTTGGTCAAAGTGAACATATGGAAGCACTTAAATAGTTGTTGTTAAGAATGGTAAGGGTTTTAGCTCTTTTGTAGTATAATTTATGTTGTTTGATGCAAATAGTTGTTTTGTGTGATGTCACCATTAGGGTGATCTAGGATTGAATTTGATCAGATTGAAAGATAGTTAACACTATCTCAGTTCTCCTTGTGCATTTGTAACTGAAGTACAGGCATATATGCATTTCAGGGGAGAATTAAGTTTAATAAATGACTGACCTAGAAGCGGTTATAATCTTTTTTATTTGATCTGTGTTATTGTATGATCTAAATTTAAGTCAATTCAACTGAAATTACTAAGTAGAAACAACAATATTTAAATAGCAAATCTGAATTAAGTGTACTTGCATCTAGTTACCGTAATTTAAATAGTTAAGTTCATTCTATATGAACACCAAGATAAGTGAACTTAATTACATTTTGTAGATGCTATTACTCAGTTCAATTGAGGGAACATGTTTACTCAATCAGTTGAGTAAATTCAACATATTAGTGTCATGGTCGGTTGAATGGAGGACTCAAACGCAGAGGAATAAATAAGAAACAGTCTTTATTGAAATAAAGTCAACAGGGTGGCAATGAGGTGAGTAAGGCAGATAGGAACAACCAGGCTCAGGCTGCAGCTGGGAACTGGCAACCTGACTGAGGAATGGCTAGGAGATGATGGCAGTGTGGGATACACCTGCTAGGAAAGGAAAGCAACAGCAGACAGGATGGATACCAGGTGAGTATAATCCACAGGGAATTCAGGAAACAGATAAAATGGGTGAGAAACAAAACAAACAGAACTGACAGGAAGGCAAGTCTGCATGGAGAAAACACACAAAACAATCTGGCGACAGACCACACACATGAGGGAGAAGATATAGTAAGAGGTAACGAGGAACAGGTGATGGCAATCAGCTCGTGAGCGGCGCGAACTGGAAACAAACACGCAGGAAAAACACAGGTAGACCCACCAGAAATGTGACAGTACTCAAGGATGCCCACCCAGGAGGTCCACCACGACGTTGATGAAACTCATCGATGACGGCATGATCCAGGATGTCCCGAGGTCCAGTAAATTTGGGTCCCAGCTTACGTGAGGGGAGTCGGAGCAGGATATCCTGGGCAGACAACCAGACTGATGCTTTGTTTCAATCACCAGTCCGATGAAGGGCTTCTCTGGCAGTACTCCAGGTGCACCGGCACCTTTGAATGAAGGCATGAGCAGAAGGAAAAACAGCGTTGAGTTCTTGGGAGGGGAATAATGGGGGCTGGTAGCCTAAACATCACTGGAAGGGTGACAGACCTGTAGACGAGATGGGAAGGTAATAATGCACATACTCATCCCAGGTCAATTTAGAACTCCAAGATGACGGTTCCCGGGAAGCCACGCAGCACAGGGTCCTCTTCAGATCCTGATTGGCCCGCTTTCTCTGCCCGTTTGTCTGGGGATGGAACCCAGATGACAAGCTTACCATTGCTCCCAGCTGTTGAAAGAATTCTGCCCAAAACCTTGACACAAATTTGGGCCCCCTACCAGAGACCACATCTGTTGGGAGGCCATGAATGCAGAAGACATGATCTACAGCAATAGCCGCTGTCTCCCTCGCTGCAGCAATTTGGGGAGAGGGAAGAAATGAGCTGCCTTCGAGAATTAGTCCACCACAGTCAAGAAGACTGTTTTGGATGGGGGTAACCCAGTAACAAAGTCCATGGCATTATGAAACCAGGGTCTCGAAGGGACTAACAGTGGCTGAAGAAGCCCCACTGGGGTACAACTGGAAGTCTTGTTGATAGCGCAAACTGGACAGGCAGAAACAAACTGTCGGACATCCCGCACCAACAATGGCTGCCAGAACCGATGCTTACTCAATGCTAGGGTACGAGTTGCTCCTGGGTGACAGGCCACATCGTAGGAATGGCCCCACTGGAGGACGTGAGTTCAGACAGACTTAGGAACGTATAACAGATTCTCTGGGCACTTTGCGGGAATGGAGATGTCACGCAAAGTCGAGCAGACTCTGGACTTGTTCTTCCAAGACATCACCGCTACCACTCTGTGGGGAGGAACAACAGAATCTGGAGAGTCCGAGGTGCTCTCGGTTTCAAAAGAGTGAGATAACGCATTGGGTTTGATGTTCTTAGACCAGGGACGATATGAGATGTAAAGTCAAATCTATAAAAAAAAAATAAAACAATGCCCAGCAAGCCTGTCTGGAATTTAGGCGTTTAGCGGCGTGCATGTATTCAAGGTTCATATGGTCAGTCCAAACCACAAAAGGTACCCCAGAGCCCTCCAAGCAATGACGCCACTCCCCCAATGCCAACCTGACATCCAGTAATTCCTTGTTCCCGATGTTGTAGTTCCGTTCTATCGGGGTCAAACGGTGGGAAAAGAACTTTCATCTGAAGGAGCCCTTTGGGACAAAACTTCCCCTACTCATACCTCTTACGCATCATCTTCCACCACAAACTGGCAAGACAGGTCAGGAGTAACAATAATCTGTTGAAACAAAGAAGCTCTTTATCTTTATGAATGCAGTTTGAGCCTGTAAAGACCAACAGAAATGAGTCTTAATGGTGGTTTGGCTCGTAATAGGAACAGCCATGGGGCTAAAGTTACAGATGAATCACTGGTAAAAATCGGCAAACCCGAGAAACTGCTGGACTGCTTTGCAAGAATCTGGGGTTGGCCAATCGGCAACCGTCTTTACCTTGGCAGGACCCATCCAGATACTGTCATGAAAGGATGAGGAACAGGAACAGAACCCCAGGAACAGAACCGACCATGCATGAAAAGCACACTTCTCTGCTTTGATGAACTGGCAATTCTCCAACAGCCGCTGAAGCACTCTCCTGACGTGCGAGAAGATCAGAATATCATCAAGATAAACAAATACAAACTGACTGACCATGTCTCTGAGAATGTCATTAACGAGTGCCTGGAAGATGGCCAGTGAGATGGAAAGGGCCAAAGGGCATGACCAAATATTCAAAAAACCCTGTCAGCATGTTAAAGGCTGTCTTTCCTTCATACCCCTCCCTGATCTGAACAAGGTGATAAGCATTGCGGAGATCCAACTTCGTAAAGATGTTCGACCCTGCAAGAGTTTGAAGGCCGAAGACATCAGTGGCAAATGATACTGGTTCTTTTAAAAAAAAAAAAAGTTTTATCCACTTTTCTCCCAATTTGGAATGCCCAATTCCCACTACTTAGTAGGTCCTCGTGGTGGCGCGGTTACTCACCTCAATCCGGTGCATGTGCATGACACCTCTGAGACTCCGCATATGGAGGCTAATGCTACTCTCCATGATCCACGCACAACTTACCACGTGCCCCATTGAGAGCGAGAACCACTAATTGCGACCATGAGGAGGTTACTCCATGTGACTCTACCCTCCCTAGCAACCGGGCCAATTTGGTTGCTTAGGAGACCTGGCTGGAGTCACTCAGCACACCCTGGATTTGAACTTGTGACTCCAGGGGTGGTAGTCAGACCCTGATAATCTATACAGGGGCGCATCAAACCATCTTTCTTCCCCACAAAGAAAAATCCCACTCCCACAGGAGAGGAAGAGGGATGAATAACAGCCACCAGAGAATCGTCAATGCATTTCTCCATGGCTTCCCTCTCGGGAGCCAAGAGCGAATAAAGATGAGGCGGAGAAGTGCCTGGCAGCAAATCAATGGCACAGTCATACGGGCAGTATGGAGGCAAAAAAGCAGCTCAGGACTTGCTGAACACCACCCTCAAATCGTGGTAGACCTCAGGCACTCCTGTAAGGTCCATTGGTTCCTTCTGCAACACAGAACCAGAAGAGACAGGGGTAGAGCAGAACCAAGACATTGTGACAGACAAAAAGGACTCTAAGCAAACACTGAAATCTCAACCAAGAATTTGTCAGCCAAGAGTGTCCCAATACTACAGGGGTGGATGAAGAATGGGTGACGAAGAACCTGATCTCCTCTGCATGGAAATGGTGAAAATCAGTGGTGCTATAATGTGAGTGACCTTAGTTAGAGGGTGCCACAGAGGGTGCTGGCCGAGATTGGCTTGTCCAACTGAATCATGGGAATGGACCACCAAGAGACTAGGCTGTTGTCCATGAAGTTACACTCTGCATCTGAGTCAATGTGAGATGAAATCTGACCCCCACACTGCAGCCTGGCTGGGAGAAGGATTCTATTTCCACGAGATTTGTCGAGTGGTGTGATGCTCACCAGTAACCCCTTTTCTATTGGTGAGCAGCCTCTTTTACCAGACATGAGGCAGTGGTCTGTCCTGGTCATCCGCAGAAGAGGCAGAGACCACAAATGAAGCGACGATGACATTCTTCTGGAGATAGCTGAGTTATCCCGATCCTGCATGGGCTCCTCCTCCAATGTGGGCTCAGAAGCATCGGATAGTGGGTTGGGAGATGCCGTGGGAGCCGGTGACTTGAAGGGTGAAGATATCTGGCGGTGACAGCGATGAACAGAGAGTCAATTATCCACGCTTATGGCTAAATCAATGAAGTCATCAAAGCAGCAGAAAGACTGAGTGCGTAAATGTCATCAGCATATTTGGAGAGCCCATGCAAAAACCAGTCCCACAGAACCTGCTCATTCCATCCCCACAAAGCAGCTTGATGGAATAGTCAGACAAAGATCTGTCACCCTGACGGCAGCTGCGCGATCGAACACCTTGCACATTTCGGTGGAGAAGCACCGGAAAGATGAGCAGCACTGGTGATTTTATCATTCACTTGTTCTTTCGGTGAGGAGAGTGAAGACACCTTTGCCTTCTCTGAGGGAAATGACGAAGGCTGGAGAGCAAATACAAGAAAACATTGTGACAAGAATGATCAACAAGACTTGGGCTCACCACAATATGCAGTAGTTGGATTCAACCGGGGCTGGGTAGCGTGCATTCTGCCGGTGGAGGAGCGGTGGCTTCACAATTGGTGGAACCGGTGTTGGGAGAGAGCTGAAGTTGTTGAACCATTGATGTGAGTATGGCTATCTGTCCAGCCATGGTCTTGATCTCTTGACTGGAAGCAGAGAGTTGTTCCTGCTGATGACCGAGGAGTGCACCCTGCTGAGTGACAGTGGTGCGAAGCGTGGGGTCCTCTGCTGAGTCCATTGTTGACCAGGTTGTTCTGTCACAGTTTGTTGAAGGGAGGAGTCAAAACGCAGAGGAATAAATCAGAAACAGTTTTTTATTGAATAAAGTCAACAGGGTGGCAATGAGGTGAGTAAGGGGCTCAGGCTGCATCGGGTAACTGACAACCTGGCTGAGAAATGGCGAGGAGATGATAGTAATGTGGAACACCCTGGCGAGATGAGGTAAGCTACAGCAGACATGATGGATGCCAGGTGAGTATAATCCACAGGGAATTCAGGAAACAGTCCAGCAAAGTGTATAATCCAAACAGGAGAGAATCCACAACAGATAAACTGGGTGAGAAACAAAACAAACAGAACCGACAAGAAGGCGAGACTGCATGGAGCAAAAACACAAAACAATCTGGTGATGGACAACACACACGAGGTAGAAAATATAGGGAGAGGTAACAAGGACAGCTGAGGGCAATCAGCTTGTTTGTGGCATGAATTAACGTTCCCATGTAAATGCCAGACACGCTGCTCACGTGGCCAGGGTAAACACAAGAGTGGAATCAAAAAACACTGACACACAGAAAACAGCAGGTAGACCCACCAGAACTGTGACATTTAGAGTTTTCAGTGTAAAAATTACAAGAAAAAAAAAAAGGCCAAGACACTTCTATTAAAAAAGTTAAAAAGCCTTTATTGTTGTCTTTTATTTTTTATTTTTTTATTTTTTTATTTTCATGAATTCAAGATCATCAACCATATCAAAACAGACCTTTTTGGGTCATGAGTCACAACCTATCAGTTGAGATCAACTGCTTTAGATATACACTGTGGTATTATTATTATGGTAAAACATATTAATATGATTCTTTGTGTATTGTTAGAGAATTACTGTGTTCCTGAGTGGGATGGGATCATCTGCTGGCCCACAGGAAAACCCAGTCAACTGGTTGCAGTTTTGTGTCCTGAATACATCTACGACTTCAACCACAGAGGTCTGTACAACCTCCCTGAACAAAACCAAATGAAACACCCCTCAAAATACAAAACAAAAAAAAAACAAAAAAAAAAGATTCAGTAAGAGGCTGATACCTTGTGGTCCAGCTCTCTATATATTACTTAATTTAATGTTTTTGTTTTACATATATTCTAGGACATGCGTATCGGCACTGTGATGCATCTGGTAACTGGGAGCGAGTGTCCACTATTAACCGGACATGGGCCAACTACACAGAATGCACCACTTATCTACATACTAACCATAGTGATCAGGAGGTGTGTGAATATTAAAGAATTCATAGAAACCTAAAATCTGATTTGTGGTGTTTACTAAGTCATTACTGTATGCATTTTTGGGAAAGTGATTTGAACAAACCCCTATCTTCCTTAGTTTTTTAGGAAATTCTTCACATTTTCTCAACATTTTTTAAACCCTCATGTTGTTTCAAACCCATATGACTTTCTTTTCCTTAACACATCTCCTTTTGTGTTTCATGGAAGAAAGTCATAGGGGGTTGGAACAACATAAGGGTGATTAAATTATGACAACATTGTTATTTTGGTGTGAACAGTTTCATGAAACTTCAGCACAAAACTTGCGTTGTCCCGCACCATTTTTGTACTTTTGTGGGCTCTTTTGACTTGGGCCAGAAATCAAACACCTAGCAAAGCCCTAGCAACCACACAAAACACCCTAGCAACCACATAATGATGTCCTGGGAACAACCCACAACACCCTAGCATTGTGGCAGAGAGTTTTGTATGTGCAAGCTACAAATCTAGTTCAAACAGAATAGAATATTATATTAATATTAAAGATATTCAGTAATTTCTTACCCACTATTCTGAATTTGTTTGAAGGAATAGTCCTTGTGTCATTAAGGTCCAAAACGTCTTGGTTACTGATGTAAACTCTGTTCCCTGATGGAGGGAACAAGACGTTGTGTTGATGTAGTGACACTAGGGGTTCGATCTTGAGAGCCCCAATCACCTTTGCTTAAAATAGAAAAGGCCAATGAGAATTGGCGAGTGGAATTTGCATGCCACTCTCCGCCCCGGACATACGTGTATAAAAGGAGATGGCGTGCACCACTCATTCAGATTTATGCTGAGTAGCCAATAGAGAGTCCCAGCCATGTCAGCAGCCAGTTCAGCGCCACGGCAGGAGGGACACAACGTCTCATTCCCTCCATCAGGGAACAGAGGTTACATCAGTAACCAAGATGTTCCCTATCTGTCAGTCATTCGACGTTGTGTCAATGTAGTGACACTAGGGGTTCCTATAGGAAATGCCACTGGTGCTGAACCGTGTCACGAGGTATGGAAGAGTTGACACGGGCAAGTTGCTGCATGCCTCGCAGCGAGCGCTCAACCACGTCATGACCTTCCAGCGAGTTAGGTAAGGCGTCTCCCTAGTCCCGTAAAGGGGGGAGGAGGCACTTACCCAATGAGGCTACCGGCGGAGCCTTTCCTGCTGTTAAGCGATTTCCTGCCAAGCACTTTCTAGAATAGCTCTGGGAAGTGCTCTTCCCTCTCCAGGAGGGAGGGCACTAGGGAGACCACATCCTACCGGAGGGAGGTTAACATGTGGAGAATACCTCACATGGACTTACCAACAGGGAAGTTCACATATGGAATGATACCACCGGAGGACCCTATCTACAGAGAGGGTATGCAGCAACAGTGGCTGAGGCAGAGAAAGCTTTGGTGAGAGGAAACACAGGGTTCACCTACGGGGAAACCGAACAGTGGACACTCATCATATGGGAATACCAAGGGGAATCACCACATATGGAGCACTGAGCCCGAGCACACGGGCTCACCTGAAAAGGGGCATACAACGAGTACTGGGCCTGGTGCCGTAACTCCTTCGCCGAGTTCGTCACCGAACAGTGCTTAAGAATTAAAGAGGCGTCCAGGGTTCACCGGATACAGGGAACTGTTGTGGACAAAAGGCACACATTATCACCTTTGAAAAATGGGAAAGGTGTAATGCAAGCGGTACACCCAACTGGCCGCCCGGCCTACCTGCTGTTACCGCGTAACACTCGGGTCGAAACTGGCTCTATGCGTAGATTGTAAAACTTCATGAAGGTATCGGGTGTAGCCCAACCCGCAGCTCTGCATATGTCTGCTAGAGAGGCCCCTCTTGCCAGTGCCCAGGAGGACACCACACCTCTAGTGGAGTGCACCCGGACTCCCAAGGGGCACAGCAAGTCCTGCGATTGGTATGCAAGGAAAATGGCATCCACAATCCAATAGGCCAGCCTCTGCTTGGAGACAGCTTTCCCCTTCTGCTGCCCTCCAAAATAGGCAAAGAGCTACTCCGAGTGAATAAAGCTCTGCGTGCGGTGGAGTTGGGTGCTGGCCTGGGTGATCATATTTACTACCGCTGGCAGAAGACCCGCTAGGCATGACCTGACCCCTCTCTTGGGCACGACAAAATAAGGGCTGTAAAAGCCCTTGCACAACTCGGCTACGGGTTGCTCCCTTCGCCTGAAGGATGGCAACCTCTGCCTGGAGGACAGAGGCACCATCGCCCCGCACCATAGTGGAGAGGATACCACTGAACCTGGGAGGGCATCTGGTGAACTAGATCGCGTAGACGAGACGAATCGTCCTGATAAGCCATCGTGAGGGGCTGGAGAGCGCTAACCAGGCCTCCAGCCTCCGTGACAGTGGCACTAAGGGGATGACTGGACTTACCGTGCCGGGGAAGGGTGGTTTGCGGCAAGGCAGAGCAGGCGCCCCACCTGGAAGACAGCCCAGGGGGGATGTGCTGCTGTGCAAGCCCGCAACGGTGGCCGGTGACTGGGGTGGGCGAGCAACCCCAGAGACTAGCACACTTACCTGTTCGCCAGCTGTCTCACGATGGAGAATGAGGGAACGGGAGGTACTCGTGTTAGCCTGATTCACTGGAAAGACATCCAGCGCCTGACCGTCACGAGTGCGCTGGCTCAGGGAATGAGGAAACTGCTCTTTGATTGACCATGTGGGTGCTGAGGCCCAGAGGGCACTCGGCGATGGAATACTCACCACACGTTGGCCCAAGGGCGATGGTGGGGCTGGAGAGATCACCCAGGCCAGACCAGTCAGAAGTAGTTGCCTCATCCCTGAGCTGCCCATATCAGGACCGCCTCGAAGCCCATCTGGAGTTCTTGGGGGCTGGCTGACGGGCAGGTGGAGCCGACTTCCCACGGGAGGATCTCCGATGGTACAGGAGCCGGGGCCGGCACCGCAGGGGAACGGCTCTGGCGAGAAGCAGACAGGGTGCGGGACTTTGGAGGCCTGAAGGCATCTGAATCGCACCGAGGCAGGATGTGCTTAATCGCCTTGGTCTGCTTCCTCACCGTCTAGAACTGATGAGCGAAATCCTCGACGGTGTCGCCATAAAGCCCCCCTTGGGAGACGGGCACATCGAGAAAGCGGACTTTCTCGGTGTCACGCATCTCCGCAAGGTTGAGCCACAGGTGCCGCTCTTGGGCCACAAGAGTAGACATTGTCCAGCCCAGGGCGTGCGCCATGACCTTCATCGCACGTAAGGCGAGGTCTGCATCAGCCCGAGTCGGTCCTACCCTCGTGCAGATCTTTCAGCACCTTGGCCTAGTGGACCTGCAGGATGGCCATGGTGTGCAGGGTGGAAGCGGCCTAACCCGCAGCCTTGTAAGCCTTTGTCATTAAAGAGGAACAGAACTTACAGGCCTTGGAAGGGAGCCTTGGTTGTTCACGCCAGGTGGCTGCACCCTGCGGGCATAAAGGCACGCTGTACCTGGGGAAGCTCGACATATCCCTTAGCCGCTCCGCCATTGAGGGTAGTCAGAGTGGACGAGCCACGAAGCGTGTACGGGCAGAAAAAGATGCCTTCCATGACTTCGTTAGCTCCTCGTGCACTTCCGGGAAGAAAGGCACCGGGGCGGACGTGGCCGTGAGTCGCGCTCCGAGCCCAGAAACCAATCATCCAGCCGCGAACGCTCAGGGAAGGGTGGAGGGTTCCACTTTAGCCCGATGTTCGCAGCCGCCCGGGTAGCATGGCTGCCATCTCAGAATCCACCTCATCCTGAGCTCTACCGCCCGTGGGCGGGAGCTCAGAAGATTCGTCCGCTTCCGATAGCAGAAGCCCACCCTCCGATGCTGCGACCAAAAGCTCATCCTCATCGTGAGCCATGAACGACACATTAAACCTGCCCTGATGCAGGCCGCCTGCATCGCTCGACAGCTCTTCCGGATAGAACGAGCATGCTGGGGGATGGGAGGTCTGTGGGGGCTGAGCCAGCGGAAATGCTCCCATGTCCACATCCAGATCGCCTGCTGTGCTTGCCGACCAGGCCGGCTGAGCATCAGCCCAGGACAGACCAGGTTGGGGAGCAGCCGCGGTGGCTCCTTCATGAAGAAGGAAGTGAGCCGTGACCACAACGTTCTCATGGGCATGTTCTCGCAATGAGAACATGACCCTTCTATGAAAGCTGCCTTGGCGTGCTGGTGCCCCAAGCACTCGAGACAGATTTCATGGATGTCCGGAGGGGAGAGATAACGGCCACATCCAGTAGTGCAAACACGGAAGGACATCTTTAAAAAGATGGCAAACGTTTGTGTGAGCACTTTTAGAAGGAAATATACACTTTTGAATATACTCTTTTACCACCCGTAGACCCAGGGGAAGCACAACACTCGACCGTGACCGCTGATATGCGCTGTAAAATCCAGCAGCGTAAGGTGAGAGGACAAACACAAGCATGCATTCAGCTCTGAAGAAAAAATCTGAATGAGTGGTGCACGCCATCTCCTTTTATACCCGTATGTCTGGACGGAGAGTGGCATGCAAATTCCACTTGCCAGTTCTCATTGGCCTTTTCTATTTTAAGCAAAGGTGATTGGGGCTGTCAAGATCGAACCCCTAGTGTCACTACATCGACACAACGTCGAGTGAGTGACAGACAGGGAACAAAAGCATGGATACAGTTTGAAATGTCGCTGACATGATACAACTGTGTTGCTTTTCTGTGTTTAACTAGGAGGTCTTTGAGCGTCTTTACCTGATGTACACTATTGGATACTCCATATCACTGGCAGCATTACTTGTGGCTGTCTTTATACTCTGCTATTTCAAGTGAGTGCAAAATTAAAGGGATAGTTCTGTGCCATAATTAAGCACTTTAAGGCGCCAATGTATTTTGATCAGATGCAATGTCATTTCAAACCAAATCTGGCCAAGAAGATGTTTTTTTAGTTTGTTGCAGTGGTCTGAAACAGCCTGTCAATGCAAACTTTCAGGAAAAGTTTAGGCTGTTAAACACCTTCTAACTGCCATTGGTCCACATCATTGGTGTGTGTGACCTGCCGCTCCACCTACATTGACGGCAACATCTTTTTCTGGTTGGTTTCTTCACTCAGTCAAGATCAGTAAACATGAACACACTGGAGAAGTCATGAGGAGGAGCTGTAGTTTGTGTTGTAAAGAAACAAGTAATGCTTTTGGTTTGACGAGAATGTGAGAAGTCGAGATGCTTGTTCTTTTTCTCTAGACGTCTTCATTGCACCCGTAACTACATCCACATCCACTTGTTCACCTCATTCATATGCCGAGCCATCAGCATATTTGTGAAAGACGCTGTACTGTACAATGTCACAGATGGTGGCAAACTAGAAGATGGAGCAGTTGAACACAGACCTTACATGGTACTCAAACACACACATATGTGAATAAATGCATATTGCATATATGTGAATAAATGCAAATGCAATAATTACTTAAGTGCTCAACATCTCATTACATTAGATTTGTATTGCTTTTATTGGTCAGGTGGGCTGCAAGGTCGCTGTGACTCTCTTCCTGTATCTCTTGGCAACCAATCATTATTGGATCCTGGTGGAGGGCCTGTACTTGCACAGTCTCATCTTCATGGCCTTTCTGTCTGATAAGAACTGTCTGTGGGCTTTAACAATCATTGGCTGGGGTGAGTTTCCACTTTTCTTTGACCCTCCCTTGCCTCCTGATAATGGTATGATAGTAATATTAGAGAGGTAGGATCATGAGAATTAAAATGTTCTTTTATATTTTAAAAAATACAGTGCAGTGAAAAAGTATTTCCTGATTTCTTCTATTTTTGTGTATTGTACATACTAAATTGTTTTAGATCTTCAAACGACATATAACATAAAACAAAGGCAACCTGAGTAAACACAAAATGCAGTTTTCAAATATATATATGTTTTTTAATTGAAGCAAAAAAGTTATCCAAACTAACTGCCCCCTTAAATTAATAGCTGGTTGTGCCACCTTTAGCAGCAACAACTGCAACCAAATGCTTCTGATAACTGGAGATCAGTCTTTCACAATGTTGTGGTGGAATTTTGGCTCACTCTTCTTTGCAGAACCGCTTTAGTTCAGCCACATTGGAGGGTTTTCGAGCATTAACTGCCCATTCAAGATCCTGCCACAGCATCTCAGTTGGGTTCAAGTCAGAACCTTGACTAGGCCACTCCAAAACTTTAATTCAGAGGTGGACTTACTCCCACTGTATGCTTTGAATCATTGTCTTGCTGCATAATCCAGTTGCGCTTGAGCTTCAACTGGACTGATGACCAGATGTTTTCCTTTTGGATTTTCTGGTAGAGAGCAGAATTCATGTTTCCCTCAATTATTGCAAGTCACACTGGCTCTGAAGCAACAAAGCATCCCCACACCATCACACTACCACCACCATGCTTGACCGTAGTTATGATGTTCTTTTAGTGGAATTCTGTGTTTGATTTACTCCAGATGTAAGGGGATCCCTGTCTTCCAAACAGTACAGTATATGCTCCCAAAAGGTTTGAGGATCATCAAGGTAAAATTCAGACGAGCCTTAATGTTCTTCTGGGTTAGCAGTGGTTTTCGCCTTGCCAATCTTCCATGGATGGCATTTTTGGACAGTGTCTTTCTGATAGTGGAGTCATGAACAGTGAACGTTATTGATGCGAAAGAGGCCTGCAGTTCCTTGGATATTGTCCTTGGCTTTTTTGTGACTTCCTGGATGGGTCGTCGCTGTGCTCTTGGAGGAATTTTGGAAGGTCAGCCACTTCTGGGAAGGTTCACTACTGTTGGGCCTCATGTATTCAGATAGAAGACAAAGGCAGGCCTAACACAGTCATAAAACCTAACTCAGGCCCCCACATAAAAGTAATAAATCTTACTGATAAAAACCGCACCAAAATCAAACAAAGGGAGTCCAAAACAGACTACAAATCCCATGAAGCCTTGCTCACTAAAGGATTGAACTCTCAGCTCCTATTGGATGAGGCACACGACAGAACGCACCTCAACCATGACATCATCAGGAGTAGAAATACCTCTGAAATGCTTCTGGGATTTGCTTCCAGCAACTTTGCTCGCCGTGTGTAGAAGCAGCACATCGCTGCTCTCAGGTGCAGCCTCGTGGCACAAGGAAGTAACGTCCGACTTGAAACTGTGGCCATACAATCTCCATCTCGTTGGATGAGTTGAGATTACTCTATGTTCCACTGAACACTCTAACGAATCCGAAGGAGACTGCCGAGCAATCCGCATCTTCATCGATTTGCCTGCAGAAGCGAAGAGAGAAAAGATTTCTCTTCCATCTTCAATCAAGTCGACATTGCTGATTTCTCCGCCAGCCCGCCGAGAATCAGCAGCCATACCGCCCGCCGACAGAGCGAGGAAACGGCCTCCCGTCATCACCCAAGCCTCGAGGAACCGAGTCGGAGTTAAAGGATGGATGAACACACATTCTGCGTCCTCATGTGATTCAAGTAAGAGGTTTACGTCTGGGCAGAGATAGAATATTAACGCGTGTTATTCTTGTGTATCAAGTTTATTGCTTGTACAGTTTACGGACCACCAAGTCCGCTCATTATTAATACTCAGGGTATTAATTATCACGAATGAGATTTGCTGTATTGCAGTCCAACCACATTGGACTGTTGTGCATTTCTGCCATCGCGGGTGAGACCGGCACACTGAGTTTATCCATTAAAGAATCAAAGACCGCGGGACGGTTTACGAGCCAACCACCGCGTCTCTGAGTGATAAACTAACAGCTGCTTTCTCTACCACGATCGCGAAATCGACTTTGGGGCCGTCACTTAATTCTCTCTCTCATACTAACCACACACACACACACACACACTCGCTCTCACACACACGCACCCTCATGTGTTATAGGATTATTTTGATTTCCATATCTAATCACTGTTTAGTTTGTAGTTGTAAGTCGGAAGTTTATTGACTGCATTGTATTAATTATTAATTGATATTACTGCATAAATAAACTTTGTTATATTACAAAGAGAAGTGTTTTGGTTTGTTTTGCATACACCTGTGTCATGCTGATGGATGTCAGTGCACGGACTCAAGCCTTCATTCATTGTTTTTTCCCGAAAATCAATATTCCTCGGATGTCGATTTTCCTAAGAAAACAATCTAATATTGAGACTGTTATACTATCTGGTTATTACGAGCGGGGCTCGTAAAAGTCCCTTGTTATTTGACTCTTTAATGGATGAACTCAGTTGCTGTCTCACCCGTGATGGCGAAAATGCACAACAATCCAATTTGGTTGGACCACAATACAGCAAAACAAATTCGTGATAATTAATACCCTGGGTATTAATAATTAGCGGACATGGCGGTCCGTAAACTGTACAAGCAAAAACCTTGAAACACAAGAATAACACGCTATAATATTCTATCTCTGCCCAGACGTAAACCTCTTACTTGAATCACATGAGGACACAGGTAGAATGTGTTTTCCTCCGTCCTTTAACTTTGACCCGGTTTCTTGAGGCTCGTGTGATGACGAGAGGCCATTTCCACGCGCTGTCGGCAGGCGGTACGGCTGTTGATTCTCAGAGGGCGGTACGGCTGTTGATTCTCGGCGGGCTGGCGGAGAACTCAGAAATGTCGACTTGATTGAAGATGGAAGAGAAATCTTTAATCTCTTCACTTCTGTAGGCAAACGGATGAAGATGCGAATTGCTCGGCGGTCTCCTTCGGATCCGTTAGAGTGTTCGGTTGAACACAGAGTAATCTCAACTCGTCCAGCGAGCTGGAGATTGTATGGCTACAGTTTCAAGTCGGACATTACTTCCTTATGCCACGAGGCTGCACCAGAGAGCAGCAAAAAGCTACGTCCGTATTCGGTGAACTAAGTCGCTGGAAGCACTTTGGAAGCATTTCAGAATTATTTGAAGACCTGATGATGTCATGTTTGAGGGACGTTCTGTTGTGTGCCTCATCCAATAGGAGTTGAGAGCTCGATCCTTTAGAGGGCAAGGCTTCATGGATCTGTAGTCTGTTTTGGACTCCCTTTGTTTGATTTTGGCGCGATTTTTATCAGTAAGATTTACGACTTAGAAGGTGGGGGCTTAAGTTATGTTTTTACGACTGTGTTAGGCCTGCCTTTGTCTTCTATCTGAATACATGAGGCCCAACATGCGTGAAGACATGGATCGGCTTCTTTCAGCTCGTTGAAAACGCATTTTTATTTGACCATTTCTAACTAGAATTAAGGTATGGTCAAATCAATGTGCGACACAGCGAAATTGCTTCTCCTCTCTGCCAACGATACCAGAGACAACAGCTAGAAGGACAATAAGGAGAAAAAAATCAGTGAGCCTACCAGCTGAAACTGACACATAATTGAAATTTTGGGAGAATTGTCGGGACACCGGAACACACCCCAGATAGCAAACTGACATAGAATCAAAGTAGAATCGATGCCTTTCGCGGCATCGAAACGACGTTGATTCCGCATCTTTTTCTCATCAAAGTCACGTTGAATCTACATTGTTCACGCCATTGAACACTAACATAAAATCGATCTAATTAGTTTGCTTACCTGCCATTGAAATGACGTTGATTTCAGTTGGGTGAAACAATGTTATACAATCAACATATTTTCTACTTTTGTTTTTAAAATCCCAAATACTTACAAATGAACAAATCAGCCCATATATGTACTCTTTATTAAACACAAAGCACATTCAGATACTCATTATTTTATTACAAAATATACATTTACAAATACATAATTCTTTGTAGTTAAGTTTTTCTACAGTATATAAATCTTAATACTTAACAGCCAATTATATATATTAGAAAAATGCCTTCACACTGTTGTATTCACAAATGGACGTATAATAACAAATGAAAGATTAATTTAAAGGTAGTGTCAATTTTACAGATTTTAAAAGTTAGTTCATCCATCAATTTAAAATCATATATTCATATCATTAACCTTAGACATTTTTATTCTGTGAAACACAAAAGGAGATAAGGCAGAACATTAGGGACTGACATTCTCAGTCACCATTTTTTTTTTCATTTAAGTGAGTGGTTGACTGAAATTCAATATTTCAACATCTTCTTTTGTGTTTCACAAAAGAATAGCATACAGGTTTGGAACATATGGAGCCCCTTAAGAGGACAGAGAGGGAGGACCCCCCCCCCCCGAAATATTTTGCATTCCCTTGCAATAGTTTTGCATTCCCTCGCAACAAACAAACAAAAAACAAAATAAAATGTGGTTTTAGTACAGTAACCATAGTTGAACAATGGTATTGTAGTAAAACCATAACCACAAAACTTACCATGGTTTTAGTAGTAACCATATTTTAACCATGATACTTGTAGTGAAACAATTGTAATAACACAGGACAATGAAAAGTATGATAAAATAAAAATGTTGTGGTTCCTCTGGTTTTACTACCATAATTTTACTATTGTTACTACTGAAAAAACAAAACAAAAAATGTAACCATTATGAAAATTAAACCTTGTTAATTTATTGCAAGGGAGCAATAATAAAGGGATATTTCACCCAAAAATGAAAATTCTCTCATCATTTACTCACCCTCATGCCATCCCGGATGTGTATGACTTTCGTTCTTCTGCTGAACACATTTGAAGAAAAATAGTAAAATATTTTAGCTCAGTAGGTCCTTATAATGCAAGTGGATGGTGATCAGACATTTGATGCTCCAAATATCACAGACAGTCAGCATAAACGTCATCCATACAACTCCAGCTGTTAAATTAATGTCTTCTTAAGCAACATGGTCACTTTTGGTGAGAAAAAGATCAATATTTATGTACTTTTTTTAACTATAAATCATTGATTCCAGTCAGCAGCAGTATGCGCATGTGATGTAATCGTGTTGGTATGTTCACGCAAGAACTGACGCTCACGCGACACATAGAAGGGCAGTGCTGTTTACAAGTGAGAAGGAGGAATGCTGTACTTCTGTGTTGATTTTGGTTTAGATCTGTATTTATCTGTTTGTTTACTCACAATGGTGTGTTTGTGTGCTTATCCTGGATGTCTCAACCGAGAGAAAAACGTGAGATTACGGCCGTAACACGCCAATGCAAATTCATCACACGAGAGATGTGTAAGCAGCACATGAAAAGCGATGGTTTAGAGTCAAAAAGTACTTAAATATTTATATTTTTCGCAACAAAAGATATTGTATCTCTTTAGAAGACATTCATTTAACCGCTGGTGTCGAATGGATGAAGTTTATGCTGACTGTTTTTGCATCATGAAGGATTTACATGTTTCCATTAATCATGGTATAAATAAGGGGGGGTTGGGGGGGGTTGTACTTGCTTGTTTTATTATGGGGGGGAGGGGGGGGTCTACTGGAGTCAATGCCCCTGGCGATACAGCATTTGAGAGTCTGAAGCGAGCAGCAGTGAGTAAGTTGGCTAAATTTCTGTGAAAATTATTGAAAATAGAGTTCCTACAAATACTGTGGTCACGTGACTTTGTATTAAAAATCTGGCATCAATTCACAATCTTAATTAAAATATCATGGCAATGTTCTAGCCCTTTTAAGGGTTAACGATCAGCAGAAAATATTTTATGAGTACTTTTTTTCTGGAGTAATTAATCAGCATGTGTACAGGCAACATTTATTTCCATTGACATCTGTTTTTTGGCCTGCATCATGTATGCTTCATCCATGCATTAGCAAACCCTCTCTGGGAAGATTCAAAAACTTTCAAATGTGGAAAATTGTAATCAATGATGAGAAAGTGTTTACCATTCAGTCATGTGCTGTGATGTGGCTCTGTTCCTCCCTAAAGGTCAAATAAAAGGGATCAATCGCAGTGAAACTGTATTTCGACAGTGGGTCATTCCATAATAAAATCAAGTTTTATCAATGTAAATTCTAGAATTATAAAGCAATAACAGGTTATACTATTTTAAATCCACCCTACAGTATATCAAACATTATCTTGAGATATTGTCATCTGTTCTAAACGGGGACGTCTGGTCACCCTACTTTAACTTCTTGCTTTAATGTCTCTTGTTTCCCATTTGACAGGGATACCTGCAGTGTTTGTATCCATATGGGTCAGTGCTCGAGTGTCGCTTGCAGATACACAGTAGGTTTACACACACAAACAGAAAGCACAGATGCGTACTTGGAAAACACATGCATGTGCAACCTTGCATTTCTTTTCATATAAGGTTTCCATTAAACCTCCAAATGTTTGCACATATGAAAAACTTACACATAAAACAAGTGTCATTTGGATTTTGAGTTTGGATAGCAGCTTTAAGCAAAGAGTTAATTTTAGTCCCATCATTTCACAAAATTATCTTCCAAAAGGTTTCAGGTTTACACAAATACACAAATCTATTTTGAACTACAAATCTAGTTCAAACAGAATACTTTTGAAAGTGATTCAACAATTTCTTACCCACTTTTCTAAATTTGTTTGGAGGAATAGTTTCAGGTTTTGTCACATGGCTTCTAGGAAATTCCAAAGATGACCTAATGTCAGCCTTTCTCAAAATAGTCTTTAGTCAAAATAGGCTAAGCATGTAAAGTACAAGCTTGATAATGTGAAGGACTTGATGATGTTTGGACAGTTTCTTCCATTTCAGGCACCCAGAATTTTGTTTTGGCAGTGAAGTAAATTAAATATCCACAAGCATAACTGTATATTCCACTTTGATTTGTGTTTTTTCAACTTCAGGCACTTTTGTTACTGTGGATTTTTAAAAGAGTAAAGTCATGTTAAATTGTATTTATTCGTCTACTAACAATGTCCAACAGTGTATGTACATACATCGTAAAAGATTTCTGTCATCTCTGTCTGTCTGTCTGTTTTAAAAAATATATATATATTTGTATTTTTTTTATGAAAGTCATGAAAATTCCCACCACAGTGTCCTTTGCAGCACATCTCAAATTCGATATTGTGTTTAACAGAATTTTTTACATTTCTGAAATAAAATGGAGGACCTCTGGGACAGTCAATCAATAAAAAAATAAAATAAAATAAAAGATAAAAGACACGGTAAATATTGAAATGGTTTATGCTTATTTTACTCTTTGTTTAGATTATCATAGTTTTAAGTAAGGAATAATTGACGACGGACCATTGAATTATTGAAAAAAATAATGCACATCCGAGGTGGGCTGTGCGACGTTACCGTTACACCTCGGGTGTGCATCATTTTTCAATAATTCAATGGGCCGGATTCAATTATTCCGCTTATACCATGGTTACCATACCTAAAGACATCGTTCAGGGTTTTATCTCAAGAAATTTTCTGTTTTTCATCCCTATAACACTCTTGTGAGTGGAACTATTTCTTCCGCCACGGATATAGCATCTTGTTTTTGATACAGTCCGAGCCTTCATTGCTAGTTCGAAAACGTAACTTTAGAACTAGCAACGGAGGATAGCGAGGCTTGTGCTGCTTTACTGGAACACTTACTGGAGTAATAAGGTAGTGCATTTGTGCATGTGTGTGTGAGTTTGTTTTTGAGGGATCAAAAGAGACTGAGATCATAAACTGAGAGAGATTGCTTTTGGGATTACCTTTTTTGTTGCAGCCCTCGTCAGAAGTAGCATCGCTTAAAAATTGCCAAGACGTAAGTTTAAGCACTTCTCAGCAGTAGCGAGTTTCGCCATTTTTGGATATAGCTTCTCCGATGTAAACCGTCACAACTGTTTTCAACCCTACTGAGATGCAGGTGTGTGCTAACATGACGGCTCTGTTTTTCGCTCGCGAGTAAGTGTGTGCGTAATGCATATATATATGTGTATCCACGTGTGTGTGAGAGAGCTTAAGAGAGTGGGAGGGGGAGTGCGAGGGTGTTTCCCACAGATATTTCAGATAATATAGAAACTGTTGAATTGATCAAGTGTATCTAGCTTTGATACAGCTCAAGCCTTCGTTGCCAGTTCGAAAATGT
Source organism: Myxocyprinus asiaticus (assembly GCF_019703515.2). Taxonomy (NCBI): domain Eukaryota; kingdom Metazoa; phylum Chordata; class Actinopteri; order Cypriniformes; family Catostomidae; genus Myxocyprinus; species Myxocyprinus asiaticus. The sequence continues at coordinate 37,245,987 of NC_059379.1, read as the reverse complement.
CACTTTAGAACTAGCAATGGAGGATGCGCTGCTTTTCAGCTTTGGAATAACAATGGTGTGTGTGCGCGCAGTATGCATGTGTGTGAGCGTGTGTAAGTACGGGTGTGAGGAGGAGCGCAAGTGCACTTTTCAACTTAAATTGAAAAAAATGTAGGATATTATAGACATTGTTTGACATTCTTAACCGATTTACTTTAACCAATGTCTTGGTTTATATGGTTATTTTGCTGTGGTAGTATGTACAGTGTGTGTGTGTGTGTGTGTGTGTGTGTGTGAGAGAGAGAGAGAGAGAGAGAGACAAGAGCAAAAGAGAGAGAGAGAGGGAGCCCAAGGACACTTTTCAGATGAAATTGAAATAAATTTAGGATATTATAGACATTGTTTGTCATTCTTATCCGATGCACTTAACCAATGTATTTGTTTTAATTGGTTATTTTGTTGTGGTAGCCTGTAGGGCTCTTTGAAATAACTGAAATAATTTGGCGAAGTGATATGGAACCGTTATGAGGTGAAGACCTGGAACTAGATCATAGTCATGCATTTACTTGAAAAATAATTGCACACCTTAGAACGTCTGTCAACCAATCAGAATCAAGCATTCAACAGACCCATGGTATAAACAAGTAATAATCTGTGTGTGTATATTAAAAGTCTGGGTCTGGGACAACTAAAGTTTAAATCAGTAAACTCTGTACTTAAATGGCATTTGAAAAGTAGCAAAAATAAATGATGAAGGCATGGATAAAAGTTTCCAGGTCAGTTTTATTGTGACCTCCTACAACAAAAGGAAAATAGTTGAAATCTGTTAGTTTTAATAAAAATCAAACCTATTTTTTCAGTGTTTTATGTACAACTGTTGTCGGAGACTGCCATGGCATGAATGAGTCTGAAAGAGTTTTTTTCCACACTGGTCTATAATGGCATAATCCATTTCACATAAACCCACAAAATATACAATGTCTGATTGCTTTACATCTCCATCAGACAGTCTCTTCATGTCTTAGTGTCGTTGGCCAGAATAGGCTTGTGGACCAGACTTCTGGGATTCGGTAATATTTCAAATTGGAATTTTTTTTCCGACTACATTTGGTTAATTGTCTGAAAATTAGGCACATATTAAACCTCCAACAAATCATATTTTCCCACATCAGACATCAAATCCCTTTGATTATTTCCTGTTTTTTTTCTGATTTGGACACCTTTTTCCTCAACTCCGTCACGGACATAATGGAAGTGGTTTGAAAATTACTCTACACAATACTAGTTAATAAAAAAAGCATCTACCTGCTGCTTATGTGTCCCTCATACAAATTTAATACAATTTTCTTATTTTTATGTGATAAAGATACAAAAAGTCAAATTGCGCATCTCATGAAATTATTAAATTCAGATATTTAACTAAAACCCCAACATTTTTGAGCTTGCCATTAACATGTCAGGCTGTGTTTAGCTAACAATATATTGATTTTTAATTGTGTTCCCATTTTAAGTATCAAATATTATCAGTCTTGTCTCAACCCCGTCACAGCTCTCCAACCACTAGGCGACTTACACCGACATACTGTATTTTTAACACTGTTTCATTCAAGTAAATATATAGAATTTTTAATATATAATACATTTACTATTCCATATTTTTCTTACAATATTCATAAATGTACTGAATAACTCAACCCCGTAACAGGTTTACAGTGAAGAGATCTGACAGGGTTGAGTGTGACGAAGTTGTGGATTTTTGCTCAAAATGGCCACTGTTCCTCATGTGGTGTAGGACAGAAGACCACATAACATGTATGATATTAATACATTTTATATATATTTATGGATTAAAAATATCATATTGAAAAGTACTGATTTAATATCTATTTTCATGTGACGGGGTTGAGTTGTTGAGCTTGACCATACCCACCTTACTATAATACACTTCAAAATATGAATAAAGATTATGATATTTCTTACCTGTTTCTGTACCACGCTGTTGAAGACAGCTGAATGATGTCACTTTTGATCAATAATGTCACATATGGGCGGAACTAAAATTTTTATGGGCTGAAAATGTTTGGTGTGACGGGGTTGAGTTCAGATTGAGGGACAAACCTTTATAGCCTTTATAGCCTTTTCTCCCCTATCTGGAATGCCCAATTCCCAATGCGCTCTAGGTCCTCGTGGTGGCGTAGTGACTTGCCTCAATCCGGGTGGTGGAGGACGAATCTCAGTTGCCTCCACATCTGAGACCGTCAATCCGCGCATCTTATCACATGGCTTGTTGAGCGCGTTACCACGGAGATGTAGCGCGTGTGGAGGCCCACACTATTCTCCGCGGCATCCAAAAACACACTGACTAAGCAAATTAAAGTGGCTAAAAGAAGCTACTCTGAGAAGCTGAAAAACAAGTTTTCAGCTAACGATCCTGCATCAGTGTGGAGAGGCCTGAAAGACATTCAAGACACCATCCCCCAACACTGTAGAGAATCAACAGCTTGCTGACGACCTGAATGTGTTTTACTGTAGATTTGAAAAGCCCAGTCTAACACCCGCTCTAATCTTCACTTCACATAAACACTAACACCTCCTGCAAACAACCCCCCCCCCCACCCCCTGCCCCCACTACTCAGCCTGCACTAAACATCTTTGAAGAGGATGAGTGCCGGTCTTCTGGAAACAAAAGAAAAGGAAAGCACAGGGCCCAGTTGGTGTTTCACCCACTTGTCTAAAATCCTGTGCTGACCAGCTTGCCCCCATCTTTACACAGATCTTCAACAGATCACTGGAGCATGGTGAAGTTCCCTGCTGCTTCAAATGCTCCACTATCATCCCTGTCCCAAAGATCCCCAAGATCAAAAGACTTAATGACTACAGACCCATCGCTGTGACGTCTGTGATCATGAAGTCTTTTGAGAAACTAGTGTTGGCCCATCTGAAGGACATCACTGGACCCTTTCTGGATCCCCTTCAATTTGCTTATACAGCAAACAGATTTGTGGATGATGTAGTCAACATGGGATTGCAACATATCCTACAACATCTGGACAGACCAGGGATATATGCAAGGATCCTTTTTGTGGACTTCAGTTCGGCTTTCAACACCACCATCCCAGCTCTCCTATGGAATAAATTAACCCAGCTCTCTGCTCCCACATCTATCTGTCAGTGGACTTTCAGCTTTCTGACAGACAGGCAGCAGCTAGTGAGACTGGGGAAATTCACTTCGAGCACATGTACGATCACCACTGGTGCCCCCCAGGGATGTGTGTTCTCCCCACTACTCTTCTCCCTGTATACCAATGACAGTACTGCCAAGGACCCTCTGTCAAGCTCCTGAAGTTTGCAGTTGACACTACTGTCATCGGCCTCATCCAAGATTATGATGTGTCTGCATACAGAAGGGGGGTTGAACGGCTGGTTCCCTGGCGCAGTCATAATAACCTGGAGCTCAACACGCTCAAAACAGTGGAGATGATTGTAGACTTTAGGAGGAACACCCCAACATTGACCCCGCTCACCATTCTAAACAGCACTGTGGCAGCAGTGGAGTCATTCAGGTTCCTGGGCACTACCATCTCACAGGACCTGAAGTGGGAGACCCACATAGACTAAATTTTGAAAAAGGCCCAGCAGAGGTTGTACTTCCTTTGCCAGTTGAGGAGGTTCAACCTCCCACAGGTGCTGCTAATCCAGTTCTACTTAGCAGTCATTGAGTCTGTTCTCTGCACTTTAATATCTGTCTGGTTTGGTTCAGCTACAAAATCAGACATCAGAAGACTAGAAAGGACAGTTCGGACTGCTGAACGGATTATTGGTTGCCCCCTGCCCTCCCTTTAAGAACTGTACACTTCCAGAGTGAGGAAAAGGGCTGGAAAACTCACTCTGGACCCCACTCACCCTACTCACTACCTTTTTGAACTGTTGCCTTCTGACCAACGCTTCAGAGCTCTGAGCACCAGAATTGTCAGGCACAAGAAAACTTTTTTCCCTCAGGCTATCCATCTCATGAACAGTTCAAACTGCCCCATTGTGCAATAATTTCGTGCAATACACAGCGTTAGTCAATTATATTTATTGAACATATCCTACCATATCATTACATTCCCTTACACTTTATATAACAGATTTGTGTTTGTACATATATATATATATATATATATATATATATATATATAGTCTTATTATGTATTTCTATAGTCTTATATTCTCTGCCTCTTTGGTTCACTGCACTCGTTCTGACTCTCTTGGTCAGGTCAGTGAGGGGAGACGCTAAAGAGAAGAAGTGAGGGATGAAGCACCTATACAGTGCATCCGGAAAGTATTCACAGCGCTTCACTTTTTCCACATTTTGTTATGTTACAGCCTTATTCCAAAATGGATTAAATTCATTATTTTCCTCAAAACTCTACAAACAATACCCCATAATGACAACGTGAAAGAAGTTTGTTTGAAATCTTTGCAAATTTATTAAAAATAAAAAACGGAAAAAAATAAAAATCACATGTACATAAGTATTCACAGCCTTTGCTCAATATTTTGTTGAAGCACCTTTGGCACCAATTACAGCCTCAAGTCTTTTTGAGTATGATGCTACAGGCTTGGCACACCTATTTTTGGGCAGTTTCTCCCATTCTTCATTGCAGGACCTCTCAAGCTCCATCAGGTTGGATGGGGAGCGTCGGTGCACAGCCATTTTCAGATCTCTCCAGAGATGTTCAATCGGGTTCAAGTCTGGGCTCTGGCTGGACCACTCAAGGACATTCACAGAGTTGTCCTGTAGCCACTCCTTTGTTATCTTGGCTGTGTGCTTAGGGTCATTGTCCTATTGGAAGATGAACCTTCGCCCCAGTCTGAGGTCCAGAGTGCTCTGGAGCAGGTTTTCATCAAGGATGTCTCTGTACATTGCTGCATTCACTTTCCCTCGATCCTGACTAGTCTCCCAGTTCCTGCCGCTGAAAAACATCCCCAAAGCATGATGCTACCACCACCATGCTTTACTGTAGGGATGGTATTGGCCAGGTGATGAGCGGTGCCTGGTTTCCTCCAGGCATGACACTTGCCATTCAGGCCAAAGAGTTCAATCTTTGTTTCTCATGGTCTGAGAGTCCTTCAGGTGCCTTTTGGCAAACTCCAGGCGGGCTGTCACGTGCCTTTTACTGAGGAGTGGCTTCCGTCTGGCCACTCTACCATACAGGCCTGATTGGTGGAGTGCTGCAGAGATGGTTGTTTTTCTGGAAGGTTCTCCTCTCTCCACAGAGAAATGCTGGAGCTCTGTCAGAGTGACCATCGGGTTCTTGGTCACCTCCCTGACTAAGGCCCTTCTCCCCCGATCACACAGTTTGGCCGGGCGGCCAGCTCTAGGAAGAGTCCTGGTGGTTCCAAACTTCTTCCATTTACGGATGATGGAGGCCACTGTGCTCATTGGGACCTTCAATGCTGCAGAAATTTTTCTGTACCCTTCCCCAGATCTGTGCCTCGATACAATCCTGTCTCGGAGGTCTACAGACAATTCCTTGGACTTCATGGCTTGGTTTGTGCTCTGACATGCACTGTTAACTGTGGGACCTTATATAGACAGATGTATGCCTTTCCAAATCATGTACAATCAACTGAATTTACCACAGGTGGACTCAAATCAAGTTATAGAAACATCTCAAGGATGATCAGTGGAAACAGGATGCACCTGAGCTCAATATTGAGTGTCATGGCAAAGGCTGTGAATACTTATGTACATGTGATTTTTTTTCGTTTTTTTATTTTTAATAAATTTGCAAAGATTTCAACTTCTTTCACATTGTCATTATGGGGTATTATTTGTAGAATTTTGAGGAAAATAATGAATTTAATCCATTTTGGAATAAGGCTGTAACATAACAAAATGTGGAAAAAGTGAAGTGCTGTGAATACTTTCCAGATGCACTGTAGTACCCAGCCAACTCCAGAAAAGAACGTACCTGGAATTTTGATGTTGGCTGGGGAAACTCCTTGACCGCTCGGACTTTGGCTTCTTGTGGCATTATGAGTCCTCTCCCAATCTGGAATCCCATTTATTGTGATTCAGAGAGACCCAGGTGCTATTTACAGGGGTTTGCTGTCAGTCTAGTCTGATGAAAATCTTCTAGCACCCTCCGGAGATGGGTAAGATGTTCCTCCCAGCTCTCTGAGTGATGGATTACGTCATTAATGTAGGTGGCTGCAAAGAGCCTGTGGAGCTTGAGTATGGCATTTATTATTCTTTGGAAGGTTGCGGGGGCTCTTTGCAAAATGAAGAGAAGGACCCGGTATTGTCAGTGACCACTTGGGGTGCTAAAGGCCATCTTTTCTTTGGTGGATGGTGTTAAGGGTACCTGCCAGTAGCCTTTGGTTAAGTCCAACATTGATATAAACCAGGCCCACCCGAGACGTTCGATCAGCTCATCCACTAGTCCAGTTGAAGGTGGACACATTTTTAAGCTTCTGAAAGTCAATACAGAACTGCAAGATGCATTAAAATTGGACTAGAAAATGGGGTGCTGGATTCCTCAATGACCAAAGCTGTTACATTTGCTGTACCTCCTCCTCAATAGCCTGTTGGCAAGCCTCTGGAACTCGATAAAGCCATTGCCGGATGAATATTCTTGGTGGGGTTCAAATGTCATGGGTGGTGTCTTACCAGGGGTCTCTGAAACCTCTTACCACGGCCATGAGATCTGTTTTCTGGGAAGGAGTAAGGTGCTCTCTGATGTTCACTACTGGAAGCTCTCCTTGGACCAGGGATACCAACTGGAGATTCGGCTCCACCCACCACTTGGAGGTTCAGGAGGTTTATATGATATATTTGTTCTGTCCTGTGTCTGCCAGGTTGGTGTACCCTGTATATCACAGATCCCACCATCACAGACGGTGCTTTTTGTCTCTGTGGAACCTGATGTGCATGCCTTCTAGACGCAGATGGTGCTGTGGAGGCTAACAGACTGTCGAACCCCGGCCAGTCTCGGCCCAGCAGTAGAGAGACTGGGAGATCTTTGAGTATCCCCACTTGCAGCATCCAGAACCCCAGCTCTGCAGGAATAGTTTTCACAGCAAATGGAACATAACTTGTGTCACCATGAATATATGTCACTGGAATAAATGACTTACCATGATTTTCCGTTCCTGTAGACTGTGCTGGGTGAGACTAATGGCACTACCAGAGTCCAACATCGCTTGTGTGCACCTTCCATCAACACAAACCTTCCTTAATGGAGCGTTGGTCAGTTTTATTTGATGTACAACACATCCCGCGAACCAGTCCTGAGCATTAAGGAGACTTGGATCGCTGGGCATTATTTCATTAATGGGAGCTGTAAGCGCAACATAGTGTTCTGCCCCATGGGTGCCCTCCAGCAGTCAGCGCTCCATTGGGCCCCTTCAAGGGAACATCAGGACCCTCTCCCCAATGTGCATAGTCTCTGCAGCTCAGCTGCTTCCACCATATCGGAGTGTGGATTGGTCATTCCTACCATTTTACTTTGGGGCTGGAGTAGAGCATGGAGCAATTTATCCAACTCTTTCGGCCACTTGAAGCAATGTAAGGTTTCCATGCAGCAGCCACAGTTGTGCCAAATTCTATAGGTGGTAGGGGTGGGAGAAAAAATCAATTCACCGATGCATTGTGATTCTTTCTTTAAGGATTCTGAATCAATTCTTAAAAATTCAGACTCGATTCTGAGTTTAATTCAAACCGCGGCTATGCAGTAGTGCACGGCTGTTTGTGCACCAGAAAGGCTGAGAAGTGTGAGGGTGAAATGTACTGTCACTTTTTTCCACCGCAGCAATATTGGAAAGCATCAATTTAAGGAGAAGCAAAAACTCCTTAATCTGCCTTGTCACAAATTGAAAACAGATGTCATCACCAGATGGAACAGCATATATGAGATGCTGAAAAATTTCTTGAGCAACAACCCACTATCTGTGCTGCATTACTATCACCTGTGGTGAGGAAAGGAGTGACTGACATCTGCACCCTCACAGAAGCAGATATTTAATGTGCTGTGGATGTTATAATGGCCTTAAAACCAATGAAAGATGCCACTTTGCTAATGTCAGAGGAGGGCACCCCCACAATGTCTTTGATTGCTCCATTGCATGCTCAGTTGATCCAGGACATGAAAGATAACATTGAATAGACATCAGTGATCAGGAAGGTAAAGAGGGTCATCAGTGAGCATGAGACCAGTCTTCTTCATAGTGGTGCTGCATTTGACCCGTGTTTTAAGGGACTGCCTTTTCTTTCCAAAGAGGAGAGAGAGGAGACATACAGAAGAGTGATAACTGAGGCTTCGTCATCACAAGAGGTCATTCTTACACTGTATTAGTGGTAATAAAGTGCATAATTAATACAGGGTTTGAATTTTACATTTATTAACAGTGCAATATTACAAGGCTTTTGTATAACTATTATGTTAATGTCTTAATAGATGTCTTAATTATTAATCAATGTGTTTTTAGTTTATAATGTTTCAATGTAGATTGCATGGACTTCTGATATATCTGAATAGTTTTTAAATTTGTATCTGAATGGTGTTGTTTACTTGCTTCTGTTATGCTTGCATAAAACAAGAAGATGGGGCAAAAGAGTATGAAAATGCAGAAGACATCACAGTGAAAGAAGCCAACAGCCCACAGCCTGTAATCACAGAGAAGCAAGATCAATGTCTTTCTGCTTCCAAAAGGAGGGCTTCATCTTTGCCACATAGTCTGCTGGGGCAGACCTTCTCTGATGCATCAATTCCACCGCATCATCAGTCAGTCTATGCCAGAGCTCAAGAGAAGATGGCCAGATATCGGAGTCCCCCACCACTCTTTCTATCTGAGGACCCCCTGAACTGGTGGCATGTCAATAAGGTGACATTTCCTTTGCTCTCAATGTTGGCAAGGAGGTATTTATGCCTTCCTGGAACTTGCAGAGAGAGTCTTTTTCACTGCAGGAAATATTGTTACAGCACAGCGAAGCACACTTACACAAGAACACAAGAACTCCTGTTCCTATACAAAACTTACACATGACAGTATCCAATTGATAAACTATGTTAAATGTTGTATTTTTATCAATGTTCTTATTTAATCGGTGGCCTGTTATTTGTTTTTTATTTTCTGCATTCATAAGATATTTCTTTGTTAAAAGGTTCTAATCAAAAGAAATTGAAAATTTTTGAAACTCTACTAAACTGAATGTTTTGACAAGAGAACCATTAACTATTATTTCTCTATTGCTTTAGAGATTTCTTTGTTAATAGGTTCTAAACAAAAGAAACTGAAACATTTTGAAACTCTACTAAACTGAGTGTTTTGATAGAGAACCATTATTTTATTTTTTCTGCTTTAAAGAGATTTCTTTGTTAAAAGGTTCTAAACAAAAGAAACTGAAAAATTGTTAAGTCAAGTCTTTTTTTAATTTGTATAGCGCTTTTCACAACACACATTATTTCAAAACAGCTTAAGAGAAAATTATGCTGAAACAGAAAATGAAGCTGTAATGTCTTTGTCATCATTGTGCAGTTTGATGAAAAATGTGATTATAAAGGATGCCTAATATATATATATATATATATATATATATATATATATATATATATATATTTTATGTAATATTATTTGTCTTTGACCCCCAGGCAAAAGACAAAGAACACAAAACAACCCCAATTCCAAAAAAGTTGGTAGTGATTTGTAAATTATATTCACCCTTTGCTAAATTGAAAACTCTACAACTACACATTATATGATGTTTTTTTATTTCTATTTACAGTAATTTCAAATCAGATGATTGCAACACGCTCCAAAAAAGTTGAGACAGGTGCAATTTTGACGAGTTAAAATAACAAGGCAATGTGAAACAGGAGATGTTAAACAGGTGAGGCAATCGTGTCATAGTATATAAGGAGCCTCCAAAAAGAGCATAGTCCTTCAAGAGCAAGAATCATTCGAGACTTGTCAATTTGCCAACAAATGCTTCAGCAAATAAACCAGTACTTTGAGAACAATGTTCCCCCAAAGACAAATTGGAAGGATTTTGGGCATTTCACCCTCTACAGTGCACAATATATTTAAAAGTTTCAAGGATATATGGTCAAATCTCAGTGCGTAAAGGGCAAGATGAAAACCACTCCTGAATGTGTGTGTTCTCTAATCCCTCAGACATCACTTTCTTAAAAAACATAATTCATCTGTAATGGATATCATGAACATGGGCTTGGGATTACTTAAGTAAACCTTTGTTAGTCAACACCATTTGCCGCTGCATCCACAGATGCATGTTAAGACTTCACTATGCAAAGCAGAGGCCCTACATCAACACTGTCCAGAAGCGCTGCTGACTTCTCTGGGCTTTGTCTCATCTTAGATGGAAAGTAGAGCAGTGAAACCGTGTTTTTTGATCTGAAGAGTCCACATTTTAAATAGTTTTTGAAAAACACAGCCGTCGTGTTCTCCAGGCCAAAGAGGAAAAGGACCATCCAAGCTGTTGTCTGTATGAACCAGGGGTGTGTCAGTGCCCATGGCATGGGTAACTCACACAACTGTGAGGGCACCATTAATGCAGACAGATATGTAAAAATTTTGGAGCAGCATACACTGCCATCTAGCACTGTCTTTTCCAGGGATGTCCCAGAATTTTCAGCAGCACAACTTCATGCCACATACTGGCCGAATAAGCAGAGAGTGTGGGTGCTAGATTGGCCTGACTGCAGTCCTGACCATCTACAACTGAGAATGTGTGGCGCATTATGAAGCGCAAAATACGGCAACTAAGACCTCGCACAATTGTGCAGTTGAAGACCTGCATAATGGATGAATGGGGGAAAATTCCACTTTTTAAACGTAACAAACTTGTGTCTTCAGTGCCTAAATTCGTAATAAGTGTTATTAGAAGAAATGGTTGTTTCACAGTGGTAAACATTCAACTGTCCCAACTTTTTTGGAGTGTGTTGCAACCATCTGATTTGAAATTATTGTACATTTTCAAAAAACAAACAAACAATGAAATTCACAAGGTAAAACATTACATAATGTTTAGTTGTAATGCTTTCAATATAGCAAAGGCTGAATATAATTTACAAATCACTCCTTTTTGTTTTTATTAGAATTTTTCATACTGTCCCAACCTTTTCGGAATTGGGGTTGAAGTAAATGGAGAAAATTAACCTTTGGAGAAACAAGGCTCACTGGTGGGCCAGTTCCCCTGTGGCTTAACAGCATGAAAATAATGCTAGTAATAGTTATCTATGTGTAGTACAAGTCTTGTTTTATGTAAGAGTAGATGTGATTGGCCATTGTTTAAAAAAAGGGTTCTTGTATGAACTGTAAGATTAATGACTAAATGTCTTTGAAGTCCATCCAGAATTAACTGTGGAAGTGCTCATACAGTAGATGTAGTGTGCTTTGTTATTAAGATGATAAAGTCTTTAGTTGGCATTCCTTTATTGTCTATTTATTCCATTTTAAGTGAGTGTCGTCCATCCTATGACCAAGACGATGCAGGCAGAGGTCAGTGAGGTGCATCACAGTCCGACTGGAAGTTTGTGACAGTTCATTTCGGTGAAGTCCATCCTAGGTCAGAGGTTCAGGCAGTGGCCAATGGAGTATCCCATGTCTTACGGTTAGAGTTGGCAGTAGTTCTTCCTCTGTGAAGTCCATCGTAGTAGATGGAGGTGATTCAGACAACATTGATTATTTGAAGCAGTCCTCGCTGTCTGGTTGGCACAGGCTGCAGTTAGTGGTCATCACTCAGCGACCAATTATTGGAGTGGGAGTGGACATCGGGCTGGACCAGAGCTGGATCTGGCAGGCTCTGGTAACCTTGGGATATGTATCCTAAGGATGAGACAGGAAAACAAATAGAATAATATTAGCATAGATGCCATTCAATTTAAAGCAGAGTTATAGAATATGAGAAGTGTTTCCGGTTCCAGCAGACCTAATTAATGCAGCATAACTTTGAGTTGAGAATTAAATTGTATGTATTTAAAGTGGTGTATGCCTGGCTGAAGAGATGAGTCTTTAGTCTAGACATAAACAGAGTGTGTCTGAGTCCCGAACAAGGCCAGGAAGACTATAACATAGTTTAGGAGCCATATAGGAAAAGGACCTACCTCTTTTGTGGATTTTGATATTGTAAGTATTATTAACAGGCCGGAATTTTTCTATTGTTCTGAACATGATGGATTATAGCATGATAGAAGGCCACTTAAGTACTGAGGAGCTAAACCATTCAAAGCTCTGTGAGTAATTAACATAATTTTTAAGTTAATACGAAACTTAACAGGTAGCCAATGTAGTGACAATGCAGTTGGGCTGATATGATCATATTTCTTGGTTCTAGGAAGCACTTTATTTGCTGCATTTTGAACTAATTGAAGCTAATTCTATTGAATCTGCAGGACATGCACCCAATAATTTAGACTTGAGATCATGAGTGCATGAATAAGCTTTTCGGCATCAGAAACAGAGAGCATATGTCATAACTTAGCAATATTTCTGAGGAGGAAGTTGGAATTTGGAGGTTGAAAATGTGTTTTTCCAATGGACAGATTGCTATCAAATATAATACCCAAGTTTTTTACTATAGAATACGACATAACAGTACAACCAGAGAGTCAAATTACATTCTGGTATCTCATTTTTAGAAGTTTTTGTTCTTGGTTACTGATGTAACCTCTGTTCCCTGAAGGAGGGAACGAGATGTTGTGTTGATGTAGTGACACTAGGGGTTCGCTCTTGAGAGCCCCAATCACCTTTGCTTTATTCAGAAAAGGCCAATGAAAACTGCCAAGTGGAATTTGCGTGCCACTCTCTGCCCCGGACATACAGGTATAAAAGGAGATGGCATGCACCACTCATTCAGAGTTGTGCTGAGGAGCCGAGAGAGAGTCCCAGTCATGTCAGCGGTCAGTTCAGTGCTGTGGCAGGAGGGACTCAATGTCTCGCTCCCTCCATCAGGGAACAGAGGTTACATCAGTAACCAAGATGTTCCCTGTCTGTCACTCACTCAATGTTGTGTTGATGTAGTGACACTAGGGGTTCCTATACGAAATGCCGCAGGCGCTGAAACGTGTCACGAGGTACGGAGGAGTGGACATGAGCAGGCTGCTGCGTGCCTCGCAGTGAGTGCTCGACCATGTCGTGACCTTCCAGCGAGTTAGGTAAGGCATCTCCCTGGTCCCAATAATGGTGGGAGGAGGCACTTAACCGAGGAGGCTACAGGCGGTGGCCTTTCCTGATTTTTGTATTAAGCAATTTCCCACCGAGCACCTGCTATAATAGCGCTGGGGAAGTGCTCTTCCCTCTCCAGGAGGGAGAGCATTACGGAGACCACATCCTACTGGAGGGAGGTTAACATGTGGAGAATACCTCACATGGACTTACCAATGGGGAAGTTCACATATGGAATGATGCCACTGGGGAGGACCCTATCTACAGAGAGGGAACACAGCAACAGTGGCTGAGGCAGAGCAGAGCTCTGATGAGGGGAAACACAGGGTTCACCTGAGGGGAAACCGAACAGTGGAAACGCATCATACGGGATTACCGAGGGGGAATCACCACGTATGGGGCACTGAGCCCAAGTGCATGGGCTCACCTGAAAAGGGGCATACCAAGACTACTGGGCCTGGTGGCTTTACTCCTCTTCTGAGTTCACTACCGTATAGTGCTTAAAGAATTAAAGAGGTGTCCATTGTTCACCAGTTACGGGGAAGTGTTGTGGAAAAGATAGCGCACATTATCACCTTAAAAAAGGGGAAAGGCGGGCCTGGGTAGCTCAGTGGTCAAATACGCTGGCTACCACCCCTGGAGTTTGCTAGTTCGCTAGTTCGAATCCCAGGGCGTGCTGAGTGACTACAGCCAGGTCTCCTAAGCAACCAAATTGGCCCGGTTGCTAGGGAGGGTAGAGTCACATGGGGTAACCTCCTTGTGGTCGCTATAATGTGGTTTGTTCTCGGTGGGGCTCATGGTGAATTGAGCGTGGTTGCCGCGGTGGATGGCGTGAAGCCTCCACACGCGCTATGTCTCTGTGGCAACGCGCTCAACAAGCCATGTGATAAGATGCGCCGGTTGACTGTCTCAGACATGGAGGCAACTGGGATTCATCCTCCACCACCCGGACTGAGGCGAATCACTATGCGACCATGAGGACTTAGAGCGCATTGGGAATTGGGCATTCCAAATTGGAAGAAAAAGGGGAAAATCCCCCCCCCCCCAAAAAAAAGGGGAAAGGCGCAATGCAAGCGATACACCCGACTGGCTGCCCCGTAAGACTCGGGTCAAAACCGGTTCTATGCGCAGGTTGTAGAACCTCGCAAAGGTATTGGGTGTAGACCAACCCGCTACTCTGCATATGCCTGCTAGAGAGGCGCCCCTCGCCAGTGCCCAGGAGGACTCAACACATCGGTGGAGTGTGCCCAGACTCCCAAAGGGCATGGCAGGCCTTGTGATTGGTAAGCCATAGAAATGGCATCCACAATCCAATGGGGCAACCTTGTTTGGAGACAATTTTCCCTTCTGCTGCCCTCCAAAGCAGACAAAGAGCTGCTCCGAGCATCTAAAGCTCTGCATGCGGTCCAGATAGATGTGCAGGGCATGAACTGGACACAGCAATGACAAGGCCGGGTCTTCCTCCTCTGAAGGGAGCGCTTGCAGGTTCACCACCTGATCCCGGAAGGGATTGGTAAGAACTTTGGACACGTAACCAGGCCGGGGTCTCAGGATCATGTGAGAGTGTGCTGGCCCGGACTCCAGGCATTCGCTAGTGACAGAGAGCGCCTGCAGGTCCCCAACACTCTTTATAGAAGTGAGTGCCGCCAGGAGGGCCGTCTTCAGCAACAAAGTGCTGAGCCCGACCTGCTCCAGGGGCTCAAAGGGGTCTCTCTGTAAGGCAGGTAGGACCACAGAGAGATCCCAAGAGGGAACCAAACACGGTCTAGTGGGATTCAATCTCCTCACACCTTTGAGGAACCTGGTGATCAGGTCGTGCTGCCGTGAAGGTCTCCCATCCAGTGTATCGTGATATGCTGCTATAGCAGCCACGTACATATCCAGGGTAGAGGGAGACAGCTGTCTCTCAAGCCCCTCCTGAAGGACAACACAGGTCCGACTGCACATCTCTGTGGATCTTCCCCATGGGAAGAACACCAATTTGTGAAGAGATGCCACTTCAGAGCATACAGCTGCCTCATGGAGGGGGCTCTGGCCTGAGTGATCGTGTGTACCACCAATGGTGGAAGGCCTGCTAGGTCCTCCACATCCCGTCCAGGAGCCAGACCTGGAGATTCCAGAGGTCTGGCCGTGGGTGCCGGAGCATGCCCTGCCCCTGAGTGAGAAGGTCCTGCCTCAGGGAAATGTGCCAGGGAGGGGCTACTGCCAGAAGCATCAGGTCTGAGAACCAAGTCTGGTTGGGCCAGTACGGTGCAACCATCAGGACTTGTTGCCCATCCTCCCTGACTTTGCACAACGTCTGTGTATGAGGCTCACTGGGGGAAACGTGTACTTCTGACTTTGAAAATCTACTGAATGTTTGTTGAAACACTGTTTACTAGCTATAGCAAGCCAGTTGATAAGTCACTTATAGTCAGTTAAATATCTATTTGGGACCATCAAAATAAAGTGTTACCAGCACAGCTGCCAACTCAGTGTCCACTTCGTCCTGAGCTCTATCGCGCGAGAGTGGGAGCTCAGTAGACTCATCTGCTTCTGAAAGCAGGAGCCCACCCTCTGATGCTGCGACCAATAACTCATTCTCGTCACGAGCTGCAAACGAGACATTAAATCCGCCCTGAAGCGGACCGCCTGCCTCGCTCGTGAACTCTACCAGGCAGAACGAGCATGCTGGGGGATGGGAGGTCCACGGGAACTGAGCCGGCGGAGAAGCTCCCATATCCGCATCCAAGTCGCCCACGGCGCTCGCCGACCCAGCCGCCTGAGTTTCAACTCAGGATGGACCGGGTCGGGAAGCAGCCGTGGTGGCTCTCTGCTTCACGGAGAAGAAAGAGAGCCGTGACCGCAATGTTCTCATGGGCAAGTTCTCACAGTGAAAACATGATCCATCCACAAAAGGTGCTGGCGACCCAAGCACTCGAGACAGATTCTGTGACCATCCGGTGGGGAGAGATAACAGCCACACCCAGTAGCACAAAGGCAAAAGGACATCTTTAAAATGACGGCAATCGTTTGTGCAAGCTCTTTTAGAGAAAATATACTCTTTTAAATATACTCTTTTTACACCTGTGGACTCAGCTGCCGAAGCGCCTAGGGGAAGCACAACACTCGATCGTGCGAGGATGACCGCTGATGTGCACCGTAAAATCCAGCAGCAATAGCAAGGTGATAGGACGAACACACACATGCGCTCGGCTCCAGAGAACAAGTCTGAATGATTGGTGCATGCCATCTCCTTTTATACCCGTATGCCTGGTGCGGAGAGTGGCATGCAAATTCCACTCGCCAATTTTCATTGGCCTTTTCTGAATAAAGCAAAGGTGATTGGGGCTCTTAAGAGCGAACCCCTAGTGTCACTACATCAACACAACGTCGATTGAGTGACAGACAGGGAACCTCTGTTTTGTCAGAATTAAGTATAAGGAAATTTCTAGCCATCCAGTCCCTGATATCATTGATACATTTTACAAACTTGGAGAATTGGGAAATTTCGTCAGGTTTTGAGGTAATATAAAGTTGGGTATTGTCGGCTGTTGGGCCTCATGTAATCAGATAAAAAGGCAGGCCTACCCACAGTCATAAAGCCTGACTGCGGCCTGTAGGAACACTAGAAGCCTCACAGCCACAACAACGGCGCCAAAATCAAACAAACGGTGTCCAAAATAGACTACAGATCCCATGAAGCCTTGCTCATTTTACACCTATGTGTGAATTCTGAAGGATCGAACTCTCTGCTCCTATTGGATGAAACGACAGAACGCGTCCCTCAACCATGACGTAATCGGGAGTATAAAAACCTCTGAGATCTTTCTAAGCTTTGCTTCCAGGGACAGTATTCGCTGCGTCTAGTTGCAGCCTTGCTGCTCCCAGGTGTAGCCTCGCTGCCCAAGGAATTAACGTACGTACCTGGACTTTGGCCATATAATCTCTCAGTCTCGCTGGACGAGCTGAAATTTCTCAGTGTTCCACCAAGCATGCTAACGGATCCGAAGGAGATCGCCGAGCAATCCGCGTCTCACCCATTTTCCGGCAGAAGTGAAGAAAGAAATTTCTCTCCCCTCTTCAACCGAGTCAAATTCGCTGATATCTCCGCCAATCCGCCGAGAATCAGCCACCGTACCGCCCGCCGACAGAGTGAGGAAACGGCCTCCCATCATCACCCGAGCTTCGAGGAACCGAGTCAGAGACAAACGATGGATGAACACACATTCTACCCGTGTCCTCAATCGACTCAAGTAAGAGGTTTACGTCTGGGCAGAGGTAGATTATTATAGTTTGTTATTCTTGTGAATCAAGGTTATTGCTTGTACAGTTTAAGGACCTCCGAGTCCGCTCATTGCTGCTAATAATACTCAATGTATTATTGTAACTCACTGTTTCCATGAATGAGATTTGCTCTGTTGTCATCCAACCACGTTGGACTGTTTGTACATTTTCGCCATCATGGTTGAGACTGGCACACTGAGTTTATCCATTAAAGAACCAACGACTGCGGCGGACGGATTACGAGCCATTCACCGTGTCTCTGAGTGATAAAACTAACAGTTGCCTTCTCTCCCACAATCGCTAAAACTGGCTTTGGTGCCGTCACTCTGTTCTCTCTTTCTCATACTAACTGCACACACACACACACAACCCTTCACAAACATACACGCACACACATTTGGCGAGCAGATAACTTGGCGATAGAGCCCAGCTTTGTCCCTAAGTTATTATACCAGCGGAGACGCGTTAATCGGGCAGACACCATTAACCAGTCTCTCCGTCCACATTCACGGCCACATTATCTGGCTGGAAACCTCGCGTGATGCACTCTCCATAAGAGCCACGAGAGCCATTTTGTGCACTCCTCCCCTTACACACATACACACAGACACACACATACACCCATTCACACACACACACCCATTCACACACACACACACACACACACACACACACATACCCTCCTCTCATGTATTATAGGCTTATTTGTTACCATATCTAATCATGTTACTGTTTAGTTTGTAGTTGGAAGTCGGAAGTTTATTGACTGCATTGTATTGATTATTAATTGATATTACTGCATCAATAAACTTTGTTATACTTTAAAGAGAAGTGTTTTGGTATTGTTCTGCATGCACCTGTGTCTTAGGGCTGGCAGAGGATGTCAGTGCTCGGATTCAAGCCTTCATTGTTTTCCTTTTGAATGTGGATGTTCTCCGAACGTTGACTTTCCTAAGAGAACAATCCTATAGTGAGACTGCTATACTGTCTGGTTATTAGTCCCTGATTCCAGGGTGGTGCCCCAGAGATATTAATCCTTATTAATATTCTATTGATTTTGATAATTGATAATTATCTTGATGATTGTTGATTTGAAGGATCAGTAAGCTAATGTTAATTCTAATCAATGTTCTATTGATTTTAATAATTAATAATTATCTTTGACAAACCCGCTCCTGAACGAAGCGCCCAACATCGGCATAACCGTGAAAACTAATTCCATCGTTTCTGAAAAAATTGGGATTCTCTTGAGTATTTGTTTTTTTTTAAAATTTTTTTTTTGTTGATTTTTCCCCTTTTTCACCCAATTTGGAATGCCCAGTTCCTAGTGCGCTTTTAAGTCCTCGTGGTGGCGTAGTGACTTGCCTCAATCTGGGTGGCGGAGGATGAATCACCATCAACCCGCGCATCTTATCACATGGCTTGTTGAGTGCACCGCCATGGAGACATAGCACGTGTGGAGGCTTCATGCCATCCACAGCGGCATCCACGTTCAACTCGCCATGCACCCCACCGAGAATGAACCACATTATAGCGACCTCGAGGAGGTTATCCCATGTGACTCTACCCACCCAAGCAACTGGGCCAATTTGGTTGCTTAGGAGACCTGGCTGGAGTCACTCAGCACACCCTGGGATTCGAACTAGCGAACTCCAGGGGTGGTAGCCAGCGTCTTTTACCACTGAGCTACCCAGGCCCCTTCTCGTGAGTATTTTAATTGAGAACAGTTATGGATAGTCCATGTTTTGTTCAGAGCTTGTTCATACTGAAAGTAAAGGGCCAATTTGTTAATAAAATGAAAGAAATATTGTCAGTGTTTATCATTTTTAAGATGACAATACTGCTGTACAAAGGCTGTAACACACAGTACACCAACAAAAAGTATAAGAAACCCAAATTTGGTTAAAATTTGAAGTTACTGTGTTTGTATAGCAGAATAATCAATAAGAAAAAAATGTAGATCAGGAATCATTTTGGAATCCGATCGTGACTCCCACAATCGGAATCAGATCGAATCATGAGGTGCCTAAAGACTCTCACTGAAAGATTCCCATCAGACCGTGGCAAGAGGATCATACCCCCACTCATAGAGCCATTTGGCAGCTCACATCGGCAACAAACCCACCCGGTTTCCTGATTTAATGCCTCATAATCGTTCATTGAAGTTGCAGGGAGAGAGGCTTGTTGCGCTTCACCTGTGAGAAAGGGAGCAACTGTGCGTGCCCACTCTTCCCTGTCCCACCCCTAACCAGTAGCAATCACCACAAAATTGTGCAGGAAAGCCTCCACATAATCCTGCTCAGTAAACTCCATCAGTAGCTGATGGGCGGGTTGCAGAGGTTTCGGAGCTGACTCCACTCATAGTTGCACAAGCAGGTGGTGGAGGTGACGATTATTGTGAGAGTGCTTCTGAGTGGAGTGGTGGTTGGCTTTTCCGTGCTTTATTCTCTCTATGTAGGAGAAGAGGCCAGAACAGGTTAATGGGTTTGTGGAGTCGCAGCTCGTCTGTCTCTTGGTGAAACACTGTTTAAATGCATGTTTGCTGATGAGCTTGAGTCACTGCAGGTGTGCCTGGTTAAGCTGGTGCCACTCTTTCCGATTTTTCCAGTGGTTTTGGGTGTGAGCTTCATTAACATAACCGCCAGCCAGGGGGAGGGAGACGAAGCGCACATTAGCGTCTGCCAGCAGGAGGTGTTAATCAACTGAACGTCGGGACTCCCTTCTGAGTTATGCCAAGTGTACACTACAGGACTTAAGCTCATCTTCTTTGATGTTATGATTCAGCGACCAGTCGGGACTGGTCTACGATGAAGTCTCAGATCTCACGACGAATTATCTTGTTGTGTACGCACTCCTGTTACACGCCCTGACTTGTCCCAGACACCAAGACGATAGAGTGATTTAGGGCTTTTTCCTACCTGTAGTTTCCTTGATTTATTTCGAAACAGGGGCTAAAATAGTTACAATGATGCATTTTCTTCATGGTTCGGTTCGCTTTCACAAGGTCATATTTTAAAACGGACCAAAACTGGAAAATTTCCATTGTGGTTATTTTTATTCATCATTAGTTGCTTTTTCATTATTTCTGCATTAAAAATAACCTTCTCTTACGGCCCGAGAGCTCTTTCTCTCTTACGCCTGCACACAAACACACAGAAAGTGTGAAGCCATTTTTACCTGCGTCAGTTCTTCTGCTATCCAAACGAGCGATAATATAGCCGCCAAAAGGCAATTTCTGCGTTTTGAGGATTACAGTGTCTAGTGCGAATTACAGTGATGAGCTGACCTACAGATTTCTTCTCCGTCCAGTTAGTCTCAGAACAACTGTTTTGTTGCGGATCCGAGTGCGATTGCTGTGTACATACATACCTATACGAACCGAACCATGGGAGAAAATGCACCAGGTTCTGAAACAAATGCACCAAACGAGCCAGGTGTGCGATTCATGGAGTAACATACCTTTGTGAAAGTGCATGATTGTGTATTTGTGCCTTTGAGGCTTGCCGTAAAACACGTACAGTATTTCCATATACAGCTTTCAGTGAGTAGGCATTGTTCAATAAAAACAGGGTGTTGTGGCTCCGCTTTCTGATGTTATTATAGTGGAGGGAAAAAAAGGCAGGAAAAACACTAGTGACAGAATCTCTATGGATTACAATCAGCGTTTGTGATAATATGCTGCTGAGAGGAGTGAAAACATTCAGATCAGCTTGACGTCTTGTCAATTCTTTAGTAAAAAGAAAGAAGCTCATTGTTCACTTAACGAGAATACAAGACACAGCCTAAGTGACAGAAAGATTTTTTTCTAACCATTTTGAAGTGTTTTCTTTTTTTTAAAGCCATTAATGCCTAGTGTACACTACAGGACTCACAGTCGGCACCCTGCAAACACTTCACGACTCACAATCTTTTGTTTTTGGTCGTGTTGGTGCACGCTCCACACGACTTGGTGTGTCAGCTACACGACCATTCGTTGCCAACTATAGCTTCAAGATCTGGAAGCTGTCACGCAAACTCGCATAGCAACGCAAACGTGTCTATAAACAGCATAGAGCAGAAACTGAAAACTACAGGTAGGAAAATGCCCTAAATCACTCTATTGCAATTGTTTACGCTGACGTGTTACTCCTGCTGTTATTTCGGCAAGCTCCACATGGGAATCAGAGAGAGAGAGAGAGAGAGAGAGAGTTGCGGTGAGTTGGAATGTTTGTCATCACTCCACCATTTTGTATTGGCAAGTGTGACACCCTCGGCCAAAACAGAGTTGTTTGTTGTCTGCTAGTGTGGTGCTGACATAAGCGATCTGCTCGCTCCACTTCCTCATTTGTTCTTGTTGCTATGGGAGACACTGACAGAAGCAGGGCTGGCTCACCACAACAGATATTTTAGAGATAGGTTTCAGATATATGTTCTTGATTTAATTTTCTTTACACCACCACAATTTAATTTTTTTCTTAAACATTATTGAGTATTTATTTTGCTGTCATGAAAAAAAAAATGTGTTTATTATAAATTTTACAGCAAAGTAAAAACAGAAATAATTTTCTGGGTGAATATTTTGTCAAGACACTTAAGTCTGGATTTCCTCATCTCTAGGTGCTGGGATATAAGCGCAGGCAATCTCAAATGGATCTATCAAGTACCAATCCTGGCAGCCATAGTTGTAAGAGAACAGTTCTTTTTCAAATAAACCATTATTATAAGTCAAATCTTTAGATGTAATAAGGCAAATCTGCATTGTATAAATTGCTAAATATGTCATCCATATGTTAGAAACACTAAATATTTTCTATTAAAAACCCTACAAAATGACTTTTCTAGGAATTTCATTGCTGGTCCGGGCTACTTTATGCTGGTGTTGTACTGGTCTAGCTGGTGGACCAGCTTGACTTTTCTAGTGAAGTTGACTGACCAAATAATTCTTGCTGTTTATGTTAATTACAGGAATACTTTAACCAAAAATAAATTCTGTGATCATTTACCCCATCACCATCATGTCATTCCAAATCCTCTTTCTTTCCATGGAACACAAAAAGTGAAATTTGTAAATAATTTTTTCACAGCTCTTGCCAAGCTCTTGCAAAGATCAGTGCTGTTTTGGTGTCAGTGACATCACTGTGAGGTCTGATACTCAGACAAAGTCTGTAAAAAGTAGTAACATGCAATTGGTATCTCACGGATCAATATATACATAATCCAAACCATAAAAAACTACTTTCGTTGGTGGCTAGTTTAGATGTTACCAAATGAAGACCATTTTTTGTGTGAAATCACAAAACAGTTTGTACAGTGTATTGCCTCAGAAGACAGAGGTATTGGCAGGAAAGAATAAGTCGTATTGACTATTTTTATGATATTATTTTGAAGTTTGACAGTCTTGGTCACTGAAATGTCAATCATTAAATAGGATGAGCTGCATGAAGATACTTCAAACATTTTTACTTTGGAGTTCCAGAGACAAGATTACAGTTTTCATTTTTTTGGGTGAACTATTCCTTTAAGAAGACAGCACACCAGTATCTCACACTTGGTCAGCTATGGTAGTCTTTTCAGTGGGGAGTTACTGGTACTGAGCATTAAAAAGCGTGTCGTGCCACCAATGAGTCATTGATATTCCTCAAAACTCCTCATCTAGGTAAACTTCTTCCTCTTCCTCAATATCATCAGAGTTTTGGCCTCTAAGTTGTGGGAAACAAACACCGGAAAACTGGACCCTAGACAGCAATACAGGTTATAATTCACCATGCTCTCTCTCTCTCTCTCTCTCTCTCTCTCTCACACACACACACACACACACACACGGCACAGCATTTGTAGTGATTTGTGTGTTGTGGTCTGTAGGAAGCTGCTGAAGTCAACGCTGGTGCTGATGCCACTGTTTGGAGTTCATTATATGCTGTTTATGGCTCTGCCATATACTGACGTCACTGGTGTGCTGTGGCAGATTCAGATGCATTATGAGATGCTGTTCAACTCTTCACAGGTAAAGCAAGTTCAGTTAGTACACACAGTGGGGTCCAAAAGTCTGAGAACACTAGTGAAAATTTAATATGACAATTTTCATTACACCACATGATGTTATCAGCATAACAATTATAATAAAAAAATGTAATGGGAAAATTAACATGAATTAAAAAAAATCTTAGTAATTGGTACCCCTTTTGCTTTAATGACAACATACACTTGAGCTGGCAGGGACTTCACAATTTGTGCAAAACCTGATGATCATGTTTTCCCAGCATGTTCCAAAGAGTATCTTGTGTGCTTCAGTTGAAATAAATAAATCAGGCCGTACGTACAAAGGAGTTAACAAGGTCAATGTCACAAACCTGCTTACATTTGTTTAGTGACCAATAACTAGAGCAGAATCATATGAACATATTGTTATTCATATGACCTATTTCTTTGTTTTAAATTCTTCAAAATCTTTAAACTTTCTTTTTATTTCCAGGTTTAATTTAACTTAATTTTTATTTTTACATTTTAAATCCCAGATTTTGAATGCAGTCTCAAACTCAAACCTGCACCAAGATAAAGAAAGCTAAGACACTAGAGATACTAGAGTAATGCGAAGAAACTGACAAAAAAAAAAAAAAATGTCATATAAAATGATCCACATTTTGCAACAAACACAATAATTAATCCAACATAAGCACCACTGGACTCAATAGTCTTATGACAAAATATTCCAAGTTTTCAAAAAAATCAGATCCAGTCAAATGAGCCCAGTCTCCTCTGAACTTATACGTTTTCCCCAAGGTCAATATAAATCAAGAATTACACAAGAATTCAATTGTTAAAAATGTAATAGTCTTTGGGGTCCTGTCACATAGCTTGATTTTCTTTTCTATCATGTGTCCTATGGTACAACAAAGCAACAAGAAATAGATCCTATTTCTTCCATGTAAAGGGGCATTCACACTTACAGCAATTTGCAGCAACAAAGCAATCACAATTTACTAATTTTCAGTAAGAGACATGAGTGACAGAAACCTTTTATGATGCAACAAAGCTGAGCAGAGTTTAACTTCATGAAAATGTGCAGTGATGCAATGAAATAACCATCAATGGGATTGAAGATTGTGATCCACATTGAAATCTAATTAGTCCAAAATAGCTGTATATTAGCTGTATATTAAACAACAAATATGCTCTGATTGTGTTCTTTCTATGTGGACAGATAAATGCCACTAAAAACTTGCTGTGTCTCACCTGGTTAAGGCATGGTGTCAGAAAAATGGTTACAGAACTGGTAATGTTGTTGCCCTAAAAATTGTGTGTGAATAAGATTTTTATTTCCACAGGGTTTCTTTGTTGCCTTTATTTACTGCTTCTGCAATGGGGAGGTAAGTTTTGTTTTTTTTTTTGTTTTTTACTTAAATGTTTATTTGAGTTTGTACTTATTTACCTAAAATGTGGCACTGGTTGGTATGAACTTGAAAAATTCTATGCAGAATAAGCTCTAATGTATAGTCCATGGAAAGTGTCTTTAAAGGAATAGTTTAAAATAGTTTAATTATTTACCCTCATGTCATTCAAAACTTTTATGCTACTATTTTGTTCTGTGGAACATATAAGGATACATTTTGAAGAGCACAGCTCTTGCCACACAATGACAGTTCAAAGTGACCAGGGGCTGTCAAGCTCAAAAAAAGACAGAAAAGCACCATAATAATATCAACATATGTTCAGTAAGGGAAAGATTATCAGTAAAAAATTACAAACCTATCGTATACCTTCAGAATTGGGGATGTGCACAGATAGTCATGTTTCAGTTAACCCTTCAACAAGCCTGTATTCAAATACCAAAAATAAAATTCAGTTATTCTACTGGTGCAATAAAGGTCTTCAACCTGACCAAGGCCCGATGGGACTTGACAAACCGTCAGGATTTGGGCTGTGTTCGTAAACACATTACTTTAATATGAGTGATTTTATAATTTAAAGATCTATGTATTGTGCTATTTAGGCTCATAGCTTACTGTGGGCTTTATTTTCTGCTAATTTGAGTAGTGTTTGATGCATATCTTTTGCAATAAAATTTTTTTAATCATGCGTCCTGACAAATAACCGAATTTGTGAACCCTCACGGTTATCCGAATAACCGTTACCGTCCCTACTCAGAATACTTGGCACATTACTATTTTATTTTATGATGTTTTGATGTCCTTTTTAGAACCCGACAGCCCGTGGTCACTATAAACTGTCATTGTATTGCAAGATTTTCTTCTGTGTTAAAAAACCCCCAAAAACAAACAAACAAAAAAAAAAAACAAATACAAGCATGCAGGTTTAGAAAATAATGACAAAATGTACATTTTTGTGTGAACTAATTTGTCTATGCATCACTTTTTCTCTCATACACAGGTGCAGGCAGAGGTCAAGAAGGCGTGGCTAAGACGCAGTCTCACACTAGACCTGAAGCAGAAGCCGCGTGTAAGCAGCAGTGCAGGTGGTGCAAGTGGCTACTATGGAGGCATGATGTCTCACACCACCACACATAGCATTTGCCACAGTGTTAGTGGTACTAAAGGACTGCCTCTGGGGACTGTGGGCCTGGGGGGCAAAAGTAAGTCCCGTCTGCATCCCTCAGGAAACTTTGCTGGCTACACACACAATGACACTGAGGCTGTGTTTTTTACAGTGCATCATGAGCTTTTGAGGCGGGCTGATGGGAAAGTGTCTCCGTGTGATCACACCAACAGGAATGTGGAAGAAAGTGAACATGATGTTGAGCCTTATTTTGTAGCAGATGAGGAAAATTCTGGTTCACTGTCTTGGAAAGAATTGGAGACTATGCTTTAATGGACTCCTCCTGTGTAAATAACATTAAGAAAACATTTGATGGATATTAAAGGAATAGTTCACCCAAAGGTGAGAATTCTGTCACTATTTACTCACCCTTATCTCACTCCAAACCAGCATGACTTACTTTCTTCCTTGGAATACAAAATATTTTTTTTTTTTAAAAATCATCACACAGCTTTTGCTGAACCTGTATGTGCCTACACATCATCACATTGTTATCACCTATTCCATGTCTGATAAACTCCATATCTGATAAATGTTGATTGGTTTTATCTTTGCATGTTTTTGAAATGTATTGTACAAATAAATACTTTAGAAATAGTTGTCTCCCTTTGGTTTCTGCCATATCTCTACTGTAAGCATGTATTACACATCAAATCTTTCTAAATTCATTCTTCACTTCACTCAGAGTCTGGTCAATGGTCAGTTTGATTTCTAATAAACAAATATATGTAAGCCTGTCCGTTATGTGCTGGCCAGAAATAACAGGATCAGCAAAACAAACTAAATGATAAAGACAGCAGGCCTAGTCTCCATTATAGTATTTAATTTCTCCAGACCTTTTATTAACTCCTGTAGTGTTGTTGTATTCTTCATCAGAACCAAATTTCTCATTTGGCCCTCAGCTCAAAGAATCAATCATGTTGATCATATGATGCTTAACTTATTGTTCATTTGGAACATATACTCCATATGCAGATTAGTGAGTGGCCAAGACTAATAATCATACTTCTTCCTCTCTATTTCCCTGCAATGATGAACACTGGTAAACCCCATTTTTGCATCTCCCAGAAAATTGGATTATTTTAATAGATGTTCAACTGCTGATCACATAAGTGATGAACATTTTGTGGTATCATATTAGGTTTTGATGTAAAACCATGATTTTTCATGTGTTTTTAGTAAAATGTGGCATACCTGTAACAGGTTTTAGTTATTGTTTTTACTTTGTAGATATTATTTTTTGTTTTTGTCTGTAATTTGCTAATCACTAATATCAGTTTAAAAGAACTAATAAACACAAAGAACATTTTCACCAGGACACCAGGATACAGTGGAAAGGCAATGCCAGGGCAAGTGAGTCCAGCAGCTAGTAGACTACTGTTGGGCATTGTTTTAGGGAACCACTTTACTGAACACAACTTGACCTTTTGTGACAACATGCCCTTATAGCGGGACAGGTGGGGTACTCTAAGTTGTCATAATGGTACCTGCCATTGAACAGCCTATTATAGGCTTTTCAGCAAAAATTAAACAGTAGAAATTAAGAGAAACACAAAATAATGCAAACAACAAAAAAATTTAGAAGGTGTGGGTAGACACCCATGCTGGAACCAGAGTCACCCTTGGACACAATAATCACATAGGGTTGTGGTGGCGGGGGCGTGGTCGAGCATTCGTCCGGAGAGAAAGCGGTAAGGGTACACACCAGTGTAAACATTCAATGAAGGGAGGGAAAGGAGGACACAGGAAACTTGGGCTTCAACTCAAAAGGTATAACTTTAATAAACAAACGCAAAGGGGCTTTTCAGCATAACACTCTTTAGATTATTCAGCACAGTCTCTTCCAGACGGGTAGCTCTCTCCCTCGTCTCTGGCGTGGTCCCTTTTTTAAATCGCTCTCCCCAGTGCTTACTGCAATCAGAAACAGGTGTTAGACATTATAGTGCTCAGGTGTGTGCACCCTTACCGCTTTCTCTCTCTCCGGACCAACGCTCGACCATGGCCCCACCGCCACAAGGGCTTTTCCACAGAAATAGTGATGGTTCTCATGATGGGCCGACTCGTTCTCATTCAACTGACTTGAGAACCGAACTGTGATGTAATGGGTTACATGGCTACCTGGTAGTTTTATGTGACTACCTCACCTGCCCACAAATAAACACGGCACGTCACAGTGTTTGTGCACAGCTTTTACTTCGGTTTTAAGGACATATTGAAACATATAGAGAAATGCAATCCAACGTTATTACATTGTTCAACGAGACATGTCAGAGACGACATCTATGCTCAAGACGATAGGTAATGTCGACAGGTAGTGTGCGCTTGGCTTAACGTATTTACATTATTTACTATGAAATTTTTTAAAATTGTGGCTTAACTTGCCAAGTGCAATGAACTGTAACAGTGGAATTGTTATTATTAGCATTGGTGTAGCAGAAGGTTATATTTTGATTTGTCATAACACACTGTATGTTTACATTATGTTTACATTTTGATTGAGAATCCCACCAGTGTTTCAGTGTACTCTGTTAAATTTGTTATTTTATTATTATTTGTGTATGATTCGGTCAATCGTCCGATTTAAGCTGGTGTGCTTCTTGCGGTATCTCTTCGTAGACCCGAAAGACTATTTTCCTTTGCAATCTCTCTAGGTTATCTCTGATTGCTTTAAAAGACCATATCGCAAGTAGAACACTCGTTTCCTACGTGTTTACTGAACGCTTTTGATGTTAGATATTATTGTGGATTTTTTTATTATTGTTATAGAGTACTCCTTGCTGCAGATGGTAGATACTGTTGTTGTTTGGAAAGCTTTACCTGGTGATGAAACATTATCCCTCCATCTGCCACCTGACCTAATTGGTTCCTGTGTAGAGATCAGCAAGTTTTTGGAGCCAGTGCAGAACCATTTTTTTCTGCCCCGGAATGGCCTTTTCTGCAGTGGAAATGCACGTTAACAGTTCCAAGTTGCTATAGCTGCAGGCCAGAGACCTCCAAATGGGGGCGAAATCTCCAAAAAAGGGTGGGGTTACTCCAAAAGGGGGTTGCGGCAACTCCAAAAGGGGGCGTCACTTCCACTCACGGGAAAGGGTTAGGTAAGGTACTCCCTATATCTTTAATGGTGGTTTGGTGGCTCTGTCTACAGCTATACCCTTCTCAACAGTTTGAGAATTCAGCCTAGGTACCCACCCTAAAACCATGCCAGTGGAAAAGGGCTAACAGACAACTGGAAATGGGCTAATTAAACTCACCTGTGTCTAATCTCCCTGTGGAGATACAAATGCTACTGAAGAGACAAAGGAATGAGCATTCCAGAGCTTGTCATGGCACAGAGAACAACACCTCACCCATCCCCTCACTTTTTTCCAAAACCTTCACCTCCGGCTTGTTACAATCATTCGGGGTAATTTTCACCTGAATCCTTTGTCAGTGCCTTTTTTGCCCCGCTACAAAGGTGACATGCAGAAATATCAAACCAACAAATTTGGCCAACAAGGGAAAGATAGCAGTGACATTAATAATAACATAAGTAAATATTAATTTTTGACTGATTCGGAGATGGAGTGTGCCACCAAGAATTAAGAGAGATAACTAGTAGTCCCCCCCCCCCTTACTTCCCTACTCACAAGCAGCATGTTTCTCTTTGTGTATGCTGGTGCCTGTGTGTCTGTGAGTGTGCATGGGTGTGTGCAGGTAGATATGTGTTTCCCTCCTAAATTTGAACAAAGCAATGCATGGTATGTGTATGTCATATATAAGTGAGTGTTTATGTGTATGTATATGAGTATGTATATATACATACAGTTTATACAGTCCATAGATGGCACTAAATCTCATCTCAACACCTTTATTGAATGGTTGTGATCATCTTAATCTTGATATTTCATCTGAATATCAACATTTGTGAGATTTATTTAATCTGAATTGTTTTGAAATTAGTTGATCTAATTTTGTGTCATTGGAAATAGTGATATTCTATTATGTTGTAAATTAAACGATTTTATGTCTTTTGGTTAATGTGGGATTTGTGGATATAGTAATGTATTTAGATTTTGGAGTAAAAACTATTGTTTTTGTTTTGAACTGACAAGGTAAAAGTTAGACCCTTTGGTGTATATGTATGAACTGTATATATTCATAGGCCTGCATAGTATATAATTCATAGAATACGTTTACCTTTCAGGTTAATCTCTTTGACTGGGATTCTGTTATTTGATTTGCCTGTCATTATTCAGTTATTTGATTAAACCTAAATTGTGAAAATAAACAATTACATAAAATATTTGATTTCATATTTTATTTTAAACATCAAAATCTTTGTGTGTGTGTGTATATATATATATATATATATATACACACACACACACACACACACACACACACACACACACACACTCTACAAGCTACAAATTCTCTATGCTCAGCATTGACTTCTTGCCTGGATAGTGTCTGTCCTCTTACCTCCAGGCCAGCATGTGCCACACCCTCTAGCCCCTGGCTGTCAGAGACACTTTGTGACCACCACACTGATCTCAGGGCTGTGGAGAGAAAGTGGCGCAGGTCAAAAGACCCTGCTGACCTGTGCAAGTATCAATCTCTTCTCTCCTCTTTTTCCTCTAGTGTTTCTGCTGCTAATTTTGATCATTACCAGAATAAGATCAGTAACACTTTAGATCCCCATAAACTGTTCTAGACTTTCTCTTCTCTATCCTCCCCCACCTCCTCCCACTCCTTCTCTGACTGCTGATGACTTTTTTTACTGGCAAAGTAGTGAGCATCAGCAGCCAGTTCTCTACACCACATACCCACAACCACTCTCTTCCCACATCCCATCCTCTGTTCTCCTCTTTCTCTCCTCTCACTGAGACTGAGATCTCCAAAGTTCTTCTTTCTAACCCTATCCCCTCCCATCTTCTGTAAGCTGCCTCTTTATCAATATTACCCACACTCACACGCATCATCAACATGTCCCTTGCAACTGGTAATTTTCCCAACACATTCAAGCAGGCTCGAGTAATCCCACTGCACAAAACACACATAACCCCACAGTACTTGATAACTACAGATCGTTCTCTCTCCTACCTTTCCAAGTTTTTTTTTTTCAAACAGTAGGCTGCTTTTCTTTCACAGAACATCCTACTCAACAGACATAAGTCTGGTTTTAAAAAGCACACTCAACAGAGACTGCCCTCTTATCAGTAGCTGAAATCCCATCTGTCCTCATCTTCCGTGACTTGTCTTCTGCTTTAACACAGTGAACCACCAGATTCTCTTGTCCACTCTCTCTGACCTGGGCATCACAGGAACTGCGCTTAGATGGTTTGAGTCATACCACACAGGCAGATCCTTCAAAGTCACCTGGAGAGGAGAGGTACCCAAGTCACACCAGCTGACCACTGGTGTTCCTCAGGGATCAGTGCTTGGACCCATCCTCTTCTCAATCTACACTACATCACTCAGACCTATCATTAAGGCACATGGCTTCTCCTGTCACTGCTACACAGATGATACGCAGCTCTACCTGTCATTCCAGCCTGACTTGTATCTCTGCCTGCCTCTCAAAGATCTCTGCCTCGATGAAGGAACATCACCTAAAAAAGCTCAACCTTGCCAAGACAGTACTTCTCATTTATCCCAGCCAACCCATCCGTTCACAACGACCTCTCTATTCATCTTGGTTCAACTATGTTAACGCCAACCAAGATAGCCTGGAACTTGGTGGACGACCAGCTTAACTTCACTGCCAATGTCTCAACAACCACCCGGTCTTGCAGGTAAATACTTTACAATATCAGTAAAACCAGAACTTTTCTGCCTGAATATGCTACACAGCTCCTGATCCAAGCTCTGGTCATTTTAAGACTGGACTACTGTAATGCCCTGTTGGCCGGTCTGCCAGCTAGCACGATTAAGCCACTGCAGATGGTCCAGAATGCTGCAGCCTGTCTGGTCTTCAATCAACCAAAGAGGGCTCACGTAACCCTACTCTTGATTTCACTCCACTGGCTGCCAGTAGCTGCCTACATCAAATTCAAGGCTTTGACACTGACCTACAGAACAGCCAATGGAATCGCACCCTCTTACTTCAATTCACTTCTCCAAGTCTATGTCCCAACTTGCTTTCCATGGTCAATAAACGAGTGCCGCCTGGTGGTCCCATCACAAAGAGACACAAAGTTAATTTCAAGATCATTCACTCTCTCTGTTCCTCTGACAATCTGCTGATATGATCTCCACATTCAAGAAACAGATGAAAACACATCTGTTCCAAAAGCACTTAATCAATCCACACTAAATGCACTTACTATTTAACAATAACAAAAAATCCTTGTCTGTCTCTTTCTTCTGCACTAACATTTTTACAACTGTAATCCAGCCACTATGAGAACTTGGCAGTGCGATACTGCAGATATTGTTGACTTTTGTTTGACCAATTGCTTATGTTCCTCGTTTGTAAGTCTCCTTGGATAAAAGCATCTGCTAAATGACTAAATGTAAATATATATATATATATATATATATATATATATATATATATATATATATATATATATATATATATATATAGATAGATAGATAGATAGATAGATAGATGTAACTTTAAAAAATGGCAAAAATGATGGAACTGGTTTAAAATCTCCATTTCCACCACTCAAATATTCTGACCACTATTTTACTACTTTAGCCTATTTTTCTTCTTAATATTTCCCTTTGTGTTTCGTGGTTTTGCGTTTGTGCTTTTAATTAATGTTTTGATAATGGTTACTCATTCATATATCTCCTTATTACAAACTGTATACATCAACATCTATATTGTAAATAATATTAATATGGTTCTACCTGTCAAAATTACATCTTGGAATGTGAGGGGAATAATTTCTCCAACAAAATATTAAATCACTTGTTAAAATTACAATCAGATATTTGCATTCTACAAGAAACCCATTTAATAGAAGCAGAGTCTCTGAAATTTACAGTCAGATGGATTGGCCAGACCTTTCACTCTACCTACTACTCAAAACGAGGTGTATTCATTCTTGTCAGACA
The DNA here is from genome assembly GCF_019703515.2 of Myxocyprinus asiaticus. Taxonomy (NCBI): domain Eukaryota; kingdom Metazoa; phylum Chordata; class Actinopteri; order Cypriniformes; family Catostomidae; genus Myxocyprinus; species Myxocyprinus asiaticus. The sequence continues at coordinate 37,212,990 of NC_059379.1, read as the reverse complement.
AAACATTCCATTCTCCCACACCTCAACATTGACAGACTCGGAAGGTCATTATATCATCAATGGAACCATAGGAAAAGACAATAAAACACTAGCAAACATTTATGACCCTAACACAGATACTCCATCAATCCATCTATTATTCTCTGAGCTGCTTAAATTTCCCAACTCATATATCATCTTAGGGGGAGATTTTAAGATATATATATAAACGGAACAAATGCTTCTTAAACTCAGACAGCAGTAATTTGAATTTGGAGACAAAACTGGGAAAAACCTGGCAAATCAACTAAAAAAGTAAACAGAAAAATCTATTGTTGCATCAATTATCGATTCAGCAGGTAACATTACACTACATCCATCCATAATAATTTAAATACTTCTATTCACATCTCTACACTACTGACCAGTATACATAATTAGAAGTTTCTGATAAATGTCTCTGTACCCAAAAATATCTAACACACAATCAGAACTGTGTCCATACAGGAAATCCCTAAAACTCATCAAATTATTTAATTCATCAAAATATAACAGATTACCTGGTCCAGACTGTTATCCAGCAGAATTCTACAGACAATTTTGGCCTCTGTTTTCTCCCATATTTGCCAAAGTCATCTGTGAAATTTGTGAAACAAGAAATATACCCCAATATAAGAACAGGTTTTACATTACTCTTATCCCAAAAACAAACAAAGATATTACTCAGTGTTCCGATATCACTAATGAATACAGACATAAAATCATAAGCAAAGCATTGTCAGTTAGGCTAGAATCTGCAATCAACTCTTATACACAGAGATAAAAAAGGATTTATTAATGGGAGACATTCCTCAGAAATCACTAGGAGGCTAATTATCATTAATGATCACAATAACCACAGCAATACAAACCACCATGTATAATTGTATCTCTTGATGCAGAAAAAGCTTTTGATAGTGTGTAATGGTCCTTTTTCTTCACCTCACTCCAGTTTTAAATCATATTTTATCAGCTAGGTTAAAACACTTTACAACTCACCTACAGCGTTTGTCATAACTACTGGAATCATATCAAAGCCATTTCATTCAAAAAGAGGTAATCGACTAGGATGCCCATTATCTCATTTACTATTTGCACTTTTCACAAGATCAGTTTATACGCTGGCTGATGATACCTTATTATATACATCACAAACCAATAATCATCATTTTTATATAACCATAACCTGATTAAAGACTTTATCAGAGTATACGGCTACTCGGTCAACTGCGCAAAATCCGAGATTCTGCCTCTTACAAAACTGAATTGGGATGCTGATGTTAAGTCTTGCCCTTTTGAATGCATAACTAATACAATAAAATACCTTGCAATCCATCTCTCAACTAACCTAAATGATCTGTTTAATCTTAACCATGCAATTATTGCAAGAAATACAAAACAATAGAAAGATGGACCAAAATACCCCTATCCTTCATTGGCTGTAAATAATCTGTATATATCATTTATATACTCCAAAATTAAACTACCTTTTTGCTATGCTCCCCGTCACCCCACCTCTAAGCTGATTCTCCTCTCTTAACAATGCAAAATCTAGATTTTTCTGGAAAAACAAAAACCCCAGAACAAAACTATATACCCTACAAAAGCCTTAACAATTTAGAGGACTTGGAGCCCCAAATGTCTATTTTCACTTTCTCTCTCAGTTAATCTATATCTATCCCTGGATCCATAAATCAGACCTTCCTTGGCTAGACATTTAAAATGACCTGGTTCAACATCTAAATATTAAATAACTTCCCTTTTTAGACAAAACTATTAAAAAAAAAAACAGTGTTGGGGAGTAGCTAACTACAAGTAGTGACGCTAATGTAACTACATTTTTCAGTAGCTTGACAGTAGCTCAGCTGCTTTTAAAACAGTGTAGCTTTTCTAGTAGCGAACTAATTTTTCCAGCAAGCTGCGGTGTAGCGTGACCAAACACCACATCATGTTTTGGTCAGATTATAACTAATAGCCTTCTGTGTGGAAGCCAAACTTTAACCAGCAAAACGTCTGATGAACTTTAAGGGTATTTCTGACTGCTGCTCAGAATCAGGCAGCGTTGTTTTCTTTTGTAACGGCAGATTACAAACTAAAATATTCCACTACAGCCATCTATTGGCAGCTTATTACGGCTCATGATAAGAGATTGTCTGATGGTGATGTAAAGTGACCATCCACAGTGTGTGTACTTTTACAAGACGTACATATTGATAAAAGAACACCATTCTGTTATATGAAACAAACCATGCTTTTGACACTTAGTTGTTAATAGACAACAGCATATTTTGCTATACTTTTTTTTTTTAATAAAATAATTCAAAAAGTTATTGTTGCCTTTTGAGTTTTCTTTTTTTTTTTTTTTCTGTTCTAATATGTTTATTTTGCTTCTTATTTTCTGTGCAATATTGGGAGCAGCAAGATCAGTAATTCCTATCATGCATAACTATTTTATTTATCAATTTCTTAACATTTAATTAACTATTATTTTCATGTAAAATAAATATTATTGATAAAATAAATTATTTATTATGGCATGTGTTATTATGCAACATTATTATAGGGTGACCAAAAAATTTTTTCTGGACATGTCCTCTTTTTTGGACATGAACAGAGTGTCTGGCCGGAATAGAGGGGGAGTAAGAGTGTAACGTTTTCACTCGATGATCATGCACGACATGGACGGGTTTAGCCGTTGCACACCCTCTCTGTGTTTACATCAGCGTCTCCTGCAGAATGCATTTACATACGCCCTCCCGAGAACATCAACGGGAAAATACCGCAACTGGGCCTCCCCGGTAAGCTCAGGTAAGCCCATGCATTCATTTGGCCCAGGTGAGGGGAGAAGCCCTGAGCAAGGTTATTGGTGTAAATTAAAACAAAAACGAAAACTAAAATGTAAAAAAACATTTTTGTAAACTGAAAAATAAAAAACATAATTGGAAAAACTGAAATTAAACTAAAATACATTTATGGCTCTGAAAAAAATAAACTAAACAAAAAATAATGGTAAAAAATATTTTGTGTTTTTGTTGCGACAGGTTTTTAAACCTTTAAACCCGCTATCACCTTAACATGTAGATGCCACTAGACGGCAATAACACGAGCAGTTGGCTTACTGCCCTCATTACATTAGCAAAGACAGAGTGGGAGGGAATCATTACAGTACATCATGGAGAGAAGCAAAGCAGGTAGAAAACTAGGGTGACCAGAAGTCGGTCCCGGTTTTATGAGGTGTGTCCCAGTGTCCCGTCATTTCTCTAAAAAATGTAATAATTTCAGTTTCAGTTGTTAGGCTCACTGATTTTTTTTCTTTTAAATTTATTATCCTCAATGTTCTTGGTATCATGTCTGGTATAGGCTGCGGGAAGAAAAGAAATTTTATTGCATTGCACAATGATTTGATGATACTTTCATTCTAGTTTTGCAGCAATCTGCTCAGAATCTACAGGATCTGGTTACCATGACAACGACTCATGTGCTTTGCACTCTCTGCTGCTCTGTCATCTTCCATCATCTGTCTGGGACTTCAATTATGACATTTTAACCTTTATTGAAGTGACTGTTCGTTGTGTTGCCAGTGTATGATGTTAAAACAAATAAAACAGAAACAATATAAAATCCAGTAATTTATTCCCTCTCTCTCTCTCTCTCTCTCACACACACACACACACACACACACACAGTATTTTCACTCATTCTGTCTTACACCATCAATCAGTGATTTGTTTTATATTTGGAATTGGTACAGACTCTATACAAGTTTTGTTTGATGTTCAGTTTTCAGAGTTGCAACAAGACTTTCTCATGTCAAATGCACTAAAGAATCAGAATCAGCTTTATTGCCAAGTATGCTTACACATACAAGGAATTTGTCTTGGTGACAGGAGCTTCCAGTGTACAATACAAAAAATAAAAAATAAACAAAATACAAAAACAGCAGCAAGACATAGATAATAATAAAAAATAAATTATACACATACGTACATACACACATACGCAGTGCAAATCTAATACAAATCTGTTATCTACAGTGCAAATACAATCTGTTAGTACATTGCAATTTTTTTATTCTTCTTCAGAGGAATGAAATGGCAGAAGAGGTTGAATGTGTTGGATAAATATAAAAAAGACTAAACTGTGTATTGCACATAGTTATTGCTCAATGGGGCAATTTAACTGTTCATGAGATGGATAGCATGAGGGAAAAAAACTGTTCCTGTGCTTGACGGTTCTGGTGCTCAGAGCTCTGAAGCGTCGGCCACAAGGCAACAGTTCAAAAAGGTAATGGGCAAGGTGAGTGCGGTCCAGAGTGATTTTACCAGCCTTTTTCCTCACTCTGGAAGTGTATGGTTCTTGAAGGGTGGGCAGGGGGCAACCAATAATCCTCTCAGCAGTCCGAACTGTCCTTTGTATTCTTCTGATGTCTGATTTCATAGCTGAACCAAACCAGACAGTTATTGAAGTGCAGAGGACAGATTCAATGACTGCTGAGTAGAACTGTATCAGCAGCGCCTGTGGCAGGTTGAACTTCCTCAGCTGGCGAAGGAAGTACAACCTCTGCTGGGCCTTTTTCACAATGGAGTCAATGTGTGTCTCCCACTTCAAGTCCTGTGAGATGGTAGTGCCCAGGAACCTGAATGACTCCACTGCTGCCACAGTGCAGTTTAGAATAGTGAGGGGGGTCAGTGTTGGGGTGTTTCTCCTAAAGTCCACAATCATCTCCACCATTGAGCGTGTTCAGCTCAAGGTTGTTTTGACTGCACCAGACAGCCAGCTGTTCAACCTCCCTTCTGTATGCAGACTCATCGTCATCTCGGATGAGGCCGATGACAGTGGTGTCATCTGCAAACTTCAGGAGCTTGACAGAAGGGTCCTTGGCAATGCAGTCATTGGTGTAGAGGGAGAAGAGTAGTGGGGAGAGCACACATCCCTGGGGGGCACCAGTGCTGACTGTACAGGTGCTGGAAGTGAATTTCCCCTATCTCACAAGCTGCTGCCTGTCCGTCAGAAAGCTGGTAATCCACTGACAGATAGACATGGGAACAGAGAGTTGGTGTAAATTATTCTGGAGTATAGCTGGGATGATGGTGTTGAAAGCCGAACTGAAGTCCACAAAAAGGATCTTTGCATATGTCCCTGGTCTGTCCAGATGTTGCAGGATATGATGCAATCCCATGTTGACTGCATCATCCACAGACCTGTTTGATCGATAAGCAAATTGAAGGGGATCTAGAAAGGGTCCAGTGATGTTCTTCAGATGGGCCAACACCAGTCTCTCAAATGATTTCATGACCACAGACATCAGGGTGACAGGTCTGTAGTCATTAAGTCCTGTGATTTTTGGTTTCTTTGGGACAGGAATAATGATTGAGCATTTGAAGTAGCATGGGACTTCATACTGCTCCAGTGATCTGTTGAAGATCTGTGTGATGATGGGGACCAGCTGGATAGCACAGGATCGAAGACACGCTGGTGAGATGCCATCTGGGCCTGAAGCTTTCCTCGTCTTTTGTTTCCGAAAGACCCGGCTCATATCATCTTCACATATCTTAAGTGCAGGTTTGAGTAGTAGGAGGGGGGGAGGAGGGGGGTTGCAGGAGGTGTTGGTGTTTGTGTGAAGTAAAGGTCAGAGAAGGTGTGGGGTGTGAGAGTGGGCCTTTCAAATCTAGAGTAGATCACATTCAGGTCATCAGCCAGTTTTTGGTCCACCACAGGGTTGGGGGTAGGAGTCCTGTAATTTGTGAGTTGTTTCATGCCACTCCACACTGATGCAGGGTTGTTAGCTGAAAACTTATTTTTCAGCTTCTCAGAGTATCTTCTTTCAGCCACTCTGATTTCCTTGTTCAGTGTGTTCCTGGCCTGATTGTACAAGACTTTATCCCCACCCCTGTAAGCATCCTCTTTGGCCTGATGAAGCTGCCTGAGCTCTGCTGTAAACCATGGTATGTCATTGTTGAACTTTAAATAAGTCCTAGTAGGAATGCAAATATCCTCACAGAAACTTATATATGATGTAACAGTATCTGTGAGCTCGTCCAGATTGGTGTCTGCAGCCTCAAAAACACTCCAATCCATGCAATTAAAGCAGGCTTGTAGTTCCACTCTGCTTCATTGGTCCATCTCTTTACAGTCCTTACTACTGGCTTGGTTGATTTTAATTTCAGCCTGTAGATTGGATGATGATGAACCAGACAGTGATCAGAGAGTCCCAAAGCTGCTCTAGGGACAGAGCGATATGCATCCTTTATTGTTGTGATGCAATGATCCAGTATGTTCCTGTCTCTGGTGGGGCATGTAATGTGCTGTTTGTATTTGGGCAGTTCACGTGTGAGATTTGCTTTGTTAAAATCCCCAAGAATAATAATAACTGAGTCTGGGTATTTTTGTTCTGTGTCTGTGATTTGATCAGTCAGCTGTTGCAGTGCTGTGTTCACACACACATTTGGCGCGATATACACACTCACCAGAATAAACGAGGAAAACTCCTGCGGCGAGTAGAACGGCTTACAGTTAATAAAGAGCACTTCCAAATTAGGACAGCACATCCTCTTTACCGTTGTTACATCTGTACACCAACTTTCATTGATGTAAAAGCATGTTCTACAAGCCTCTCGTTTTCCCCGTTAACTCTGCGATGCAATCTGCTCTGAACAGTTGAAAGCCCGGCAGATGTAACACGCTGTCCAGAATGGCTTCACTCAGCCAGGTTTCTGTGAAGCACGAGGCAGCAGAGTTTGAAAAGTCCTTGTTTGTGCGGCTGAGATGTAGTTCATCCGTTTTGTTAGGAAGAGAACGGATATTCGCTAGATGAATACTCGGCAGTGCTGTTCGAAAGCCACGCCGGAGCTTGACTAGCGCGCCTACTCGTCTCCCTCACTTGCGTCTCCTAGCGTGTTTAAACAACACAGCCGCGCCTCTGACTAAAATGTCCAGTAAAACGTCAGAATATTCAAAAACCGGGAAAAGGTTGTCTGGTATATGCTGCCGAATGTTCAGTAATTTGTCCCTGATAAAACTGACTGGAAAAATATTACTAAACACAGGACAAACAAACAAAAACAACAAAAGAACGGAAGAGCTACACACCGAGGCGGCCATCCACGCCGCCATCTTATTGTGTCAAAAAAACACTTTGTGGTTAAAGTTCAGTAAAAATGAAGCATTCTTTGTGTTTTCTTCTACTGTAATAGCAGTAATGAAATTCAGCTGGTCTTATAATAATTCAAACTAAGATTTTTAAAAGTATTTTTTTTACAAACTGTACATTTGGATGTCCAGTTTTTTTTTATAATGGCATCCAATCTTTTCTGTTTTTATTTTATGCTGTATTTTATTTTATGGCCATTATTAACTATTAATGTTACTATTCATTAAATGTATTAAATACATTTAGTGTATTTAAAAACATTAAATGAATTTAATTAATAAATGTTATTAGTGTAAATTTTGTTATTAATATTATTGGTTTGATAGTAACATTGTAAAAAAAATATTGCCTCATTAAGTAGCTTCAATGTAGCTAGTTACTTTTTGATGGTAACTTATGTAGCTAACTACTTTTTCAAAAGTGTAGCTTGTAAAACTACAGTTTCAAAGTAGCTTTCCCAACACTGATAAAAACTTGCTCTTTATACAAACAACATTACCATTAATACCACAATGAATGCCTGGTGGAAGACACGACTTATTACATTAAAAACTGGAAACACCAAACAACACACACCTTAAATGGCAAACCCCAATGTTCTTAATTAACAAGAAAACTATTAATTTTTCAACATTGAGTCAAAGAGGAGTAACCAGCCTGGGTCACCTACACCGTACTGGTTCATGTTCATGACCTTTGACCTTATTCAGTCAAAATACAACACACCCAATCATGCTCATTTTCAATACAATCAATTAAAAGAAGTTATAAAAAAATCTGTTGGCTCCAGTTCCTTGGAAAATTACAACACTACTCTTGTATTGTTGAAACTAAAGAAATATATAAAATTACAATATTCACAGATAAATACATAGCAGCTCCATCCTAACAACTGATAACTTACATTGGTACAGACCACAATATTAACTGGCAAACATTTTGTAATAACATATACTCTATGGCATGCAATACCAAAATTCAACTGATCCAATACAAAATTATCCATAGAATACATATCACAGTTTACCAACTTTACCAAATTGGTTACACACAAAGTAACACCAGTCCTCGCTGTCCAACTTCCACTGAAGACTATTTCCATGCACTCAGGCTTTGTCCACAAATACAGTACTTTTGGTCGAAGGTCATGGACAGGCTTTCCTAGGTTATTGGCCTTGGCGTCCCAGTGTGTCCCACAATAGCTCTACTTGGAGATCTGTCTGCAATGAACATTTTTAAGCATCTCGAACCATTCCTTTTAATTTCTTTTAGTGTAGCAAAAAAAAAAAAAAAAAAAAAAAACTATCGTTTAAACAAACCTGGATCCCACTTTCTCAACTCTATTACTCAACTATACATTCTATAATTATTACTGCACTGTGTTCCCTTATTTTAATTTAATAACAGTGTATTAAGTTTTTCCTTACATGATGTTTTCCTTGATTTCCTTTTATTTATTTATTGTTAAATTGTTTTTTCTTCTCTTACTCTCTCTTTCAGCTTTCGCTCATCTGACTGTCATCTTCATTTCATTAAGTTGATATGTATTATGCTTGCACTATAAAATAAAGGTAAAACATTTAAAAGTTTTAACATTTAAAACACCCGACTTGACTATGTAAAAAATGCCCTTGTTCTGAGAACAGTTCAAACTTTTAGTTAAATCTACCTTCATTTATTGTCATCACTTGCCTAAATGCATGCCAGTGTGGTATTATTGTGTTCGCTTGTTTAGTTATAGCAAAAGATATTGAAATTTCAGTTTGGATGACAGTACTTATAGTTTAAGAGTTGAACTAACCAAAATGGACATCCATTGAGCTCTGTTAAACAACCGTGTACAGCTACTTTGGTATAGGATAGCACTTATGACCACTAGCTGCACTCATTGCATAAAATCTTTTTCTTTTAACACTCTGCACCAGATGCTCTCTCACTGCTGTCAGGAATTTCACAGCAGAGTTCCAGATTTAAACCCAGAGCAGGAAATACACAATCTCAGTCTTCTGCATACAAGTGCACATACATGCATGTACAGTAAACTTATCCATTTTCTGGTATATATGCAGTGCACATCCAGTGAATAATTAATTACACTTTTCATAATTGCAATTCTCAGTGCATGTCTTAGCAATTCTTACATTAGCTTCTTTGTAAAAAGAAACCATCCACCATTGAGCTATCAAATTTATTTTTGTTGCTTTGGTATGAAGAAATCATGTTACTTCTGCTATTTGTAATTATTATTAGTCATTCCTCTGTGGCCAACATCACAAAGCAGGATTAAGCGGCTATCCAGGTAAGTTGAAAGTTAGTTTGAGAGAACTCTGAATTCGTGGTACCAATAAGGTGGAAAGTGTAATGAGTAATGATAGTAGTCATCTAGTCCAGTAGAGTGCAGTTTTGCATTGCATGAAAGGAAGTGTCTGCCCAGTGGAATGGTGAGAGTTTGTAGTTGAAAGTTCAACATGGAATAAAGAGACGTGAGCAACAACAACTGGAATCACTTGATTTAGTGTGCACAACTTAACATGGGACCAGGAATGGGGTATAAACAATAGATGCAATAAAATCACCAGGGCCATTGAAGTTGTCTGGAAATTTGACAAACTGGAAGAGTTTCAAACAGCAGTTTGAACTGTATGTTGCAGCTATTGGACAGGTGGATGCCACTGATGAAAGAAAGATTGCCATGCTACTTACCATTGCTGGAGCAGATGTGTTGGAGGTATACAACACTTACTTTTGCAGAGAAGGCAGATAAGAACAAACTGGACAAGGTATTAGAACAATTTGATGCACACTGCCTGTCAAAGAAGAATGAGACATATAAAAAGTTTGTTTTTCAGACACAAATGCAGCATGCCAGAGAAGCTTTTGATAGTTTTCTCACAGACTTAGATAAAAGCTTAGACTTGTAATTTCAACACACTGAGAGATTTAATGATTTGGGACCAGATTGTGTTTGTACTGTACATGTGATAAGAGAACCAGAACTTACATTATACAATGCTTTATACAATGCTGTTAAATCATGCCAATCCAGCAAATTAGCGAGGCATCAAGTGCTGAAGTTTGATGTTGCCAGCACTCCTGGGGTGGTGTCTAAGAGCACAGAAGTAGACGCCATCTCATTTATAGAAGAGGCACAGTGATCAAAGTAGTACAAGAGGCAAAGATAATGAAGCATTTTACTGCAGACACTGTGGAGACAAACATACACCCAGACAGTGCCCTGCCTTTAGTAAAAAAAAATTCCAAGTGTAAAGGCCAGAATCATTATGTGAAAATGTGCTTTTCAAAGGACTAAAGGATAGGGAAAAAAAGAGTGCATGTAGTGGATGACACAGACGACAGTGATTCATTTTATGTTCAGTTGGTTTCAAAGGCTGATTCAAAATGTGCATATGTTGATGATACTGTGGGGTTCAAAAAGTGGATTGCACCTCTAATAGTTAATGGGAGAATAGTGCCCATCAGTATGGACACTAGAGCAAAACTATTAGTATAAATTAATATCACTTCGAGAGAGACCCCAAATTCAAAGACGTGCAGTCCCGTTCAAATCTACAATGAACAACCTATTGAGACAAGGATTATGTTGGCTACGAGTAAAAGGAAAGAAAAAAAACATGATGTTATAGTTCCTAATGGTCGTGAGTCTCTGTTAGAAGACATGTGCATGTGAAGAACTTAAGCTGGTCAAGCGGGTCTAACAAATACCCAGTGACAAAGTAATTGACATTGTGAGTTAAGATATTTTCACAGTTCAAGGAACATTGCCATTCACATACAAAATACAGTTAAAAAGTGATGCTAAGCCAGTTGTGCATGCCCCTGGTGAATTCCAGCACCCCTGCGAGACAGCTTAAAGAAAGAACTGGACTAACTGACACAGCTGGGAGTGATCCAACAGATCGGGTGAACTCAATAACGTGTGTGAAAAACCTAATGGTGAATAAAGAGTGTGACTAGTCCCCAAAGATCTTAATGAGAACAACAAAAGAGAGCATTACCAGATCCTGACAATTGAGGAGATCACTAATGAAATGCCAAGTGCTAAGTTTTTTTTAGTAAATAAGATGCCTTTCATGGTTTCAAGATCAGTTTCTGGGAACAGTAAGTTCTGCGCATTTAATACACCAGGATTGGAAGATCCTGTATTCTTAGGCTTCCATTTGGTATTAAGTCAGCACCATAGATTTTTCCTCGAGCAATGGAAAATATTATTGAAGGTCTAGAGGGAGTCTGTGTATACACTGATGATCTTTAAGTGTGGGGTTCTACACTTCAACAACACAAACGGAGACTGTTGAAACTCATGGAAAGAATTTGATCGAATGGGTTGAAGCTGAACAAGAAAGTGTCAGTTTGGGCAGCAGAGATTACCTTCTTAGGTGACAAGATTTCCACTGAGGAAGTGGAACCAGATTGCTCCAAAGTACAGGCCCTCCTTGATATGCCTCTACCTACAGACAAGAAGGGAGTATTGCATGCCCTTGGCATGGTACATTTCCTTTGGTAAATGTATCCCCGATCTTTCTATCAAAACGGCACATACTGTGTAACAGAGTTATTTCAAAATGACAAAGCATTTGTGTGGACGGTCATAAATGACCAAGAATGGAAAATGCTAAAGGAGATACTTATTGCAGAAACTTTCCTTACTTTTTTTGATCCTGCACATAGAACAAAAATTTCCACGGGCACCTTTAAGGATGGATTAGGGGCTATGCTTCTCCAGGCCATTAGGGATGACTGGAAACCAGTGGTGTATGTTTCTCGATCCATGACAGAGACTATATTTGGTTGTCCGGCGATGTGAAGCTGTCGACCGGGGGTTGGAGGGGTGTCGAGGGTGTTGTGAGAATGTGTTTCACTGTCCCCTTCTGCATATCGCGACCCCCTTTGACATGTTGTGTTTACAGCAGAGACTGTTTACAGCACAGACTGATCACAAACCATTAAAATCAATTATTCATAAGAACCTGAATGACATGAAACCTCAAATCCAGAGCATTAAGATGAAGCTGCAAAGATATAACATGAATTTAGTTTATACACCTGGAAAATATACTGTATAATTGTGGCTGGCACGCTGTCTACAGCCCCAGTACCCTCAAAGGTCAGTTACATAGAAGAGGAAGTGGAAAGACATGAGTATGGTTACTGCATCTTTGCCATTCTCAAATGAGATGTTAAGATGGACAGCAGCAGAAACTGCTAAAGATGCTCTACTGCAGAAAGTTATGGCCAACCTTCATTAAGGGTGGACAAAAGGAAAGTGTCCACAGTATTTTCCCATTCAGTCAGAGTTGAGTGGTTTATGGCTTGATGTTGAGACAAAATAGAATTATAATTCCAGGGTCAATGCGCGAAGACATGCTTCACTGAATACATGAGGGGGCACCTAGGAATTGAAAAATGAATGAATGAATGAATGAATATCATTACTTCTGTAACACTTTTCTGACACTACACTACAAGCACTTTACATGGTGAACAGGGGACTCTCCTGAACCACCACCAGTGTACAACATCCACCTGGATAATGCGACGGCAGCCATAGTGCACAGAACACTCACCACACACACACACACCAGTTATTGGTGGAGAGGAGAGAGTGGAGTGATAGAGCCAATTCATTAGGGATTATTAGGAGGCCATGATCGATAAGAGCCATGGGTGGAATTTGGCCAGGACACCTGGGTTACACCCCTACACTTTACGAGAAGTGTCCTGGGAATTTTAGTAAACTCAGAGAGTCAGGACCTCGGTTTAACGTCTCATCCGAAAGACGGTACCTTTTTACAGTATAGTGTCCCCGTCACTATACTGGAGTGTTACGACCCACACAGACTGCAGGGTGAGTACCCACTGCTGGCCTCACTAACACCTCTTCCAGCAGCAAACTTAGTTTTCCCCGGGAGGTCTCTCATCCAGGTACTGACCAGGCTCAACCATGATTAGCTTCAGTGGGCAACTGGTCTAGAGCTATAGGGTAATATGACTGCTGAAAATGCAAGAGAAGAGCAAGGCAAGCTGTTTACTGACCAGGAATCAAAAGGGACATTGAGGAACTAGTCAGTAAGTGTGACGCCTGATTAAGACATCATTACAAGAAAACCAAAGAACCTATGTTGGTGTATTTGATGTACCTGCTCAACCATGGCAAAAAGTAGGAACCAATCTCTTTCATTTGAATGGTAAGGACTTTTTTATATTATTCAAATTATCCTTAAACTGCACAGCTGCATCATATGACAGCAAAGTATGTGATTAATCACATGAAAATGATCTAAATTATGTGAGGCATGGAATACCTCAAATTGTGCAAAGTGATATCAGCCCACAGTTTAGTTGTCAAAAGTTTCATCTGTTTACAGAACAGTATGGATTTAAACAAACCACTGATAGCCCTCTCTATGCAAAAGGCAAATGGGAAGCCAGAAAATGGGGTTTAAATTGTAAAAAGTAGTGGTGCACCGATCAGGAAATTTGAGGCCAATACCTATCTCCAATTTTTTTAACACTAAGATCGGCCGATACCGATGCCATTTTTATTTATTTATTTATTAAAGTGCCCTTTGCCCCACTTTTGAAAGTTATATGCTGCAGTTATATGTTTATGCCCCACACAGTAAAATCACAGTAACACTTTACAAAAAATTTCCATTTGTTAACATTATTTAACAACATTACTGTTGTTAACATGAACCAATAAACTTAATGTTAGTTACAACATATTCTATTACATTTTTAAAATCAAAAGTTGTATTAGTTAACATTAATGCACTATGAACTAACATGAACGAACAATGAACAATTTTATTTTTATTAACTAACATGATTAATAAATGCTGCAAACATTTATTTGTATTGAAAACAGTTATTAATAGTTCTGTTGCCAATATCAAAAGGCCATTGTGACATACTGGCAACCAAAAACCATGAGAGCATCACACACATAAGAGATATTTTCAAAAATAATTAAAATATCCATTACAAGCTCTAAAACTGCTCCAGTAAGAAATCATTAATATCTATGATTTGTTTACTGTCTTTGGCATCTTGCTTTAACACAAATCACTAATTATTAAGCAAATGCATGAAGACGCTGTGCTGTTATTGAAGGTTAAACATTTATATCTGTTATTAGTGGTATTGTGACCAACATTAATCTGATTTAAATTGGGATCCTCACAGAATAGCGCTAGGATGAGTGATTAATGGGATATTGAGAGAACCTGGAGAGCGCACATGTTTGATTGACACTGAGCGAGAGTGCTCATGTTAGAGAAAAAAGCTAAAAATGCTCATGAAGGCTCAAACAGTCTCTATCGCTCCACACAACGTCACGACTCACATTACATCAGGGATACTCAGATTTGTATTGGCATGTTTATTTGTTGTTTAATTCGTTTTTATACCCGTTAGCAGCCTCTTTATCCTCTTCCTGCTCACTGTGCTAGAAGTCAGAATAACTACCGTAATGCCTCTAGAAAATGGGCAACTTAATATACAAACATGTAATTCTTACACATTTTTAAAAACAAAACGGCATATTCATTTGAATTACATCATGTCTGAAAGTTTAAATTCATGACTGCTTAGAATTGCCAACAACTCACCCTCCAAAGGTCACACTGTCATGCTTCAAGGGCTGAGCAAGGGCTCATTTATTACAGGAGCAGTGTGTATGTGTGATTCCCTGCGTGCTGCAAAAAAGATTGGCCCTTATTCTAGGTGCGATCGGCGATGGATTTAAGATGAATATCGGCCAATTTCGATCGGTGGCTAATTGATTGGTGCACCCCTAGTAAAAAGACTCTTTAAACCTTTTTTATCTGAGAGTAATTCAGATCAGTACCTGACCCTGAGTTAACGTTTCTCTCCTCTTTTTGTGAATTATCTGCTGCCGAACTTATGAATTGAAACTTGTGTGACTTACTGCCAAAAAAATACCCCTTCAATGAAAACAAAAACAAAAGGCTGACATGGAAGTACATTAAGCATCAGAATTGGAAGCAGAAAGAATACCATGACATGGCAGCCCAGAGCCTGAAACTTCTTTCAGAATTGGATGTGGTTAGAATTAAAGAGCCTAATGCATGGAAGAATAAAGCAACAGTCCTAAAAGAGGTAAACCCTAGGTCTTACAATTTTTAGGCTGAGAATGGACAGATATTACTGTCCCCTGAACCAGAGTCACCTGCGCAATCCCCATGTTCTTCTTATCCATCTCCTTTAAATAATGAAATTCCAGTTTCATGCAGATATACTAGGGTTAGAAAAGTGTTATGTATAATATTTGGCAAGTTTTTTTTTTTTTTCTCTTTTCCAAACCTGTAAGGAAAGGGGATATAATGAGTAGTCATCTAGTCCAGTAGAGGGCAGTATTGCCAGAGGATGACCTACGGGACAGGCAAGCCAGGCAATTGCCTGGGGCCCCATGCTGGGATGGTAGGGTTGCCAACCATCCCATATAATCATCAAATCAAATTACTTTTGTCACACAACCATATACACAAGTGCAATAGTGTGTGAAATTCTTGGGTGCAGTTCCAAGCAACATAGCAGTCATGACAGTAATGAGACATATACCAAATCTACAATAAACATCAGATTTACACAACACAATTTAAAGTCTAATATACACAATTACACACAACACAATATACAAATAATAACATACAATGTACATTATACAATACACACAATATAGAATTCACATTATACAATAAAAAAAAATAGTATATATACACTATGTATAAAATGTACAGTAGGTTGTATTGTACTGTATTGACATTCAGGCTGTCGGTTGATAGCCAGTTGCCAGTGTGTTGTTAAGAGAATATAGTTTATGACAGTCCAGTGTGAGATAATTTACATTTATTAATTTGGCAGACGCTTTTATCCAAAGCGACTTACAAAAGAGGAAAACATAAGCGAATCATCTTAAGGAGACAGTGGTATGAAAAGTGCTGTATTACAAAGTTTCACTAGCATCATAATAGTATTCAAAACAGAATAAAGTGCAACAGGAAGTTTTTTTTTTTTAATGACTGGTTAAGTGCTCATAATAAGAATAAGATTAATAAAGTGCAGTGCTGATGTATATTGATCGTGAGAGATCAAGAGTTCAAAAGTCTGATTGCTTGGGGAAGAAGCTGTCATGAAGTCGGCTGGTGTGGGTCCTGATGCTGCGATCCCTGCCTGATGGTAGCAGTGAGAGCAGCCCATGGCTCGGGTGGCTGGAGTCTCTGATGATCCTCCGAGCTTTTTTCACACACCGCCTGGTGTATATGTCCTGGAGGGAGGAAAGCTCATCTCCGATGATGTGTCTGGCAAGTCGCACCACCCTTTGCAGGGCTTTGCGGTTGTGGGCGGTGCTATTGCCGTACCAGGCGGAGGTGCAGCCAGTCAGGATGCTCTCTACAGTGCAGGTGTAGAACCGTGTGAGGATGTGGCGGTTCATTCCAAACTTCCTCAGCCGTCTCAGGAAGAGGAGGCGCTGATGAGCCTTCTTCACAAAGGCCTCAGTGTGGACGGACCATGTGAGTTCCTCAGTGATGTGGACACCCAGGAACTTGAAGCTGCTGACTCTCTCCACTGGTGCTCCATTGATGGTGATGGGGCTTTGTTCTCTTTCTGTTCTCCTGAAGTCCACCACAAGCTCCTTTGTCTTACTGATGTTGAGGGAGAGGTTGTGCTCCTGCCACCAGCATGTCAGAGTGTGCACCTCCTCTCTGTAGGCTGTTTCATCATTGTCAGTGATCAGACCTACCACTGTCGTATCATCAGCAAACTTAATAATGGCATTGGAGCTATGTGTTGCCACACAGTCATGTGTGTACAGGGAATACAGGAGTGGGCTGAGAACACAGCCCTGCAGGGCTCCAGTGTTGAGGGTCAGTGATGAGATGTTACTGCCCATTCTAACCACCTGCCGTCTGCTTGACAGGAAGTCCAGGATCCAGCTGCACAGTGAGCTGTTTAAGCCCAGAGCCCGGAGTTTCTCATCAAGCTTGGAGGGCACTATGGTGTTGAATGCTGAGCTGTAGTCTACAAACAGCATTCTCACATAAGTGTTCCTTTTTTCCAGGTGGGAGAGAGCAGTGTGTATTGTAGATGCAATGGCATCATCAGTGGAGTGGTTGTTGCAGTAAGCAAACTGCAGTGGGTCCAGTGATGGAGGCAGCACAGAGCAGATGTAATCTCTGATTAGTCTCTCAAAGCATTTGCTGATAATGGGGGTCAGAGCAACAGGACACCAGTCATTTAAGCAAGTGATTTTGGATTGCTTTGGTACAGGCACAATGGTGGACGTTTTAAAGCATGTGGGGACTACAGAAAAAGACAGGGAAAGGTTGAAAATGTCCATAAAAACACCAGCCAGTTGGTTCGCGCACGCTCTGATGATGTGGCCCGGAATGCCATCTGGACCCGTGGCTTTACGGATATCGGAATACAGAATCGTCCCATATATTAGGGATCAGAATTGCGTTCCGTATCAAATCCATACAGAATGCGATTTGTCCCGTATTTTTTGCCTCTCGCACTCACAGCTAAGAACTCTAAAATTATTCGTTGTATTTGAATCAGCTTCACATATAAGTGATAAAAATTGCAGATTAGTCAAAACAATCGCAAAAGGCGGATGTGAAATGGAGCGCTCGCATGCGTGTGTGTACGTGACAGTGAAAGAGTTCTGTCATTGGGTGTTGCTAGTTACCTGGATGCTACACTTGACAGAAAGGGGAGGGTCAAGGCAAGGAACTATTACTGTTTGATTATACCTTGTAAATGAAGACGATAGCACAGATATAAAAATGAATGGGAGACAGAGAACCCATGGCTTAGCAAAGTCCAGGAAAATGATTACATGGCAAACTGTAAACTTTGCAAAATATATTTTTCTGTCAGCCATGGCAGAGTATGTGAGTTTTTTTTTTTTTTTTTACTTTTTTAAAAAAAAAATTTTGTCTTTGTTTGCATTGTAATCTGTTTGCACTCTAATCTGATGCACTTTTGTTTGTACTGTTCATATGAATTTGTGAAATATGAAGAACAGTATTTTCAATCAATTGCTGTGCATATCAAAGATAAGTTAAGCTTATCTACACTTGTGCATTTCACTGATGCACATTCACTGAATTTTTCCTGTTCATTAAAGTTAAAAAGTACTTTAAAATTGTAATTAATAAATCACCTAAAAGAAATGTAAGTCTGTTCCTCATTATGTGTGTACAGTCACAATGATTTAGTGTTAGAACTTGTCTAGGTAAAGCTATAGAAATTTGTCATGGTGTGTCACACTTTAGTATGACATTCAAATTATTTTTTAAAACAGATCAATTAAATTGTGCCTGTAAGCTAAAAGCAAAGTGATTGTCTTAAACTCATTTTAGCATTTAATTCAGTCAAGCAGAGACTTTTTTATATACACATATAGCTGCATATATACACATCAACATGACATGTGGTACAAAGAAATTGCCAGTGTCCCTTATACTGTCCCTTATATTCCCCATAAAGAACCCGAGAGTGTCACTTATTTTCCTCTGCTGAAGTTGGCCACCCTATGGGATGGGGCCCCCTGTGGGCAGCAATAACAGTAGTTCACTGCAGCAACACTTGAAACCACTGACTGGCAATGCTGGCATCATGAAGAGGATATCCAACGTACCAATCTGGGAGTCAGAAGAGGAAAAAAGAAAGAGGAGAAGGATGACAGTGCTGACTGGTACAGAATCTGCAATGTTTAGGCTACTGAATTATCCCTTCCCATGAAAAGACTGCAAACGGCCGCATGATTCACGATTTGTATTGTTTACATTCACTGCCATTATTTTCTATACAATTCTTATTTAATCGCAACAAACATTAGAAAGGCGTAATCTCCAGATTTGGTATTTCACCACTGATTTATGACATACAGTGGCGGCCAAAAGTTTGGAATAATGTACAAATTGGTACCTTAAAGGAAATAAAGGAAACTGGTACTTTATTTCACCAAAGTGGCATTCAACTGATCACAAAGTATAGTCAGGACATTACTGATGTAAAAAACAGCACCATCACTATTTGAAAAAAGTCATTTTTGATCAAATCTAGACAGGCCCCATTTCCAGCAGCCATCACTCAAACACCTTGAGTAATCATGCTAAATTGCTAATTTGGTAATAGAAAAATCACTTATTTCATTATATCAAACACTGCTGACAGCTATTTGGTTCGTTAAATGAAGCTTAACATTGGCAACTCAAAAACAAACACAAAGACGCAGTATGCAATTGACTGGCATGTCTTAAGGTCAATATTGGGTTAAAAATGGCAAAAAAGAAACAGCTTTCTCTAGAAAGTCATCAGTCAATCATTGTTTTGAGGAATGAAGGCTATACGATGCTTGAAATTGCCAAAAAACTGAAGATTTCATACAAAGGTGTTCACTACAGTCTTCAAAGACAAAGGACAACTGGCTCTAACAAGGACAGAAAGAGATGTGGAAGGCCAGATGTACAACTAAACAAGAGGATAAGTACATCAGAGACTCTAGTTTGAGAAACAGATGCCTCACATGTCCTCAGCTGACAGCTTCACTGAATTCTACACGCTCAACACCAGTTTCATGTACAACAGTAAAGAGAAGACTCAGGGGAGCAGGCCTTATGGGAAGAATTGCAAAGAAAAAGCCACTTTTGAAACAGAAAATCAAAAAGAAAAGATTAGAGTGGGCAAAGAAACACAGACATTGGACAACAGATAATTGGAAAAGAGTGTTATGGATCTTAACCCCATTGAGCTTTTGTGGGATCAGCTAGACTGTAAGGTGTGTGAGAAGTGCCCGACAAGACAGCCACATCTATAGCAAGTGTTACAGGAAGTGTGGGGTGAAATGTCACCTGAGTATCTGGACAAACTGACAGCTAGAATGCCAAGGATCTGAAAAGCTGTCATTGCTGCACATGGAGGATTTTTTGATGAGAACTCTTTGAAGTAGTTTAAGAAGTTCTGAACATTTTATTTATTTATTTTTTTAATTGTAATAGTAATTTTTCACGTTATTAATGTCCTGACTATACATTGTGATCAGATGAATGCCACTTTGGTGAATAAAAGTACTGATTTATTTCCATAAGAGCAAAATCTGTACATTATTCCAAACTTTTGGCAGCCAGTGTAAATGTTACAGTTAGAGTAATTCCTTAAGTTATAACAGGAGTACAAATCTGATATGCAAAATCAAAATGAACTACAGACATAAACATGTAATAAGACACATGTCCATTAAAGCAAGTAAGCTCTCGTCTTTTTGTCATTGCGAGGTTTCAGGAAACCATTAGATGCTGTAGTCCAAATATGCATGCATTTTATCGATTTTCAAATATTTACTTCACATTTCTTTAGATTTGAAAGATTTGATTGTCATTCAGTTTTCCCCTAAATTATGCGATCTGAGTTGCAAGAGCACTTGCAGTCACTTTAGTTTTTTCCCCAATCATTTTCCCTCACTGGCCATAAACTAAATATGAAAAAAATAAACCTAAAATAATTACAAGTAAGATGCATTAATGCAAGGCATATCAATACAGATCGATTTTAAAATATAAAAAAACGTAATTACTCTCCAATATACATATAACAGAAAAGTGTGAATGCCGTCCCTTCTTTAATGGATTTGCTGGTAGAGATGCCATGAACATAGAATATTCCACTTGAAGTTAAATAAAAGCATGCTGGCACAGCAAACATGTCTTTGTGTCATATTGCTAGACAGAAAGAAAAAATCCAAGTCTTATTGTTGCATACCATCTACTCATTTCCTAATTGCTCAGGTTATTATTATTTATAATGTACTAGTTTATAATAATATTAATTGATATTAAGCTTATAATTTTAATTAATACTAAAGCTATGAAGCCCGATTGGATTTGGTGAGTTGTCAAATTAAAACCAATCCTAGAATCCTGAATTTGTTCAGCTGTCTTTGTGATACATGGCACTTGTTTCAATGTAATGTAAATAACCATATAATATATAACCAATAATAGGCCTTTATCACAGTCCAGTCATCACATCCAGCTCCTAATATTAGCGTAACCAAACATCCGCCCATTGATCGGTCTATGGACAATTGCAGTTTTTCTAAATGTAGCCTACTTGGATGCACTTGGCAGTAAACATCAGATGTTTAATCGTTTCTTTGGATAAACAGCACTTCACCATGTGTTATCTGCCACTTTAATGTGTAAAAGTATCTGAGCGAGGCGATTATCAGCACAACGTTTTCCCAGTTCATGAGGATCTGCACGTGCTGTTCAGCTCACTCCCAGAGGATTTTAAGTGTTTAAGTGTTTTAATGTTGTTGTTTTACTTTTGTAAATATAATACACTGGGACAGTTTCATCTTTATGTTTTATTTACATTGCATTCGGTCACAACTCGCAAGTGTACGCTTCCCCAATCATCGTACTCAAACCACAAGGATATAACTCCACGTTTACAATGATTAAACCAGTTATTTTCTGTAATCGGACTCTGGGATGGAAATGTTTCTTTATTTGAACATTTTTAAATGGATCTTATGTCATACATGGAGATAAAAAAGTACATGAAAACAATGTGATCATCATTGCAAATACTGTATAATCTTTACTCAGAATGCACTTTTTTTGTGACATACTATATACCCTTGTCTTGTACTAATGCTCTTTAATGTGTAAAGGTACTCTTGTTTGCATAAATTCTTGCATTAATCTAATAAAAACTTATAAATTAAAATACTCTGTAAAGTATTCCCTGCTCACATACTGTACATCCTGTTTAAAGTCATAAAACATGACACTTTTTCACTTTATCCCTGAGTAATGATTGTATGGTGAGGCAGGTCTGTTTAGATTAAGTATTTGAGATAAACTGTACATAAAATAGTCCATAATAATTCCGTGCTGTGGGCACTGTGGTTGAAACAGACTGCAGCAGAAGTTGCTTTATGCTGTATTATTGTGTAGTTCTTAACACGCATTGAGGTTCTAAAGCAAAAGAAATCACAGAGGATTTGACACAGTAAGAGGCAAGAGCCAAGTTATGGCTGCTAGCGGAAGATTGCTGGATTCAAAGACCCCTTTGCCATCATCAATGTCAAAGATTTACAGCTGATGACATTGAATGTTTTTCACCTTATTCATTCTTAATATGAAAGTTTTTTATGCTGGATGTACATAATTTGACAAATGTACAAGGGCAGCTACCATTTCCAATATTTTGTTTTATACTTGGATGCTGCTATACGCATTTTATTTGTCCCGAAAGAAGGGGTTTAATGAAAAGGGGGGCACTAATAAATGGTACACTTACGTGCTACAGTTCTAATTGTAAAAGGGTATTGTTAAATGTTGAAATTTTGCATTTAACATCTCTCTCATTTAAAAGTTAGATATGTTAATTGTAATGACACACCAACACTGGAACTGGAGATGAACCCATGTGCGGGAGTTTATTAAACAGAGGAAACAGGCAAGTAGCGTGAGGCGAGTATTCAGGTAAGTATAAGGTCTTATCAATGGTCTTTTGTCAAACCGGAGAACCTAAGCAGAAGGCGATCAACGATCGCCACTAGGATCGATAGGTCTGTATTTAAAGTACAATCTTTGCCAAAACAGAAAACATTAACTTCAAAACCAGGTTTCAGACTCATAACATCAATAAACTGAGGAGCAGGTCAGTATTTAGAGGTATAATGCAAACTCAGAGTTCTCAAAGTCACTTATCTTGCACATCCAGAGCAGATCGTTGTTAAACAGTAAGTTAACACACGGGTAAGTTATTTTCTTCTGAAGCAGAGCAAAAGGTAGATCCTAGGAACCTTCAACAAGGCCAGACACTGACTGAGTGTGAGTGTGAGGTTTAAGTGCAAGTCCAAACAGGGTGATGATGAGCTGTAGGTGTGAGCGCTGTGTGGAGTGAGGGAGAGGGAGCAGAGTGTGGCATGAGAGAGGGAGTTCGGTGGATCCGTGACATTAATGTTCTCACTTACTTGTTTTTCAGTCAATGTACGGGTATTCATGACATTACTAAGAGAAAAGCCTTATTTTTATTTTGTCATTCTCAAAAAAAGGGATATTTACTTTCATCAAGAAACGCACTCATGTTAAAGGGATGAAATGTTTTTGCAAAATCATTGTAATAATCACTCTGGTGGCATGGCACTTACACTGGATAAACAGATTTTGCTCTTATGAAAAAAAAAACTGTACTTTTATTCACCAAAGTGGCATTCAATGGATCACAATGTATAGTCAGGACATTAATAATGTGAAAAATTACTATTACAATTTAAAAAAAAAAAGAAAATAATAATATTTCAGAACTTAATAAACTACTTCAAAGAGTTCTCATCAAAAAATCCTCCACATGCAGCAATGACAGCTTTGCAGATCCTTGGCATTCTAGCTGTCAGTTTGTCCAGATACTCAGGTGACATTTCACCCCACGCTTCCTGTAGCACTTGCCATAGATGTGACTGTCTTGTCGGGCACTTCTCATGCACCTTACAGTCTAGCTGATCCCACAAAAGCTCAATGGGGTTAAGATCCATAACACTCTTTTCCAATTATCTGTTGTCCAATGTCTGTGTTTCTTTTCCCACTCTAACCTTTTCTTTTTGTTTTTCTGTTTCAAATGTGGCTTTTTCTTTGCAATTCTGCCCATAAGGCCTGCACCCCTGAGTCTTCTCTTTACTATTGTACATGAAACTGGTGTTGAGCGGGTAGAATTCAATGAAGCTGTCAGCTGAGGACATGTGAGGCGTCTATTTCTCAAACTAGAGTCTCTGATGTATTTATCCTCTTGTTTAGTTGTACATCTGGCCTTCCACATCTCTTTCTGTTCTTGTTAGAGCCAGTTGTCCTTTGTCTTTGAAGACTGTAGTGTACACCTTTGTATGAAATCTTCAGTTTTTTGGCAGTTTCAAGCATTGTATAGCCTTCATTCCTCAAAACAATGATTGACTGACGAGTTTCTAGAGAAAGCTGTTTCTTTTTTGCCATTTTGGATCTAATATTGACTTTAAGACATGCCAGCCTATTGCATACTGTGGCAACTCAAAAACAAACACAAAGACAATGTTAAGCTTCACCAAATACCAAATACCTTTCAACTGTGTTTGATATAATGGCAAGTGATTTTCTAGTACCAAAAAAAAAAAAAAAAACATGGTTTGAACTATATACAAAGGTATAAATAGCAGTGTTGCCCTTGCAGGAGGAACTTCAAAACGTTTTGTACTTAGTAGGGGTATACGACAAGGTTGCCTGATTTCCCCTTTCTTATTTTTGATTGCGGCAGAATTAATGAATCTTTATACAGTGAACTGTATTAGTGCTAAGTGTATAAGGATTGGTGAAAATATTGTCTTAATCAGTCAGCTGCAGATGACACTTAAAGATGAAAACCAGGTTCTGAGTGTTATGGATGGATTGGAAATTTTTCAAAAGCTTCTGGCCTTCTAATTAATAGGGATAAGTATGAGATACTAACTGTTCATGAATCTAACAAATCTTCTATTTATGGAGTGAAAGTCAAACAATCAGTAAAATATTTTGGAATCACAATCAACAAATCCGCTCGTAAAAGACTGGATGACAACTTTTCTCCTAAGATGCAGAAAACAAAGACTATTCTCAGTGGATGGCTTCAGAGGGACCTAACCATACAGGGACGGATAAAGCTCTCGAAAGCTGAAGGTGTTTCA
This sequence comes from Myxocyprinus asiaticus, assembly GCF_019703515.2. Taxonomy (NCBI): domain Eukaryota; kingdom Metazoa; phylum Chordata; class Actinopteri; order Cypriniformes; family Catostomidae; genus Myxocyprinus; species Myxocyprinus asiaticus. Next base: position 37,188,067 of record NC_059379.1, on the reverse strand, counting down.
AGAATGGTTTATCCTACCTTATCTTTATATGTTGACTCTAAAACAGCTGCTTCATTTGAATGTCTTTTATTCAAATTAATTTGGAAAAATAAGACTGAATACATTAAGAGGAAAACAAAGATTAGAAACTACGCTGATGGGGGCTTTAACGCTATAGATTTCACAACCCTTAACCAGGTGTTTAAAGTCAACTGGGTTAAACAATGCCTGTTAGGTGGTAATGCTCCCTGGTTCTTTAATCCAAATATAATATTTGATGGTTGTGGTGGCTTAAAATTTTTGTTGGGTTGTAATTTTAATTGTAACAAATTGCCCATCAAACTAGCTAATTTATACAAGCAAGCATTGGATTCATGGAAGTTAGCTTCCAAGCATACCTTTTCACCTCATAGATGTATTGTATGGAACAATCAGTATGTTTTGCATAGAAACAGGACCATATTTAACAAAAGTTGTGCTGAGAAGAATATTATTTTTTATCTCAAACTTAATTGAGAATAGCGGGAATCCAATTAGTTACAAAAAATGTATCAAATATAACAATGTTAATGTCACTCATATTGAGTTTTCAAGGGTGATTAATGGCATATCAATTAAGCTTCTTCATCTTATTAAATCTCGCAACAATACTCAACGCTAAAAGAAGATCCACCTTGTTTGATGGTAGGAGGAGTAGATTTTTAGGGGTTCAAGCGCTTAGCGCTGAAACCCTATTGTAATTTTTAAAATTTTTAGGGGTTCAAGCCCAAAGGGCTGAAACCCTATTGTATTTGTTATGATTTTTAGGGGTTCATGCACTTAGCGCTGAAACCCTATTGTAATTGTTATGATTTTTAGGGGTTCAAGCGCTTAGCGCTGAAACCCTATTGTAATTGTTACGATTTTTTGTATTATTATTATTAGGGGTTCAAGCACTTAGCGCCGAAACCCTATTGTATTTGTTAAGATTTTTATTATTATTAGGGGTTCAAGCACTTAGCGCTGAAACCCTATTGTAATTGTTAAGATTTTTATTATTATTATTATTATTAGGGGTTCAACTGTTTAGCGCTGAAACCCTATTGTAATTGTTAAGATTTTTAATATTATTATTAGGGGTTCAAACGCTTAGCGCTGAAACCCTATTGTAATTGTTAAGATTTTTAGGGGTTCAAGCGCTTAGCGCTGAAACCCTATTGTAATTGTTAAGATTATTATTATTATTATTATTATTATTATTAATCCACCATAAAACTGATCGGGCAGAGCAAACCGTAAGGCCCAGAGACTTGAAACTTGGTCAGATGGTAGTAGTATTGCTCGCTAGTGATCAAAAACGCGAAACTGCTCATAACTCCTAGACCGTTTTTCGTAGACTCAGGTGCTTTATACCATTGGAATCCTGAAACCCTATTGTAATTGTTAAGATTTTTATTATTATTATTAGGGGTTCAAGCACTTAGCGCTGAAACCCTATTGTAATTGTTAAGATTTTTAGGGGTTCAAGCGCTTAGCGCTGAAACCCAGTTGTAATTGTTAAGATTATTATTATTATTATTATTATTATTATTATTAATCCGCCATATAACTGATCGGGCAGAGCAAACTGTAAGGCCTAGAGACTTGAAACTTGGTCAGATGGTAGTAGTATTGCTCGCTAGCGATCAAAAACACGAAACTGCTCATAACTCCTAGACCGTTTGTCATAGTCAAACCAGTGCCAAACGATTCTATGGAGTCTCAATATCAAAAATTATCAAAAAAAGTTTGAACTTTCGACTCGAGCTAGCTACGGTATGCGAAAATATAGGAGTGGCCAATTTTACGTAATTGGCTATAACTCTTGAAGGAAATGAGATATCTTCACCAAACTTGGCATGCTTCTGTAAGAGGTCAATCTTTGGTCGCCCAGAATAGTTGGCGCGGTTTTGCTACATGACATCAGCCTTCAACATGCTCCAAGTGATCAAGGTTTAAGGATGTTCCAGTTAAACCCATTCCACGTCTTCCGCCAGTAGTGGACACTCACGCAATGTAAGCAATGACGTACATCCGAGTCCATGAGACGGAGTGAAGTTTGCAAGGGAAGGGGATACAAATTTGAAATGGAATGCAGCCCTTACTCACACTTCGGGTTTTGGAACGTGGAAGTAAAAGTTTGAAGGGTAAACTCTGACAGCAGTGAATGGGAGATCACAGCAGATGTTATTTTCACTTACCCATTTGCTCCAAGACCAAAAGAAAAAAATCCACTTCTACGTTTGAATGACTTTCCAGAAGAGGAATAAAATAGAGAGCAGTGGATTACGACACTAAAATGGGAGAAGATGCCAAATTTACGGTCACTCTCTTAACAGCTGTATTAGAAACCCCCTCGTAGCTGTGGTTATTCTTTTTTTTTTAAACTAATTCCAGGGTAATATAACACAAAGAATAATGTTATAAATTTACTCTCAATACTTTAAAAATGTATAATATAAAAAAAATTGCAAGATTTACGCTGCTAAATAAGGCGGAAACGCGTCATCACAGTCTGTGAATAAAGGTCTATTGCCCTTCTGTTTTGCAGAAACATAGGCTGTGTCTCGTTTGGAAGGCTGCATCCTCCGGAGGTCACATTTGTCGGCCGCATACGTCACGAGGCTGTCTCATTTCAGAAAAGCGAATAGGACACTTCGAATGCAGCCTTCAAATGCGACCTTCTTTCACGGGAATTCGGAGGATGCATGAGGTGTATCCTTCGTGGGCACTCACTACCCACAATTCTTTGCTTCAACAGAAATGTCTAAAAAAATTACACCAATTTGCCCGTAAATATGATGTTCAAACGCAAGGAATGTTAATTCCCAAGCTGAAGTACCTCAGTAGATGGATACAGAGTATAATATGTATAATTATATTCAAATATAATTACAATAAAGTATTAGACTAAAATTACACCTGTAAAATCTATTTTCTTTTCTCTTTACATCATATATAACTCTCCTAAAATGTACCTCATACATTCCCTTCCGGAGGGACTTTATTCCCTTCTCACTCAAAACACTGGCGCTTGTTAAAGTGTGGCGTGCTGTCATAGCAACCATGTTACGTTCTGTTTCCGTTTGTCCTAATGAAGGCCGTCTCGTTTAAACAATGCTTGTTTAAAGGAGGACACTCGGTATACTGCAGCCTTCAAAGGACGCGTCCTACCTAGCACGCAGTCTTCCAAACGAGACACAGCCATAGGGAAAGTTGGTGTGAACTGTGAAAAGTGAAACTTACACTCCCTCTAGTGGCTGAGCGGAATAATTGCGTCACAGCAGTCTTCCTCCAGGGGGCGTCAATGCTCCACTAACCAAGTCAACAAAAGTATCAGTGAAACATGAGACAAGTGATGTTTGAAGAAAACAAAGAAAATTCAAGGTAAATATCACATGTCTCGAGACATTTGCACTTGAAAAAGTAGTTTAAATGACTAATTCAAGACATCTAGACATTTTAATTACATGATGCCTTAGGCCTTAAATGGACAGTTCACCCAAAAATGAAAATTCTCTCATCATTTACTGACCCTTATGATAACCTAGGTGCGTATGACTTTCTTTCTTTACCAGGACACATTTGAAGAAAATATAAAAATATTCCAGCTTAAAATGCAAATGGATGGTGATCTGCCTTTTGAAGCTCCAAAAATCACAGATAGTCAGCATAAATGTCATCACTACAACTCCAGTGGTTAATTAATTCTTGTAAAGTGATACAAACGCTTTTAGTGTGGAAAAAAGATTAATATTTAAGTATTTTTTTAAAAAAAAATAATAATCTGCATGTGAAATTATGTTCTGTAGCAGTTATACCTGTGCTAAAAAACAGGTATAATTATCAATAAATTGATAATTTAGCATTTTTAAGGTTTATATTATTGAATAAATGTATTTTTTTATTTGTACAAGCTTTGTTGATGTTGGGTGTGTTTGGTTAGGTGTACTTGAAGGTGTGTGTGTGTGTGTGGGGTGGGGGGGGGGTGGACTTGGAATATGATGAATGAGTGGCATGGATTACTGTTTGACACTTCTGAGTCCTTTTTTAAGCTTTGAGGAGAAGCACTATTCACTCGGGACATATGGGTGGAACTACATAAGGGTGAGTAAATAATGAATTTTAATTTTTGGGTGAAATATTCCTTTAAGAATACACTCCCTCTAGTGGCCGACTTCGCTAGCAGCGGTGGAGAGGTCTGTGCGTCCTTGATGCGCATTCATGCATACATACCATTCACTTGGAATAACATTCTTATTTAGCCAGATTGGTGCCCTAAATTTAAAAATTTAACTAAACTAAAGCTTAGTCCGACAACTGAAAGAAATGTGAATTATCATAAAAATCGTTTTACTGATTTGGTGAATGCTGATACCATGACGAGGTCAGAATAGAAGAGGGGTGCAGACGATCTTGCCATCAGTATCTCCATACCATTCCATACTTAATGAAACAAACATCTGTTCATCGGCACTTTAATAAGTGGACATTGGCGTTTTCAGAGCGTCTGTCTTTCATGCCTCATCTCTGAATGCGGTTGTGTGTATATTTATGGCGTAAAGGGAGGGGTCCAGTGGGATGGAGCAGAGTTTCATGCAGTCCGCGATGGCTATGGGTGCACAGTACAAGAAAGGCTTTTCTAGGAGCATTGCCGTGGAAAGAAAAAACCTCATCACGGTTTGTAGGTAAGTTTTTATAACAATTTTCAATTCTTTATTTATTCCATTTAAGAGATGTTACATGAATCAAAACCTCTATTTATAGAGAGAGGACTGCTGAAAACAAAACAGTGAACGTTTCACATATTTAAGATGCGACATGACATCAAGTTTTGGGTGTTAAGGTACACAGTACACAGTATGGAGGTCTACAAGGTCCGTAATTAAGTTGTTTAGGCCCTATATTTGTTGTATTTTTATTTATTTATTTATTTTTATTATTATTATGGAGATATTATTAAGATATATTATCAAATGAAACAAGGAGATTGAAGCCGGACATAACACGCGATATGTGGTTCCGTAACCCGGATGATGTCGTTGCTATGAGGACGCCCTTCCTCCAGCAAGGGCAGCAGGGGTGGTGGGTACCGCTGGGAATCCGCTGAACGTGAGGGAGGAAACGGCTCATAGAAATATGCCACTTTATAAGCGTTAATCATCAAAATTCTGACGAAAGCCCATATTAATTTAAAGGAATATTCTGGGTTCAGTATAAGTTAAGCTCAATCGACAGCATTTCTGGCATAATGTTGCTTACCACAAAAAATAATTTCGACTCGTCCCTCCTTTTCTTAAAAAAATAAAATAAAATAAAATAAATAAAAGCAAAAATCGAGGTTACAGTGAGGCACTTACAATAGAAGTGAATGTGGCCAATGAAAGTAAATATGGCCAATTTTTGTAGGGTTTGAAGGCAGAAATCTCAAGCTTATCATTTTATAAAAGCACTTACATGAACTCTTCTGTTAAAACTCGTGTATTATTTGAGCTGTAAAGTTGTTTAAATTGTAATTTGTACAGTAATTTTAGGGCTTGTTGACATTACATTGTCATGGCAACAAAGTTGTAAAATTGGTATAACTTTACACAGAAAAGGTTAGTAAGTGATTTTATCACTCAAAGTCATGGTTACACGCATATTGTTGATGTCTTGTGGCTATACATTTGAAAAAGTGAATATTTTAATGTTCAAAAATTGGCCCCCATTGTAACATATTTTTGCTTTTTTTAAAGAAAAGGAGGGGCAAACAAAATAAGTCTCTATGGTAATCAATATTATGCCACAAATGCTGTCAACTGAGCTTGACTTGTATTGGACCTGGAACATTCCTTTAACTTGTGTTGAACATGACATTTTCCTTTAAGGTTTATTATTCTTAGTCACTGGCTGTCAGGCCTTACTTGTCTGCCTATTGTAGCTACTGTTTTGGAGGACATTACTGAAAGAGTTATTGTTGTGGACAGAACAACTGGTTTCTTTGGCATAGACAGGAATATCTATCTATCTATCTATCTATCTATCTATCTATCTATCTATCTACAGTATCTATCTATCTATCTATCTATCTATCTATCTATCTACAGTTGAAGTCAGAAGTATACATACACTTAGGTTGAAGTCATTTAAACTCATTTATTAACCACTCACAGATTTCATATTAGCAAACTATAGTTTTGACAAGTCATTTAGGACATCTACTTTGTGCATGACACAAGCAATTTTTCCAACAATTGTTTACAGACAGATTGTTTAACTTTTAATTGACTATATCACAATTCCAGAGGGTTGGAAGTTTACATACACTAAGTTAACTGTGCCTTTAAGCAGCTAGGAAAATTCCATAAAATGATGTCAAGCCTTTAGGCAATTAGCCAATTTGCTTCTAGGCTGATTGGCTAATTGGAGTCAATTGGAGGTGTACCTGTGGATGTATTTTAAGGCCTACTTTCAAACTCAGTGCCCCTTTGCTTGACATCATAGGAAAATCAAAAGAAATCAGCCAAGACCTTAGACAAAAAATTGTGGACCTCCAAGAGTCTGGTTCATTCTTGGGAGCAATTTCCAAATGCCTGAAGGTACCATGCTCATCTGTACAAACAATAGTACGCAAGTATAAACACCATGGGACCACGCAGCCATCATACCACTCAGGAAGGAGACGCATTCTGTCTCCTAGAGATGAACGTAGTTTGGTGCGAAAAGTGGAAATCAATCCCAGAACAACAGCAAAGGATCTTGTGACGATGCTGGAGGAAACAGGTAGACAAGTATCTATATCCACAGTAAAACGAGTCCCATATCGACATAACCTGAAAGGCTGCTTGGCAAGGAAAAAGCCACTGCTCCAAAACTGCTATTAAAAAGTCAGACTACAGTTTGCAAGTGCACATGGGGATAAAGATCTTACTTTTTGGAGAAATGTCCTCTGGTCTGATTAAACAAAAATTGAACTGTTTAGCCATAATGACAATTGTTACGTTTGGAGGAAAAAGGGTGAGGCTTGCAACCCGAAGAACACCATACCAACCGAAGCATGGGGGTGGCAGCATCATGTTATGGGGGTGCTTTGCTGCAGGAGGGACTGGTGCACTTAACAAAATAGATGACATCATGAGGAAGGAAAATTATGTTGATATATTGAAGCAACATCTCAATACATCAGCCAGGAAGTTAAAGCTCGGTCGCAAATGGGTCTTCCAAATGGACAATGACCCCAAGCATACCTCCAAAGTTGTGGCAAAATGGCTTAAGGACAACAAAGTCAAAGTATTGGAGTGGCCATCACAAAGCCCTGACCTCAATCCGATAGAAAATTTGTGGACAGAACTGAAAAAGCGTTTATGAGCAAGGAGGCCTGAAAACCTGACTCAGTTTGACCAAATCTGTCTGGAGGAATGGGCCAAAATTCCAGCAACTTATTGTGAGAAGCTTGTGGAAAGCTACCCAAAACATTTGACCCAAGTTAAACAATCTATCTATGAAATCAGGCATTGCTAACAACATGACAAATAATACAACACAGTAATACATTATGTACACTGATGAGTGATTCTCACTAGGCCTTATGAAACCTGTCAAGAAATATTTAACCCCAAATCAATAATAATAATAATAATAATAATAAAACAAATCAAATAAATAACCTAGATTTTGCATAAAGAAAATTATTCTCATTACCCTAACCATAACAGTAATTTTTTACTGTATGCGGTAAAAAGAATAAAAACAATTGCTGTTTTACAGTGATTTTCTTTATTAAAATTAGAGAAAATGAATGGCATTAAAAATGGAGTACACATATATAAATAATTTACAGTTCGTTTTTTCTTTTTTTTCCACATTGCAGTACTCAGAATATCATAATGACCATCTTCTTTCGCATTGTGGTAACGAGAATTGGGGAGTAAAATGTGCATAACTCTCATGAAAATAATGTCACCATATAAAAAATCTTAATTACCCCCCCCCCCCCCAAAAAGGCTTAATTTTGTGTATGTAAAATATTATTTCTTATTCGTTTCTTTTTATTATGGAGTAAAAAAGGACCAGGACATTTTCTTGACAGGTTTCGTAAGAATCACCCTAATGCATTGTCATTACATCTGAGCCTCTGTTCATTTATACATTCAATACATAGCAGTTGTATTCATGACCTACGTATCTTTGGATTACCATAAGGAAGTAGTCATGTAGCAAAATGTTTTAGTGATTTTGCAGAAAGAGTCATTAAGTGGATTGATACATACAGTTCAAGGGCACTATGCAAAGGAACACACACACACACACACACACTTCCTCACTTTACCATCATTGACTATTACTATATCATTGCCGCAAACAGTCAGTTTTTGTAGTAATGACTCGACCTGAATTTTAAGAGGGTGTTGAAGATTTATAAGATGCTTGAGTGGTGACAAGTATCAAGATGTGTTTGTACCTCCAATAGATTAGATATAGATTTGCTTGTGAATGAAATAGATGATGTACCATGATTGTATGGCAGGTTTTCTGTGAAGACACTACTAGAGAAGTACACAGCAGAGCCTATTGATGACTCGTCTGAAGAGTTCATTAACTTTGCTGCTATTCTGGAACACATCCTTAGCCACCGCTTTAAAGGTAATGAAAGTGGACACAAAAGACATTTAGTATTTTATAATTATAGATAGAACTTCTTGGACATACTATTGTGACGCCAGTGAATTTCATGGATTCTTTCACCATGTCTTTTGCAGGCTCTGGCAGCTGGTTCGATGGTCAGCAGAGTTTTTGGGACTTCATCCGTCTGGCATGCAGTAAAGTGCCCAATAACTGCATTAGCAGCATTGAGAACATGGAGAACATCAACTCCTCTCGAGCAAAGGTTGGTTCAACTCAAGTTAAAGTCAAGGTTACCATAGTTTTGAATAATTTAATGTAGTTTATATTTCTATTTTACTTTTAGTTTGTCATTCCAATTTAGCTTAGTTTTCACACTTTGACTGTTAGTTTAGTTCAGTGTTTTCTAGTTTCTGTATATTTAGTTTTTATTTTAGTTTTAGTGTTTTATAACTAACTGCCAGAGCTAATGGATTAACTGATGTCATTTAAATATGTTTAACGATGTAAAATTTGTTAGGGCTGACCAGTGTTATCGCTATCTAGTGGCATTTTAATGTTTACTAAAGGCTATAAAGTTAGAACAGTGACGTTTAAACCGCTAAGTTCGATTATTATGATAACCTTTACTTTTCCCTGTGGAACATGGATACTTGTTCATTTGTTTATGATCTGAATTTCTGAGATATTAATTTGAGAGATTTGTAAGCCTTACAAATTTGTAAAAATTTGAATCTGTAATTTTATAATCTGAATATTTACAGCATTCTCCTCCTCTTAAAAAATGTAAACAGGAAAATCAACTGTTAAAAAATACAAATGTATAAAACACAGCAACATTTCTTTGTTAAATGTCATGTCTAGAATTTAAAAGAACAAATTTCAGATTCCAGTAATTTAGTCATTATTGTAGGAAGGTGGGTTGTAAAGGCTCCAAATGTAATCATAAAGGTCTACTGTCTATCAAAAACTAAATTAAATCGGCCTGGGTAGCTCAGCGAGTAAAGATGCTAACTACCACCCCTATAGTCCGCAAGTTCGAATCCAGGGTGTCCTGAGTGACTCCAGCCAGGTCTCCTAAGCAACCAAATTGGCCCGGTTGCTAGGGAGGGTAGAGTCACATGGGGTAACCTCCTCATGGTCGCTATAATGTGGTTCGCTCTCGGTGGAGCGCATGGTGAGTTGCGCGTGGATGCCGCGGTTGATGGCGTGAAGCCTCCACATGCGCTATGTCTCCACGGTAACATGCTCAACAAGCCACGTGATAAGCTGCGTGGGTTGACGGTCTCAGACGCAGAGGCAACTGAGATTCATCCTCTGACTTAGAGCGCATTGGGAATTGGGCATTCCAAATTGGGGAGAAAGAAAAAAAAAACTAAATTAAATTAAATACAATTTTATTTTAGTTTCATTCATGAATTTGGTAATCATTTAGTACCATGATAAACAGCAAAGTATTATGATCACCATCTGATACCATCACTGTGCTATTGTACCATCACAGTACTGTTTTGTAAGGGTGCTGTTTAATAAGTTACTGTTTTTCTCCCATGTTGGGCATAAGCTCACTATAAAAATCATCCAAAAAGTAAGACCACAAGTAAATCATAGAAATGAACATGTCACAGAATTGCAGAAATTCAGGAACACTCAAAACATGTTTTATGAATATTGCATTAATATGTGATTCTACTATGGCTGTAGGGCAGAGCGTGGCTGCGAGTTGCACTAATGGAGAAACGGTTGTCTGAATACATCTCCACAGCTTTGCGAGATTGCCGCACCACCAGGTCAGTTTTAAAGAGAAAAACGTAAAAAACTTTAACCTTGAACATATGTGCTTGAACATAAACTATGCAGTCCATATACAACAGAAAATGGTATATCTATAAATTGATTGTGTGTTTTTTTATGTGTGTGCTTGTCGATAGGAGGTTCTATGATGAGGGTGCCATCATGTTGAGAGAGGAAGCAACTGTTTTGACTGGAATGCTTATTGGACTTGGAGCGATCGACTTCAGGTTAGAGGAGAGATAAGGCAAGGAGTAGTAAAATGAGGAATACACAAAGACAGAAGCTTTGTTCCAAAACCTAGTGTGCTGCCTTGATGTCTACTGTTTAAATAGACAACAGCCTAGTAAGGCAGCTTCCTAACTGAAATGGAACCAAAAAAGTGACTGCTTTTTAACACTTTATGTAGGCAACAACTCAAGAGTGCTACACAAATAGCACTCCTCATGTGAAAGGTATAGAAAACTCGACTTTCAATTGATTCCAATAAAGTTTTATGTTAGCATGCTGCTAAGCTAATAACATAATCCTGTATAAGCTGAAAATTCATAGCACACACATCTATTAGGTGTTCAAAACCCCCTTACAAGTGGTAAAATCACTGTAATGCACAGACTCGTGTTGCGAGCATATGCGGCAAAGGCAATATGACATTTCTCTTGAATTTGCCCACCCGAGTTATCTTATAAAGCAGCATAATTTTGTTGCATACTTTGTGGAACTGCCTTTGCTGTCTAAATAGGTAGCTCACTAGTTTCTTTCATTTGTTCTTTTCTTTTTTCTTACAGAGCTAGAATGATATGCAGTGTAATCAATGTGATGACTGTTGAATAATTGTGTTGTGTACTTGTTGTCAGTTTCTGTCTGAAAGGGGAGGCTCTGGATGGGAAGTCTGAGGCGGTTATTGACTACACACCTTACCTGAAATTTACACAAAGGTGAAAATCATTTATTTCCTATATGCCAATTTCATTTAGGACAGGAAATTTCTTGGCCCAGGACCAAAATATGACATTTTGTGTTTACCTGGGACCCACACTTGCTATATTTGCTTTATCCGTTAATTTATTCGCCTTTTTATGACTAATATTTCTGATATAGAAAGACACTTACAGAAATCATTAATATTCACAAAAAACATGAAAAAACTGAAATTTGTGAACAAGCACACAAACATGAACATTCTCGAATTGCAGAAATAAAAACAAAGAAACAGATGGCAACTTATTAGTCAGCAAAAGATAGAAAGGTTCTGTAAGCTTTTTATACTGGTGAAGTAATATGAATTTTAAGTTTTATAGTAGGCCTGGTAACAATAATTGCTGTAATTATGGTATTTTATCACAAACTATCGTTACCATAGTGAAATGTTCATACTTTTGTGAATAATAGTTTCACAAGAACAAAGATTGTAAGCTCAAAAAATTTGTGTCAAGCAGACCATTATTTGTCATACTGATGTCTTTAATTTATTTAGGATTGAACTGTGAAAAATTAACTGCATGACACAACAGTACAGAGTGATTTTGTTGTTGTTGTTGTAAGCAACTCGCTTATCTCACTTTGATAATCAGTACTTGTATATTTCTACTTATCTTCACCGTTCATCAGGGTTCCCACCCGTACTAGAAAATCTGGAATTTTGCAATGAAGTTGAAAATTAGAAAAAAATATCTAAATGTACTCAAAAATAATTCGTTGATCTGGAAAAAATTTTTGTATAATAAAAATGTTTGACTGTAATAAACAAGGTTTTCATTACATGTACAAAAACATGTGCATATAAGGGACTCGGATTGGTATCAAATACAAAATTCTTATAGTTTTGTCACTGCTGGTGGCCACACATTGTGAAACAACATCAACGGTTGACTGTCATGAACAAAGCCCTGTCACGTACATATTCTGCTCATCTGCTGTAGTCTTCGCTTTGCTCAGCTAAATATTTTTAGTATTGATATATTTTAAAATGCTGTACAATTTTTCCAACATTGCTGTTGTGTTAACTACAAAAACATTTAAGTAGTAAACTTTAAACGGTGATGATGGTCGGGCCGCTGATTTTTTTATTTTTATGAATTCATTACCCAAGGTGGTAGCCTGGTGATGTGGCCTTTAAACCTTGGGATGTGAATACATTTTCTATAATTCAAAGATCAAAGTCCGCTTATCCCATTGTTATGCGATGCGGAAAACACAGACAGAATCATTGAATCCAGTCATAAAAATTGCATTAGCTATAAAAAATTAAATGTCATGGAATTTGTCATATTTTGTAAGGTTTTGTTAAGAGAAAGGACAAGGACTTAACTGCAGAGTTCAAAATATTTAATAAATAAAAGGAAAAACAAACACAAAGTTCCCCAAAGGGCAAAAACTCAGTCCCAGAACAGGAGGGTAGTTGACTGGCTGGGCTGGAGAGGGAAGCCTCAAAGGCCATGTGGCTGGTTTGGTGCCAAACCAAAACTTGAATCAGCAGTGAACAGAAATGAGGCTTCTAACAGGAATCGACAGGACACCTAGGCACGGAAACATTCCACAACAAACTGGTGGAGAACAGGGTTAGCACTTAAGACAGAACTGACAAGAGACAAATTTCAAATTCTGTTTGAAAAACAAATAGAAGCCTTGTGCTCATATCAAACAAAGGAACAGGAACAAGACCAAGAAAAGGACAAAAAGCACATAGCAAAGAACACAAACAGAACCATGTGCTCACAGACTACATGAGACAAATCATGGGTGTCAGGATCCAGCCACAAAAAAATTATAAACAAGACCAAAATAAGTGTCAGGATCCTGACACTACCCCCCTCTCAAACCTGGCATTCCAAAAAAGGAACCAGGACAGGCCAGACCAGACCAACAGAAAGATAACAAACACAGACAGGGACAGAACAGGAAATAGAGAACAGGAGCAAGGGAACACTAGGGGAGGGGAGGGAGGGAGGGAAACCATGGGTTGTGTATACTTGTTTCCTTTCCTTGCTATCTTGCCTCATTTCCATGCTCCACTTTCTTAGAAAATGAGGAAAGGCTAGAAGGAAAGAAAACAAGGATGGAGGAATCAAAGCAAAATATATTGTGAAATGGAATGTCCTGCTCACTTAAGCGTGACTTCAAAGCGCCGCCTCTGTAGAGCTGCATTACATTTGAGCATTTGACATTATGTTGTTGAAACTTGATTTTTTTATATGTTCATAAGAAAACCTTATAATTCAATATGCTCAGTTAAAGTATGTGTCAGTTATTGTTTTTTTAACCGCAGAGGTGAAACATGAATTAAAACTGTTGTGTCAGATGTGAAGGGGGAGGAGAATTCATGTGTGCGTCAGGTGCTTTGACCAAAAAGTATTACGCATAGGAAGCTCCTGTGTTTCCTCTTTCAAGCATCCTCTGTCCCCGATCCTTGCAGTGCATTTAGAGAATTGATACGTCCTTTATGATAGCGGACTTTGATTGGTTTCTGGGTCACGGGCACGAGGACAGAGGAGCGAGGAAATGAGGAAGCACAATTTAGGAAATGAGAAGCACCCCAGAGTGGGGCTGGAGGCACTGACCAAGGTGGGACTGGAGGCAGAGACCAGGAAGATACTGATGGATCCTGGGGTCGGACACCAGACAGAAGGATCACCGGTGGGGCAGAGAGGCTGGAGGTGACACATGGAGGCAATGGAGGACCAGAACCAGGGAGCACAGGCAAGACAGACCAGTGGTCAGGACAAGACAGGGTCAGGTTATGGGAAACCGCCTGACTGGACAAGGCAGAAGTGGGAAAAGGGTGTGACTGGGCAGGATGGGACCAGACAGACAGTGAGCTCAAAGTGGAGAGCACAGGGAACAGGGTAACGCCCAGCAGGACATGGCCAACCAATTGGGTGTGCAAATGTCAGTACTTGAGCATTCAGACAGGGTCAGGAAGGACAAAGGAGGGGGTCAGATTAGAAGAGGATGACTTGAGTGTAGGACCAGGACCAACATACTGGGAAACGTGAACAGCCCAGACACAAATGAGTGCGATGGCCATATAGAGATAAGTTCAACAGAAATGATGGCCTCCGTGTCTGGAAGGGCTGGCGGCAGGGAAATTACATCCATGTCCAAGAGTGGTGGGAACAGGATTGAGTTGGTGGCTGCTGGGGAGATGGATAGACCGTTGAGGGCTGTTGGGCAGATGGGTAGGTCGACGGTGGCCACATGGGAAAGGAATGGGTCGGCAATGGTCACAGAGAACTGGGAAAGGTCAGCGACGGTCACGGGGAACTGGGAAAGGTCAGTGATGGTCACAGGGAACTGGAAAAGGTGGGCAGTGGTCACAGGAAACTGGGAAAAGTCCGTGGTGGCCACAGGACAGATGGAATGGTCGTCGGTGGCCACAGGAGAGAGGGATGGATCTACGGCAGTCACAGGGAACTGGGAAAGGTTGGTGGCCTCGAAAGAGAGATGGGTCGAAGGCGGCTGCAGGGGAGAGGAATGGGTAGGCGGTGGCAGCAGGAGAGAGGGAATGGTCTGCTTCTGCCGTAGGAGAGAGGAACTGGTTGGTGGTGGCCACTGGGGAAGGGACTGACTAGACAGCTGCTGGGGTCTTGTACACCTCCAGGGGAGCTATGGTGGACTTAAGTGCCAGGACCCCTATCTTTCCACTTCAAGGTGGTGGGAAAAGCTTGGGCTGACTCAGATGCCTCCTGTCCGTCAATGGCAGCCTCGGGTGACTCCTGGCGGTCAGCAGCAGTCCAGTGGAGCTGCAGAGCACTCAGTCTCCTCCAGTGGAGCTGCAAACCACTTGGTCACCTCTAGAGGAGCTGCAGAGTACTCAGTCGCCTCCAGTGGAGCTGCAGAGCACTTGGTCGCCTCCAGAGGAGCTGTAGCGCACATGATTGCCTCCGGGGGAGCTGCATAGAGGAATGTGGCAGGACTGTTCTTCCTCGTAATTTTCCACTTAGGGGTCATTGGATGACTGGGGATTTGGCTAACTAAGGTTGGGATGGAGGGACAATCAACATGGGAGGGCAGCCTATGGAGTGAGGTCTCCCCCTTCCTGCAATGAAATATATAACCAATACATTCACAAAAGGATAGAATCCCCAGCTTTCCCATCTACCAGGGGCTGAGGGGCTCATTAAGGCAGATGTTGAAGAAGTCCTTTAGAGCAGCATCAATTAACTCCAACTCCACCACAATGAGCAAATCACAGGCAAAGTCCCTTATGTGAGCCTCCCCTTGTCAGAGGGAGTGAAGCCGATCAAGCTGGACGATGCAGCGCTCTGGTGTACAATTTATGACAAACTGCTGTATTAGTGTAGCTTCAGTGGCATGGGGTGTAATGACAGTGTGACTGTGCTTTTTCGTGCCAGCGACCCGGGTTCAAATCCAACTTTTGTCCTTATTATTTCCAATACTGCTTATAATTATACGTAAAAATGAATAAAAAGGTTGATTTCCTCACAGTGATTTGGTCACTGTGAAGATCGGGGTGTTGAGAGAAAGATATCCAGGTAAGAGTCTGTTGATCACACACGTTCATGTCCTCGTCCGGGGTGAGAGGGGTTGATGGTTTCTCCCGCGGATCGGCATTGGTGGTGTGTAGATTGTATTTCTCCTTTTGTGAAATTCTCGGAAGACTAACCCGTACAGGAAATTAACCATGGTTTTACTATAGTACTATTGTATCAATATTGTATTAATAATATGACCATACATCTTTTTTTGGACCTAAAAAAAGTGTCTGGGTGGGATTTCAAAATTGGCCAACAATGTCTAGGATTTGGCTTTGTCTTCATATTGACGTACTCTCTACATTTAGGACTATCATACATTCTGTGTATTTGATACTGCACATCAGTACTGTGCATGCCCCTATGCTGAATGTAATTATTTTAATAGGGGTGCAAATAATATCTTCCTCTATCAGAATCAGAATCAGCTTTATTGCCAAGTATGCTTACGCATACAAGGAATTTGTCTTGGTGACAGGAGCTTCCAGTGTACAACAATACAAAAACAATACAAAAACAGCAGCAAGACATAGATAATAATAAAAAATAAAAAATAGTTATATACATACGTACATACACACAGACACATACATACATACATACACACATACACATATGTAGTGCAATCTAATACAAATCTGTTATCTGTTATGCACAGTGCAAATACAAATCTGTTGTGTACAGTGCAAATGTTTTTGTTTTGTTTTTCCCAGAGGAATGAAATGGCAGAAGAGTTTGGATGTGTTGGATAAATATAAAAAAGACTAAGCTGTGTATTGCACATAGTTATTGCTCAATGGGGTAATTTAACCTGTTGATGCTCATTGGGGTCCAGAGTGATTTTTCCAGCCTTTTTTCTCACTCTGGAAGTGTATAGTTCTTGAAGGGGGGGCAGGGGGCAACCAATAATCCTCTCAGCAGTCCGAACTGTCCTTTGTAGTCTTCTGATGTCTGATTTCATAGCTGAACCAAACCAGACAGTTATTGAAGTGCAGAGGACAGACTCAATGACTGCTGAGTAGAACTGTGTCAGCAGCACCTGTGGCAGGTTGACTTCTCAACTGGCGAAGGAAGTACAACCTCTGCAGGGGCCTTTTTCACAATGGAAAATTTTCACTCTATTTGCAGTAGGGTGCAAATAGCATCTAAACTATTTGCACTAAGAGCAAAACAATATGCCTTTTGCAAATAGCATCTATCGTTATTTGCACTAAAATAGTATAAATAGCTTCTGCCTATATTTTTAAAGTTAAATCACAGCTTTTTGGAGTTTAATTATCACACTGGGCCAAGAAGTGCACTGCTTATCCAGAGGTGAGAAACTAGCAACAAACACACACATAAACGCCAAAATAAAAGCTCAATTTAAATGGACGCGTGGAATGGGGGAAAAAAGACAACCATATATTGCAACTGTATACATTTGTAATGTTTACTGTAATTAAATGATCATTATAATTATAATGTATTAAAGCAATATAACACAATTGTAATGTTCTGTTGTGCAGCACTTCATTTGACAAAAATATCTTTCAGATTGTGCTGTGAGGATTTTGTATAAAAGCACTTCGTGTAGCACAAAATAATGCAGTGTTATGTTGAAAAATTTAATTAATTAAATATTATATTCTTATTTGATTCAAGTTTTAATAAATATATTTGATTAGACAACATTTTGATAATAAGATTCAGTTAAACTGTCAAATTTCAGAAAAAAAAAATAACCATCCAATAATCACAATATACTTAATGACCTCTCGTGTGTTTTTGCCTAAATATTTCACCAGTTGAGCACATTAAATATCCTGGAAAACTGTGCCAAGAAAAGACTAAGAACCCTGTTTTTTTACTAACTTGAAGTACTTAACTGCTTTTAATCTTGTTCTGAATATTTGTGGCATTCTCTCTCAAGCTGCATGAGGAGATGTTGTCTTAATTTGTTATCAAAAGAGACTCATTAGTTGGAACTTGCCTACATAACGCATTTTAGATGCTCCTCACTCTTTCTGTCACATTTGTGTAAAGACTCAAATGCACAGTTCTTTATTGAAGAAAAGTCAATAAACAGGGAAGCAATCCAAATGTACACATCCAAAGGGTGCTAGACTAATGGCAAAATCGAGAAAACCAGGCTGTAACAGGTTCTACGTGTGTGGACAAGGAGGAAGCGGAGGATGAGAAACTTCAACTCAAATGGTATGTTTATTTCACACTCAGAACATAAATAGCTTTTCAGCATGGGGTAAACAACATAACCTCAGCGTGGGCATGTCTGGGTCTCTCTCCCAGTCTCTGCTGTGGTTCCTCCTTATATCGCTCTCCCCATTGCTCATTGCAATCAGAAACAGGTGTTAGACATATAGCGCTCAGGTGTGTGCACCCTTACCACTTTCTCTCTCTCTGAACCATGCACCCACCCCCACATACCCCCACCACCCGACTCAGGCCGGGGAGTCATCCGGTCTGCCCACCACTCCCCCCTTCACCAGTTGTGGAAAGGAAGTCAACAACAGCCATCTGCACCCCCAGCCTGTGGACTACCTCGAAACTAAACGGCTGAAGAGCCAGATACCACCAGGTGATCTGCGCGTTGGTATCTTTCATGCGGAGAGCCACTGGAGTGTGTGTGATCTGAACAGAGGGTGAAGGCCCGCCCCAACAGGTAGTTCCGGAGAGTGAGGACGGCCCATTTGATGGCAAGACACTCTTTTTCAATGGTGCTGTATTTAGTCTCCCTCAAAGAGAGTTTGTGACTAATGTACAGCACCAGCCGTTCCTCCCCCTCCACCACCTGCGAGAGCACCGCCCTGTCTGAAGCGACCGTCTGCAAAATGAAATGGAGAGAGAAATCAGATGAATGTAAAAGGGGTCCGCCACAAAGTGCAGATTTCACCTGCGTAAACGCCTGTTGATACCACTCCATCCACTGGGTCTGGAGCTCCCTTTCTAGTGAGATCAGTCAGCGGGCTGGTGATGTCCGACTAATTAGGCGCAAACCTTCTGTAGTAGCCAGCCAGCCCCAGGAACTGTCTCACCTCCTATTTGGTCTTGGGTCTTGAGCAGGTTGCAATCGCTGCATTCTTATCAATTTGGGGATGCACCTGCCCATGACCCAAGTGGAACCCCCAGATACCGTACCTCCACCCACCCAATTGCGCATTTCTTGGGGTTTGAAATGAGTCCTGCTCGTCGCAGCGACCTCAGAACAACCCTCAAATGCCGCATGTGCCACCACCAATCGTTACTGTATATAATTATGTCATCCAGATAGGCAGCGGCATAAGCAGAGTGCAGTCTGAGGACTCAGGCCATAAGGCGCTGAAACGTAGCCAGGGCCCCGAACAAACCGAATGGAAGTGTCACAAATTGGTGTAATCTAAGCGGTGTGGAGAAGGCCGTTTTTTCACGGGACATCGTGTTATGGTGATCTGCCAATAACCCTTTGTCAAATCCAGTGTCAAGTAAAAGCGAGCGATGCCCAACCGATTGAGCAACTCATCAATACGAGGCATTGGGTATGCGTCAAATTTAGACACCGCACTGACTTTTCTATAATCCACACAGAACCAAACTGACCCGTCACTCTTAGGGACTAGAACGACCGGGCTGGAACGATCACTGTGGGATTCTTCTATTACTTCCATTTCGAGCATTGCATCTAATTCTTCCCAAACTATTTTCTTCTTATGCTCGGGAAGTCGTTAGGGACGAGTACATACCACTACCCCAGGAGGAGTCTCGATGTGGTGTTCGATGAGGTTTGTCTGACCAGGCAGAGGCAACAACAAGTCTGCAAATTTTTTCTGCAACTTAGCAAACTCTGTAAGCTGACACGGTGAGAGGTGATCTCCACAAGTGATTAGATTGGCTTTTAGATTCACCTCCGGTCCTAGCTTCTCCCTCTCTGGCACCACCATCGCCAACGTTATAGGGACTGCCTCCCTCCTTAATTTCAGGAGGTTGAGATGGTATATCTGACGTGCATCGCCTCTATCTGAGCGTTTAACCTCATAATCGAGATCTTCCACTCATCGTGTGACCTCAAAGGGCCCTTGCCACTTGGCGAGTAGTTTGGAGCTTGATGTTGGGAGTAATACAAGCACTTTATCTCCTGGTGCAAATTCCCATAGCCGAGTGCCTCTGTCATACAGTCGGCTTTGATATTTTTGAGCTTGGAGCAAATTCTCCTGTGTTAGTTGACACAAAGTGTGGAGTTTTTCTCTAAGATCACGAACATACTGAATTTCATTTTTACTGTTTGAAGGCCCTCTTCCCAAGCTTCCCGCATGACATCGAGCACGCCGTTGATGCCCATACAGTATCTCGAACATGAAAAACCCTGATGAGGCTTGGGGAACCTCTCAAACTGCAAATAATAGGGGTTCGAGCCACTTATCCCAATTATTAACGTCGTTATGTATGAATTTACGAATCATATTTTTAAGGGTTTTATTAAATCGTTCCACCAGCCCATCTGTTTGTGGGTGGTAAACACTGGTGTATATCGATTTAATACCCAATAATTTGTATAGCTCGTGTAGTGTATGTGAAAATAGTGCCCTGATCCATGAGGATTTCTTTCAGAATCCCCAGTCGGGAGATTATTCTGCTGGCGGAGATGAAACTCATCGATGAGAGAGTGGTCCAGAATGTCCTGGGCCAGGACCCAGCATCTCTCCTCCAGACCATACCCCTCCCAGTACACCAGGTACTGGAACCCTCAACACCAGCGTCTGGCATCAAGCAGACACTTTGCGGTGTAGACTGGAGAACAACTACAAGAGGAGAGGGAGGAGAAGCAAGAGGAACAAGAGGACTACAACTGACAGGCTTTATATGGGAGACATGAAATTTGGGTGAACCCAACAGAGAAAAAGTGGTAGCCAGAGCCGCACCGCCGCTGGACTAAGGACCTTGACAACAGGGTATGGCCCAATGAACCTTAAGAGGCAGGTCCCTGGTGGAAAACCATACCCTTTGCCCACAAACATACTTAGGAGCCTGAGTCCGATGATGATCTGCCACTTTCTTAGTACGCCCCTCTGCCCGGAGCAGTGCCTCGCTGGCCCTCTTCCAGGTACGGTGACAGTGTTGAATAAAAGCCTGGGATGAGGTGAAAGCAACCTTGGGAAGGATCACAGTATTGCCACTGGACGGGGGAAGACCCATAACAAAGTCCAGGGCAATATGTGACCAGGGGCGGGAGGGAATGGGAAGGGGTTGAAGGAGACCAACATAAGGAGAATTACTGGATTTATTTTGAGCACAGATCGAGCAGGCTGCCATGAACCGAGCGACATCCTCCACCATGGACTGCGACCAAAAGCTGTCAGCATCCTCCTCAACCCCAGATTACAGAACAGCCTTGACGATTGACCCCACTGAGTGATGGCCACCCGGACTGACTCAGGAATGAACAACAGACCCTCCGGGCAAGCTCTGGGCACTTTGACTAAGGCAAAAGCCTTTCTGACCCATCTCTCAATGCCCCAGGTGACAGCCCCCACCATGCAGCCAGTAGGCAAGATGGTATCAGGGGGAGGACTGTCACCTGGAGATGTGAATTGAAGGGACAGGGTGTCCGGCTTAATATTTTTGGACCCCAGACAGTATGACAGAGTAAAGTTGAAGTGCCCAATGAACAAGCCCATTAAGCCTGTCAGGAGTTCAGTCTTTAGCAGACCAGATGTACTCCAGCTTCCTGTGGACAGTCCAGACCAGAAAAGGAACCCTACCAACCAGTGGCACTACTCATCAAGGGCCAACTTAATGGCCAGCAACTCCCTATTGCCAATGTTGTAGATTTGTACGGCCAGGACAGACAGTGGGAAAAGAAGGCACAAGGGTGTACCTTCTCATCTTTGGGGGATCATTGGGAGAGGACTGCCCCGACCCCCACCTCAGAAGCATCCACCTCCACGATGAACTGCCTCCCAGGGTCAACCATGACCAAAACAGGGGCAGAAGTAATACGCACCTTCAGGTTGTTAAAGGCAGCTTGTGCCACGGGGGACCACCAAAAGGGAGTCCTCGTGCAGGTGATTGATGTGAGTGAGGTAGCTACTTGACTGTAATTATGCATATATCTGCAGTAGAAATTAGAACATCCCAGAAATTGCTGTAGTGCTTTGCGGGAGTCAGGCACCGGCCAGTCAGATACAGTTCTCAACTTAGCAAGGTCCATACGGATCCCCCCACTGAAATGATGAACCCCAGGAATGGAAATGAACTGGTATGCAATGAGTGTTTCTCCACCTGGACAAACAGCTGATTCTCCAGCAGCCATCGCAGCACTTGCCGGACGTGCACCTGGAGAGAATTGGAAAAAATTTAAATGTTATCCAGGTACACAAAGACAAAGTTGTTGATCATGTCCCTGAAGATGTCATTGACCAGTGCCTGGAAGACGGCCAGAGCATTGGTCAACCCAAAGTGCATGACCAAGTACTCAAAGTGCCCAGTGGGCATGTTAAAAGCAGTCTTCCACTCATTCTCCACTTCTCCCTCACCTGCACAAGGTGATAAGCATTGCAGAGGTTCAACTTCATGAAGTACCTTTCCAACTGCAGGATCTCAAAGTCTGAAGAAATCAGAGGCAGGGGATAACTGTTCTTAATGGTGATGTCGTACAGCCCCCAATAAGTAATGCAGGGACACAAGGAGCATCTTTCTTCCTTATGAAGGGAGAACCCGCCTGGGATGAGGAGGGATGGATGAGGCCAGCTGCTAACAGAATCAGAGAGGTACTTATTCATAGCAGACAAGGCGTTCAGACGACCTCGAGGTAGAGAAGTGTCTGTGAGGACTTATTCAGATTTTCTCTTCGGAGCCAAGTGGTTGCATTCAGTGCACTGAATTCAATTCTCCCTACTGATCACCTCAAACTGCTGGATTTTACAGTGCATTTCAGCAGCTTCTCCCCCTCCGCACCCATGGAGTGCAGAGAACGCCCCCGGGTGCTTCGGCAGAACAAAAAAAGAGAGTATATTCTAAAAGAGTATATTTTCAATTCTAAAAGAGCGGCACACACGGAACGTCTTTTTAAAGATGCCTTTCTGCTTGTGTGTTATTCCTGGTCATTATCTCTCCGCTTCTGACAGCCACGATCGCTGTCTTACGTGTCTGGGCGCTGCCCACGTGGAGACTTCGTTCATGGATGGGTCTTGTCCTCATTGCGAGAACATGACCATGGCAACGTTGCGGTTGCGGCTTGCCTATGTAAGAAAACAAGCCACCCCAGTGGCTCCCCGCCTCGGTCCTTCTACCTACGGGTATGAGGCCGCATCGGTTAGCACTGGGGGCGATTTGGGGACTCCAATGGGACCACCGCCGCCGGGTAACCCCCCATGGACCTCCCATTCCTCAGCATGCTCGCTTTCCCTGGTCGGGCTCTCAGATGAGACCGCCGGCTCGTTTCAGGGCAAGTTCGACCTCTTATTCGGGGCCCAGGAAGATGATGAGCTATCGAGCGCAGCATCGGAGAGGGTGTGGTCACCCAGTCTCAGGCTGATGCGGAGATGACGGACATGCTTTCCCAGGCAGCCGCGACCATCGGGCTAGAGTGGAACCCTCCACTCTCCCCTGAACCCTCATGGCTCATTGATTGGTTCCTGGGCCCAGAGCGCTGCTCACGGCCGTGCCCTGCCCTGGTTCCTTTCTTCCCGGAAGTGCATGAGGAGTTGACAATATCGTGGGGGGCACCTTTTACTTCCTGGTCCCGATCTTTCAGCTCCCCCGCTCTCACTACCCTCGATGGTGGGGCAGCCAAGGGGTATTCGGTGATCCCCCAGGTGGATAATGCGCTCGCGGTGCACTTGTGCCCGCAGAGCGCCACCACCTGGCACGGGTGCCTGAAGCTCCCATCCAGGGCCTCTGGGTTTACATCGTCTCTGACGGCTAAGGCCTACAGTGCCGCTGGACAAGCCGCCTCCACCCTGCACGACATGGCTCTCCTGCAGGTACACCCAGCCAAGGTGCTAAAAGAGCTGCACGAGGGTAGTTCTGACCCAGGATTGATGCAGGAACTGCGCTCGGCGACCGACCTCACTCTCTGGGCAACGAAGGTCACGGCGCGGTCTCTCGGGCAGGCGATGTCCACCCTGGTGGTCCAGGAAAGCCACCTTTGGCTCAACATGGTCGACATGAGAGAGGCTGACCAGGCACGGTTCCTTGATGACCCCATCTCCTAGGTTGGCCTGTTCAGTGACACCGTTGAGGACCAGCAGTTCTCAGCAGTGAAGCAGCAGACGGAGGCCGTTCAACACATCCTTCCCCGGCGCGGCTCAAGACCCCGCACCCCATCTGCTCGTCGCCAAGGGTGTCCTCCTGCAGCAACAGCACCGGCTCTGCCGCAGCCCACCCCCGCGGCCCGGCCCCGGCGTGGAGCCCACCGCAGGAAGCAGACGCCACCCGTCTCACGGCCGGCTGCCAAGAATTCCATCCCCCGGTTGAGGGCCGGGAGGAGAATCTTTTGTTTCATTTTTCTCCGCATGCCCAAGAGGCTGCGGTACCCAAAACTTCAACAAAAGAGTGGTTTCCTTGTTCTCTGGGTCACATGACAGGTGCGCACGGCCATCATCACGACTGCCATCCACATCCCATTTTGGCAGGTTTGGCGCTCCAGCGGTGGACCACCCGCCCCTGCGCGCCCAGCTGTGGCACAAACATGTCCACACCGGGTTGGTTCCAACGGACTGCGGGGACGATGTTCCTCCTCCCCCTCCTCAACCAAACTTATGGTGGGCGTCAGGAGCCAGGTAAGTGCCTCGATGTCTCTGGACTCAGCACGGCCATGGGGTTCGAGCCCCCTCGATGTGGCGCCTCGGGCTCCGCCCCGCCGCAAGGCCCCACCCGCCGGTACATCCGACGTGATTATCCCCTTGGTCCCACTTGCCTGAAGTTTGGACGCGTGGCTCGCGCTTTCCAACCCGTCCCGATGGCTGATCTGGACTGTCCGACTCGGCTACGCGATTCAGTTCGCCAGGCGCCCGCCCAGGTTCAGTGGCGTCCGCTTCACCTCGGTGAAGGGCAAGAACGCCGCTACCATGCGTGCGGAGATCACTACCCTTCTATGGAAGGTAGACCTGAAGGAAGTGTACTTCCACGTCTCTGTCTTACCTCGACACGGACCCTTCCTGTGGCTTGCTTTTGAGGGCCGGGCGTACTAGTACAAGGTCCTCCCCTTTGGCCTGTCCTTGTTCCCTCGAGTCTTCACGAAGGTCACAGAGGCAGCCCTCAATTATCTGCATCCTCAATTATCTCGATGACTGGCTAATCCTAGCTCACTCTCAGGATGTGATGTGTGCACACAGGGACCTTGTGCTCATGCACCTCAGCCGACTGGGGCTTCGGGTCAACTGGGAAAAGAGCAAGCTCTCCCCGTTTCAGAGCATCTCGGCTTGGAGTTGGACTCAGTCTCGATGACGGCGCGCCTCACGAACGAGTGCGCACAGTCGGTTCTGAACTGTCTGAACATATGGCATCCTCAGTGGTTGCCTTACCGCTCAGGTTGATGCATATGGGACCACTTCAGCACTGGCTTCAGACTCGAGTCTCGAGATGAGCATGATGCCGCGGGACACATTGTGTGGTCATCACTGCGATCTGTCACCGCCTCTTCAGCCCTTGGACCGACCTTGCATTTCTACGGGCAGGGGTTCCCCTAGAGCAGGTCTCCAGGCGCGTCGTGGTTTACGACGGACGCCTCCAAGATGAGCTGGGGCACCGTATGCAATGGGCACACAGCCGCTGGCTCCTGGACTGGCCTGTGGCTGCGTTGGCACATCAACTGCTTCGAGTTGTTGGCAGTACTGCTCGCCCTGTGGAGGTTCTGGCCATTGATCCAGGGAAGCACGTGTTGGTCTGGACAGACAACACGGCGACAGTAGCGTACATCAACCGTCAAGGCGGTCTACACTCCCGTTGCATGTCACAACTCTCCTCCTCTGGAGTCACCAGCGCCTCAAGTCGCTACGAGCCACTCACATCCCGGGCGACCTCAACACCGCAATGTATGCGCTGTCATGACAGGTTACGCTCAGGAGAGAGTGGAGACTCCACCCCCAGGTGGTCCATCTGATTTGGAGTCGATTCGGTCGAGCACGGGTAGACCTGTTTGCTTATCGTGAATCCTCCCACTGCCCGCTTTGGTACACCTTGACCGAGGCACCCCTCGGTACAAAGGCACTGGCACACACCTGGACTACGCAAATACACTTTCCACCAGTGAGCCTACTTGCACAAACCCTGTGCAAGGTCAGGGAGGACGAGGAGCAAATCATCCTAGTAGCACCCTACTAGCCCACCCAAACGTGGTTCTCGGACCTCACGCTCCTTGCTCCTTGTTGGTAAACTGCGTCTTCCTTGGGCAGAGGCCCCTCTGCCCCGGTCACCATGTTTGTAGAAACTCCTCCCCCCTCGGGTAGGACCTACCATGGGACTTCTCCACATGACATACTTCCGACAAGATTCGGTAAGATCATGTGACGTATTTCCACTAAAAATACCCCCCCCGGGTGGGGTGTGGTCTCCGTGGTGTCTTCCCCTTGTGAGTGACACCCCCCCGACGTAGACATTTATGGCCCCCAGTCGGTTAAAAATGTCCACTCTTTTTGGGGAGGAAAAAGATGAAAAGAGGCCATGGCTGGGCTAGCCTGTCCCTATTTTTTGGGCAGTTGACTTGTTCCCAAAGGACCATTTGACGCTCATAAGAGTGTTGGGGGAGGTTACGTGACGGCCAGGTGTGCTGGCCACGTGGCACACAGCAGTCTTCCCGTCTCGCACCGCCAGTCCACGTAACACAGTTCAGCTAGTTGTGGTGTTTTGTATAGGGACCCCTAGTGTCACTACATCAACACAATGTCGAGTGAGTGACAGATAGGAATCATCCTGGTTACTTTCGTAACCTCCGTTCCCTGATGGAGGGAACGAGACGTTGTGTCCCTCTTGCCACAACACTGAACTACCCACTGAAATGGCAAAGCATGGTGGGGAGTTAACTCAGGGCTCTGTTTGTGAAGCAGAGGAGGCAGTGGTGACAGCAACAGCGGCAGGCAGAGATGCTTCTTGGTCAACTCAGAGCTGAAGTCTCTTAAGGTCTGTGACTTGAGCCATTAAAGCATCGACTGCTTGCTTAGCAATGACAAGCTCCTCTTGGTGTCTATGTCCCAACCAGGCACCCTGTTGTTCATAGGTAAATCTTTGGGGTCTCATCTGCTGAGTCCATCTTGGCCAGATTGTAATGTCATGTTTCTGTAAAGACTCAAATGCAGATGAGAGTAATGACAGTTTTTTATTGAAGAAAAGTCAATAAACAGAGAAGAAATATAAATATACACATCCAAAGGGGACTAAGCAAATGGCAAATTCGAGAAAACCAGGTGAAGGTCAAAACCAGGCAGGCAGGATAATAGAGCCGATCGGAACCAAGAAGGGCTGAGGCAGAAGACGTGGTCAGGGTGAATCAGGCAGAGAACTGGCACATTAGACTAGACTGACAAAAATATAAAGACAGAAAAACAAGAGCCATTAAAGCCATTATATATATGTGTATATATATATATATATATATATATATATATATATATATATATATATATATATATATATATAAAATAATAGATGCTTGCTTATAAATGTAATGACTCCTTTGCTCTTACTTGAGCCAGCACTAAAGAAAACATGTCCACCTCATATCTTCCCAAATTTTTCAGCTTCCTGCGGGAAAAGATGGGTTTCTTGAAAAAATACTATATCATATTTCTTACGTTTAAGAAAATAAATAATCTTCCTTCTTTTTATGGTGTGCCCCAACCCATTCACATTCCACTCTGGAGAGAAACAATCCACTCCTATTAACATTTGACATTTTGACATATTATAAAAAATAGATTGTGTGTCAAAACTAAAATTATAAAGACCACATTCCAACATTAGTGCAAGAGTGCGAAACTCCAAAAATGCAAGAGTGCGAAACTCCAAAAAGTCCACCACAGACTGCTTACCCTGGTGCAAAGCAGGTAACTGCCGAGATGCCTTCCAGCCATGCACAAAGCAAAAAATGAAGAACTTGCGCATTAACCCTGCGCACGACAGTGCCAACTGGCGTCCATCCCTCTAAACTCAAACCGTCCATGCAAGCCTACAAGAGTCCCTGCGACAATTTTGCCATCGGGTTGCTCAAGTCTGGTGTTTCTATACAAATGTTGTGAGACAGAAATACATAACAGAAAATAATCTAAAAAACAAACTCCAGCCAATAGGCGAAAAAGAAAACAAAAACCCCTTAATTGTCTTGAAGTTTTCCTCCACAAAACTAATTCCAGCCACTAGCGGAACCAGCACAAAAACAACAAAAACAAAAAACAGGCCGTTCAGTCCTTCAGGCAGTCAAACTCACTCCAATGTCCTGCAAGAAATATTAAACAAAACCAACTCCAGCCAACAGGAGGCATAAGCACCCAAAACGAGCAGATGTATCCACAAGCTGTCCCGAAGAAATTATTCTACACAAAACAAACTCCAGCCAAAAAGAAACGAAAAAGGCACCCAGTTTCTTTGAACAGTCGAGTGTATGTTTAATGAGACAGGTCCACTAGACGGCCACATGAAAATCACCAAATGGCTTACTCACTCCAATGTTTTTATGAAGGACATTGCTTGCTGTGGGCATGTAAATTCTCTACGTCCATCCTTAGTATCTATTCTCAATTTGGATACATCAGAGCAAATGCGACCTTCTGTTGATGTAAGAGTTTCTTGCGTTCCTTGAATCGTTCACGTTTCTTTCTTGTCGAATTGGCAAAGTCTGGGAACAAGAAAATGCTGTGATTCTTCCAAGAAACTTTCCTTTGATCCTCGCCTCGTGTAGCACGAGATCTTTATCAGATGATCTCAGAAATTTGGCCAGAATTGATCGGGGCCTGTCTCCCTGAGCGGATCTGCGAGCCGGGACTCTGTGACCTCGCTCGATTTCCAGCTTATGGCCTGTTATGTTGAGCAGACTCGGAAAGAGCACGTCTAGGAGTTTCACCATATCTCGGCCTTCCTCATGCTCGGGAATTCCAACAATTCGGACGTTGTTTCGCCAATTACAATTCTCCAAATCCTCCAGTTTTTCCCAATCGCGTTGCAAATCTGTCTTGGTCGCTAGCAGATTAGCAGCTAATTCCCTCTCCGATGACTCCAGATAATCGATCCATTGTTTGACGTCCGACAATCTTATAACCAACTCAGAGAATTTCGTCTCCATGGAAGTAATAGTTCGACATATTACAGCCAAATCCTCCAAGTCTGCAACAACCTTCGTCAGTATTGCTGACACGTTCATCAACTCACGCCGGATTTCTTTCAGTTCACCGTCCGAATTGAGTCCCGGTCTTCCGGCCTGCTGCTGCGGGGAATCAGCATGAGCGCGTAAGTGTCTTTTAATGTCTCCAGAGCCTGAGGATTTTGAATTTTTTGACATATTGTCTTCCTAGTACAGTTAAGAATCTGAGTCAAATCTCACCAGTTTATGACACAAATAGCATTAAAACTTGCAAAGTGCGCAGAGCTCGCCGCTCACACGTCCGCTCCTCACACGGCGCCACGCGACTGACAGATGATGTTTTCAATTTCTGAGTTTAAATTAATTTTTATATTTCTTATGGGGCTACTGTTCAGAGACAATTAACAATAAATATAAAAATAAAGATAAGTCTCATCAAAAGCTGAAATTCTTAAAAAATGTTGGCATGAGTAGATTGGAATAATCTTTTAGTATTGTTTGAAAAACGCTTGTCCACCAGATCAAAGTCAGGTGGTGTTACCAACGTGCAGGTAGCCATTTTGTTGTCATGTGACAAGAAAACAAAACAAAACAGAGAGGACCCTTTTAGACCATCATGACTGTGTGTGAACTTTTTTTTTTAAATGTTCGATATTTTGACATTTTTATGTAAAGGAACATTTTGTTTGTCAAGTGGAGTAACCCTAAAAAAAAACTTCTTAATATTCATGACTAAATAATTCATGATTTTATATTATACAGAGCTCAACCATAAGGATTTATCTGATGGCCTGATCAAAAATTATATTTTTTGACAGATATTTTCTTATGTTTCAGAAATAAATATATTTTATCTCCATATTTTTCATTAAAGCTGCACTACGTATGATTTTTTTGGTTAAAAATGAACAAATTGCCATTATTGATTAAGTACATAAACAGTCAGTGTTCAAAACAATGTTCTTACCTTACCCCTTACCTTTCACTTTGGTAAGCCTATAAAAATTATTTGTATTTTGAGTAGTCGGGTCAGATTTGGCGTGAAATCGCTGGCTTATGTCCTTCCTCTTTGCGTCATTACGTCATGTCCGTAAACACAGGAAAGAAGTACCGGCAGTCACAGGGGAAATTACTGTGCATGTTTACTAATATGTATGACTTCTGAAATTGATTTCTTGTCATTATTATATTGCACATTTAATCATAATATTTTCATGTTTAATAAAGTATATTTTATCCCCATCATTATTGCTCGTTTTTAGTTAGTGTTATTACTGTTTAATTTGCTTTATCAACTGAGGCTGTACAAGTGTAATTTTTTTTTTTTCATTTTAGTCAATTTGTCTTTTAACAAAAATGTCCTTTAAAAATAGTTAATCTTTGTCATATTCCTTCATTTTAGTCAGTTTTAATCTGACAAAAATGACAATTTTAGTCAACGAAAATAAAAGATTTTACTTGATGATGACTTGCAAAATGGACAAAATTGTGCATATTCTGACTAGCGCATCAATTTTTAAGTTTCATTCGTTTACTGTGCAGATTTAAGTTTTTCCATAAATGTTGTGGATATATTGATGAATCTCATATATAAATAGGATGTGTTTGAATGAAGTATTTGCCCTATTTTAAAGAGGTTCATTTTGCCGGTGTTAGCGCGTTCAACTCGTGCAGCTCTAGTGGGCAAATCCACAATATATTGGATTAATGGATTAGATGAATCCATATCTAATATCTTATTTATTCAGATTCTTTATATGTTTCTTCTTCTGTTTACATCTTGCAATGTTAATATCTTGCAGCATCATTTTTATCATCATATTTTTGTTAACAGTATGCTTTAATAAAATAATGTAATTATAGTCATAATGTGCCTTTTTCATCTCGTCTTCATTATTGTTGACAAAATCAAAAAACCCTTCATCAATGAATGTTTCCTCAGTGATTTCATTGTACACTGAGATGTACATAATGTAAAAACAATAAAGTCTTACATTGAACTCCTATCAACCATATCACAATAATTGATAAGTGTAGTAGGCTTCAATACAAACATTTATAGTAGATAAAACACTGTGTCATCAAACAGTAATTATATTAAAATATACTGGTAACTGGTGGTGGTTGAAGAGAGTCCCATGTTCTCTATGTAAAAGCGCTTTGAGTGTAGTGTCAGAAAAGAGCTATATATGTAAAATCCATTCATTCAAAATATGTAAATAAGAGAGTTGTTTATCTTCATCAAAGCAAGTAATATTTAATTTTTCAACTCATTGGATGAACTTAATTAAGGGCAGGATTTCCATCAAATACATATGTAGAGCCCCAACTCATACAAAGTACATGCATGCAATGAAATGTAACTGAGTTGGTCCAACTTAATTTGGTCAAATAAAGCTTAAATAAAATGGTTACATTAACAAACTGAAATTGAGTTATGCTTGTCCAACTCAAAACTAATACATTTAATTATAAACTAAATTATAAGGTAGAAATCCTTCTAATTTTGTCCCCCATACACACACAAAAAAAAAGTTCACTGAACTTAATTGAGGAAAACTTTTCCACGCAACTAAATTAATTGTATTAACCATTTGAATATGCCATGTGAGCAAGTGTAATGACAGTGAAACTGATGCACTCTCAGTTTGATAGCAAATGCTTATGGAGTTAAGCAGTACTTGAATCAAGACTCACTTGAAAGTGAAAGTCCATCCTCAACCTAAGCAAAAAATCTTCACCACAATGGTAACCCCCTAAAT
Source organism: Myxocyprinus asiaticus (assembly GCF_019703515.2). Lineage (NCBI taxonomy): Eukaryota > Metazoa > Chordata > Actinopteri > Cypriniformes > Catostomidae > Myxocyprinus > Myxocyprinus asiaticus. The sequence goes on along the minus strand of NC_059379.1, from coordinate 37,156,151 downwards.
TCCAGCCTAACAGAAACTCTTTTTAAATATAATATAATAGAACATTAAACTAGGGATGCACCCGATACTGAAGCTTTTAGACGGATCGGGTATCGGTCCGACGAGCCTGATCCAAATCCGATACTGTGTGTTAGTCATGTTCGTTACTGTCAAGCTCCAAAAATGACATAAAAGAACCATTAAAACCATTAAAGCAGTTCATATGACTCGTGCATTTTATTCAAAGCCACTTGAAGACGTGCGATAGCTCTATGAATCACAAAAGGCTGTGTTTAATAAGTAAATATATAGTATGTGCAGCGCCAGCGCGTTAGTGAATGGTGCTGCTCTGTTGACACAAACTCACGCACAGGCTGGTGATGCACTCGGCTATTTTTAGCCTTCACAGCAGTGTGCAATATTTGAGCGCTACTCAGGAACAGTATCTCAGAAGTAGATGCTCAATAGTTCGGTTCACTTATAATATGCATTTAGAATGGCACTTTACCAGAATTTGAATAAGAAGATTAAACTACTGTGATCTTGCCTACAAACTGACACATACAGGACTTCCTGGAGAGTTCAGAATATCAAAATAAAAGTGTGAGGGTTTAAAAAGTGCACGATTTAAATATATTACATTTGTATTTAAAATTAAAAGTCAATAATAATAATATTAATAACAATTTATTATTATTATTATTATTGTCATCATTAGTATTTGTTTACAATTTATAACTATATTTAAGTTGAATGGGTTCCAAAAAATAACTGTATGAATGAAAAGTGGACTGATGTCCTACAACTAAATTGAACAAAAAAGAGATCTGAATCCTTTAATAAGCTATACATTTATATTGAAATAATGTGTAGTTAGAGGTTTGTGTTTCTTCACATATTAAAGAGTACTCCCAATTAGTTCCACACAATAATGTAAAGATATATATATATCAAAAAAACAACATTGGCATCGGCTTGGGATCGGTATCAGCCGATACTGAGATTTCCGTGGTACTGAGATTTTTATCCCTACATTAAACATGAACAAATCTCCTCCTTTTCTCATCTTGCTCAAATCATGCATAAAATAACACTTAATTTCAATATTTGTTCACCCCATCCATTCCCATGCAAAGTATGCTGGGAAATGGAAATCCCTTGCTCAGTTTCATTAATGCTACAAAAAGTATTCATGTAGTCCCAACTCAAATGGATTAAGTAAACTTAAATTTTTACAAATTTAATTGGATGTAATTCAGTGAATTCAAGTTGAGACAAAATGTTCTAGAATTGTGTTACTTTAGTTTATTTTAATAAAGTAAACTGAACAACCTGCAAAAATAAATGTTTTGAGTGTGTTTAATCATATAACTTAATAATATCAACATGAAAATATCATGTTATGACTCCGGCTCTGAATATCTTCCAGTCATGATCACACACAGGCGATGTCCAGGTAAAACTCTAATTATGAGATTCATCCGTCTGATGAGCAGTGTCGAAACACAACTGACTTAAAGTGTTCCCTATCTGTCACTCACTCGACATTGTGTCGATGTAGTGACACTAGGGGTCACTCTTGGGAGCCCGAGACACCTCTGGTCTTTGATAAAAGGCCAATGAAAATTGGCAAGTGGTATTTGCATACCACTCCCCCGGACATACGGGTATAAAAGGAGCTGGTATGCAACCATTCATTCAGATTTTCTCTTCGGAGCCGAACGGTCGATGTTTACTGAGCTGACTGTTCATTCACCTCTGCTGGATCTGACGGCGCATTTCAGCAGCTTCTCCCTCCTCTGCACTGGTGCACTGCAGGGAATGCCTGGGCGCTTCGACAGAAATAAGAGAGTATATTTTTCTAAAAGAGTATATTTCTCTAAAAAAGCGGCACACACGGAACGTCTTTTTAAAGACACGTCTTTTTAAAGATGACTTTCCATTTGTGTGTTATTCCTGTTTGCAGTCGTTATCTCTCAACTTCTGATGGTTACGATCGCTGTCTTTCGTGTCTGGGCACGACCCACACAGAGACAGCATTCATGAATGGATCATGTACTCATTGCGAGAACATGATCATGGCAACGTTGCCACCCCAGCGGCTCCCCGCCTCGGTCCTTCTACCTACGGGTATGAGGCCAGCACGGCTAGCACTGGGGCAATTTGGGGACCCCAATGGGACCACCTCTGCCGGGTATCCCCCCACGGACCACCCATTCCACAGCACGCTCGTCTGCCCCGATCGGGCTTCCGGATGAGTCCGCCGGCTCGTCTCACGCCGAGTTCAACCTCTTGTTCGGAGCCTGCGAAGCTGATGAGCTCTCGAGCACAGCATCGGAGAGCAGGCTCGTCCAGTCAGACGCAGAAGCCTCAGCTGGGCTCCCCCCCTCGGGTACGGTCTCCCAGTCACAGGCTGACATGGAAATGACGGACATGCTTTCCCAGGCAGCCAAATGGTTGGTTCCTGGGCTCGCGGCTCCGCTCACAGCCATGCCCCGCTCCAGTTCCTTTCTTCTCGGAAGTGCACGAATAGCTGACAAGGTCGTGGGAGGCACTTTTTACTGCCCGGTCCCAGTCTTTCAGCTCCCCCGCCCTCACTACCCTCGATGGTGGGGCGGCCAGGGGCTATTCGGCGATTCCCCCGGTGGATAAGGCACTCACGGTGCACCTATGCCACCTGGCGCAAGCGCCCAAAGCTCCCGTCCAAGGCCTGTAGGTTTACGTCGTCCCTGATGGCCAAAGCCTACAGTGCCGCTGGACAAGCAGCCTCTGCCCTGCACGCCATGGCTCTCCTGCAAGTCCACCAAGCCAAGGCGGTAAAGGAACTGCACGAGGGTAGTTCCGCCCCAGATTTGATGCAGGAGCTGCGCTCCGCGACCAACCTCGCTCTCCAGGTGGCAAAGGTCATGGCGCGGTCTCTCGGGCGGGCAGTGTCCACCTTGGTGGTCCAGGAGCGCCACCTTTGGCTCAACCTGGTCTAGATGGGAGAGGCACGGTTCCTTGCTGCCCCCATTTCCCAGATTGGCCTATTTGGCGACACTGTCGAGGACTTTACCCAGCAGTTCTCGACGGTGAAGCAGCAGACGGAGCTTTGGCCCGGCCCCGGCGTGGAGCTCACCGCAGGAAGCAGAAGCCACCCGTCTCACGGCCGGCCACCAAGAACCCACGAAAGTCCTCAAAGCGCCCCTGAGACGGGCGACCCAGGGACGACAAAACCCACTGCCTTGGAGCTGGTAAGCTCATACCCGGTGTGCACGGCCGTCATCATGACCACTGTCCATCATTCCATTTTGGGAGGTTTGGCGCTCCAGCGGCGGTCTCCCCGCCCCTGCGCGCCCAGCTGTGGCAAAAATCCGCCCCCGATGTGACAGTCTCCATGATTCATGAGGACAGGCCTCTTCCTCCCCTGTCCCAGGCTGTTCCGGGGGTGGTCACAAGGAGTCAGGTAAGTGCTTTGATGTCCCTGAACTCAGCACGGCCACAACATGGCATGGCACCTCAGGCTCCACACCGGACATAGCTGCACACCACGACACAGTGGACGGTAAGTCCTTAGGGAAGCATGACCTGATCATCAGGTTCCTGAGAGGCGCCAGGAGGTTGAATCCCTCCAGACCGCGCCTCGTTCCCTCATGGGACCTCTCTGTAGTTCTTCAGGGTCTACGGAGAGCCCCCTTTGAGCCCTTGCAGTCAGCTGAACTTAAGGCACTCTCTTTGAAGACTGCTCTCCTGACTGCGCTCACTTCCATCAAGAGGGTAGGAGACCTGCAAGCGTTCTCTGTCAACGAAACGTGCCTGGAGTTCGGTCCAAGCTACTCTCATGTGATCCTGAGACCCCGACCGGGCTATGTGCCCAAGGTTCCCACGACCCCTTTTAGAGATCAGGTGGTAAATCTGCAAGCACTGCCCCAGGAGGAGGCAGACCCAGCCCTGACGTTGCTGTGTCCGGTGCACGCTTTACGCATCTATTTGGATCGCACGCAGAGCTTTAGAGTCTCTGAGCAGCTCTTTGTCTGCTTTGGTGGACAGCGGAAAGGAAGCACTGTCTCGAAGCAGAGGATCGCCCACTGGCTCATTGACGCCATAACAGTGGCATATCACGCCCAGGACGTGCCGCCCCCAGTAGGGCTATGAGCCCATTCTACCAGGGGTTTAGCGGCCTCTTGGGCCTTGACCAGTGGCACCTCGCTAACAGACATTTGCAGAGTAGCGGGCTGGGCAACATCCAACAACTTTGCGAGGTTCTACAGTCTCCGGGTGGAACCGGTTTCATCCCATGTATTGGCATGCACAAGCAGGTAAGTCCGGGACAGCTGGCCAGGTGTATCACTTGTGCATAGCGCCTTTCACCTCCCCTGAGCTGAAGACGTGTGCTGTTTACTCCCAGTAGTGTTCACAAACTGTGTTCCCTGGATGATTTCCTCCGAGCCCTGGGGCAGACGAGTTTGTGGAGAAACTCACTGCCAGCTCAGTATACGTGCTAACTAAACCCTGTACAGGGATAGGTGCTCCGCATGTAGTGGTTCCCCGTAGGTAATCCTATGCGACGTATATCTTCCGCTAATTCGTTTCCCTGTTGGTAAACTGTGTCTTCCTTGGGCAGAGGCCCCTCTGCCCCAGTCACCATGCTTGTAGAAACTCCTCCCCCGCAGGGTAGGACCTACTATGGGACTTCTCCACATGACATACTTCCGACAAAGCTCGGCAAGATCATATTTCCACTCAAAATACCCGCCCCCTTTGGGCAGGGTGTGGTTTCCACGATGTCTTCCCCTTGGGAGTGACACCCCCCGACTAGACCTGGTGGCCCCAGTCGGTTAATTCCTTTTTTTGGGGGGAGAGAGAAAAAAAGAGGAAAAGAGGCCACGACTGGGCTAGTCTGTCTCTATCTTTTGGGCAGTCGACTTGTCCCCAAAGGTCCGTTCGACACTCATAACAGTGTTGGGAGAGGTTACGTGTCGGCCTGATGCGCTGGCTATGAGGCACACAGTGGTCTGCCCGTCACACACCACCAGTTCACGTAACACAGTTCAGCCAGTTGCGGCGTTTCATATAGGGACCCCTAGTGTCACTACATCGACACAACGTTGAGTGAGTGACAGATAGGGAATGTCCTGGTTACTTGCGTAACCTCCGTTCCCTGATGGAGGGAACAAGACGTTGTGTCCCTCCTGCCACAACGCTGAACTACCCGCTGAAATGGCCGGGACCTTGTCTCGGCTCCTCAGCACAAAACCTGAATGAGTGGTTGCATACCAGCTCCTTTTATACCCGTATGTCCGGGGGAGTGATATGCAAATACCACTCGCCAATTTTCATTGGCCTTTTATCAAAGACCAGAGGTGTCTCGGGCTCCCAAGAGTGACCCCTAGTGTCACTACATTGACACAACGTCTCGTTCCCTCCATCAGGGAACGGAGGTTACGCAAGTAACCAGGACGTTCTCCCGCAAATTGCTTGCAGTTTTACATTTCAACCACAGATGTCACTAGAGAGCACAAAGTTACATAGTGCAGCTTTAAAAAAAATTATTAGGTTTTTAACTCAAAATATTACCTGGAAAACAAACATCTTTATTAGAACATGATTTCTTCATCAATTTCAATCCCTTTTACAGTAACTGATGCTTCCAAGACTATCACAAATCATTCTTGCAATTTTATACCTCATCTAGGCATATATATGCTAGATAGACAACTTTATTGTGATTTATGAAGACATTGTGCTGTGTTGTGTGTATTTCAGTTATGATTATCTCAGTGATGATGAGGATGCTCAGAGTGTGGACAGCAGTAACAGTGATGACAGCGTTGAGCATCCATACATTCCTCTTGTCACAGATGAGGAAAGCTGGAGGAACAAATGCCGCAAGATGGAGCAGAGATTCAAGATCATCAATGCACAAAAGGTTGGTGTACAACAATACACAATACAATAAGACTTACCATCATAGGCAAGTAAGGTCCTGTTTACACCTGGTATTAAGATCCATCTAGAGTAATCCGATCACAAGTGTCAGGCGAGACACATTGCCATTTACACCTGTTCGCTCAGATGTGTAACCTGTGTTCAGATTCAAGGGGAGGGTATCTGATTTCACAACTGTATACATCAATCACTACATTACTGTGCTACCTCATGATGATTAGGGCTGGGTAAAAATATAAATTTTCCAATTAATCACAGTCATCATTTGATTGATCCTGATATCAACATGTAAGCCAATGCTTTATAAGTCTGCTCACAATCTATCACATTGCTGTTTCAGTGTGCTAACACAGCAACATCATTCTATAGCACTGTCTGACGTCGAGTCCATTTCGCTCTCCGACTAGCCAACATCCAGCTATGGGCACGGACTCATTCACTGCTCCTTACCTTTTATCCAGAATCAGCAGTCCTCGTGCAACACACGTCTGCAGATTTCCGGACTCTCAGTGGGATCACTCCCTCTTGGAATCATGATAGACATGTTCTGACCTCTCCAGGCCACAGGCGAACCAGTGCACAGAACATCTCTGGAAACCCGCCTGCCCTTCCCAATGATGCCGTCTCTTCATCTCAACTTCTGCCCGCATCAAACAATCAGCAAACCCGGATCTTCATCCATATCTCATTCACTTAGGAGATCTCCCTCACTCGAGCCACCTCATCCTCAATCGGAATGCACGACCCGGCGCGGAAGGAGTGCGCTCTTCGCCAAGTCTGTCACACTAATCGGCTCTGGCAGCAGCTGATTTCCATCAGAAATAAGCTAAGTTCTTATCATATCCATCAAATGCATTCAGATTTATTCATGGGTCTAGGCCTTCTGTTGCCTATGCTGTCTTTTCATCATAATTTCATGTCAACAGTGCATTCACTCTCATAGTAACGGCAGGCAACCACGCGTTCACAGCGTGATCACAAGAGGGTAACTCGGTCAGGTTCACTTGCATGTCATTCACCGTGTTGCATGCCCGAGTGTTCTCCATCGGGGAATTAAGATCATTATTAAGGCAGAGCTCCTGATGTGGGCAATCTGAGAGAGCATGGCATCACAGTTTAATAGCCATCACTAAAGTCTTGTGAAAGGGTCCTTAGTGAAATAATTAACTCATTTCGTTCAGTTCAACATCTCGAGCAGTGTTCCCTAATGCCGCTTCGGAAAATGCAGTGTTTTCTTACTCTATACATACTTCCACGTTCTCATCGGAAGCACCACTGTTGTGGCGCGCCCCTGACGCCTAGCGGAAGGCTCCGCACTGCATTCCTTATCAGATAATTTCATTACCAACGTAAAGCATTTCATGCCTTATATGATCAGGCCATCAGGGGGTAATTCCTATTTCACGGCATATTTTCATTTTTTTACTCATTCAGGCATCATTAAAGTGCAGAAACTTGTACCATATGTCTTCATAAATCATTCACTCTCATCTCTGTTCGGACCATGTTTCAATCTCTGGGGATCTTCAAGCATTGGTGCTTTATCGATGTTCCAAATTTCAAGCTCATGAGTTTAACAGTCATATCAGCCTAACTGCATTACTTTTAATTTAAGTATCAATGCATTTCAGTATGATGCTGTTCACTTTTAATGCGCAAGGTCGGGGACGTTACATTTAGTAGCAGGTAAGTAGGTTTGGCAATCATTGGATAAAACCTGTGCCGAATCAAGCTCATTAATTTCATCTTGCTGCTGTTAATTTCTGTTCCAGCTGGTAAGTCATAGCTCCCTCCTAATGCTTTTGTTATTTCTTCAACTATGTTGCCAAATGCCTTATTGATTTTAAAGTTATCAATGTTTTCATTTTTGCTCCACTCAATGTATGTTATATATAAAAAATTGCATTCAGGGCAGCTCTCGTCAGCAGCAGGCAGTAGGATTTATTCCTCTGGACATCACAGTGCTGGATAGGTGTTCCTGCAGCAGATACCGAAATTCAGTCCACTGGAGCTGCATGTCATGGACCATGCATGGTCTGCTGGTTTTACAGGCTAAAATATATAAAAACAAATAGAAGAAAGAAAGAAAAAAAAAAGGCAGATATCAAAGACCCACTCCGGTGTCACACAGCAGTCAAAATGTTACTTTGCTGTCCGACTCGCTTTCGGGTGCAGAAGTAGCCCTCATGTTTTAATTCTCTATCGGAAGGCCTATGCTGGATCCTTCTCAATCACTTTAAGCTTCCCATCGTACTACACCTGCTCGACGATTCCTGCTCATCGATCACCCCGCTGCCCACACCCCTATTTTTGGAGGTTCATTCGAGCTTTTCACAAGTCGGGTGTTCCCTTCTCAAGTGAAAAAACCACGGGCCCCGCCACGTCTCTTGAATTTCTCGGCATCGATTCTCTAAACATGCAAGCTTCCCTGCCAAAAGCAACTAGACAGGATCAGGTCTATTTGCACGTCATTCTCTGGTCAATTTGGGTCTCGTAACGCAATCTCCTGTCCCTATTAGACCACCTCAATTTTGCCATGTGCATCATCCCTCAAGGCCGCTCCTTCGTTTCCCGCCTCACACTAGCTCATTCCGTAGACAACCTCTCCGACATCATATCAATCGATGATGGCTGCCGCTCGGACCCCCTCTTCTGGTCACAGCTATTAAATCACTGGAATGGCATTTCACAAAAAAAACCAGAATCTCCAGACGACATGTCCCTTTTCATGGATGCGGCTCCCTCCGTAGGATTCGGGGGATATCTTCTAGGATCATGGTTCACAGGGAAATGGCCAGACGAATTTTTCAATATAGCTTCCTACGCTCCCTCATCTGCTGTCTTTGAAATTTATCCCATCGTCATGGCCAGCGTTATATGGGCTTCCCTTTGGACACGCAAACGCTTCGTAGTTTTGCGACAATTCCGCAGTCATCACTATAATCAATAAAGGCTGGTCCTCCTCTAGCCTCATGTCCCTTATGAGACGTCTGACATGGCAGAGCTTTTCCTGCAACTTTATTATCTCAGCCAGACTCCCTCACTTATTTTGCTTCCAGGAGTTCCATAGACTATGCCCCCCACCTCCCTGCCTATCCCTCTCAGACCTCCTGCTTGATTAAGCCCCTCCGTACTACCCCATTTAAATTCTGCTCCAACTCTCATGCAGAAAGGACTTGCCCAGTCAACACTCACTTCCTACAACTCCACCTGGGCCCACTATTCCTCCTCCTGCCAATCACACAGTACTCCTCTATTTTCTGTTCTGATCTCCCAGTGTGCGTGTTCATTTCTTTTTGCTTTCACACTAGACATCTCAAATTTCCTCCCCCTTTTCATCACTCCATCCCTAGCCCCCATGTCATGCTACTGGTTCAGAAACCACCTCACCTCTACCCTAAAACATTGTGGTCTCTCCCCTCATGTCTTCTCTGGGCACTCTTTTCGCATTGGAGCAGCTACTTCTGCCGCTCTTCAAGGTATACCGGAGTCCACTGTCAAATGCTCAGCCGCTGGTCTTCCTCATCCCACCTGAAATATAGTCGACCTAACCCAAATCATCAAACAAGATCAACTCGCCATTAGTTTTCATACCTATCTGGTGGTGGTTGGTGGCTCTCTCTCATCACATCTTTCCCTACAAAATGATTCAATTCAAGCACATCCATCGTTTCACAAGGATAATGCATAACTATGTCTACCCCCCTCGCCAGGGCTTCCATAATCTCAAGCATGGTTTCCTTTGCATAGGTATTGCACAAGCCAGCTCGCCCTCACTCACACTATCATGGGATATCTTTCAACAGGGTATTACGCAACAACATTGCCATTATCGTATGGCTTTATGTATGCTGTTCACCTTGGAAGATAACCATTAAACAACGGCCGCCCTCGTTGAAGGGTTTGAGCCTCCTGGGATATCTTTCAACGAAGGGTATTGCATGAAACATCACCATTATCGTGTGGCTTTACGCATGCTGTTCACCTTTCGGCAAAGATAACCATCAAACAATGTCCGCTCTCGTCAGAGGGTTCATAATCAACCTCCACCACCACCAGTTGAGTCCCGTCCTGCACGGTGGTAGGCTCCTCGCCCCTGCCTCCTATCTCCGGCAGGATATGATGGTTCCGAGTACAACTTCTTCGGACCGCCAGACGGGGCTTATGCCAAAGAGAGACATTACATTTCTGTTTTATATTCATCAAATAAATGTCATCTTAAATTTCACTCAAGTCTGCGAGTCTTCCTGATTTAACTAAAATATACCCAAGTGAATCGAAATTGGAATCGAATTGAAATCGGAATACAATCAAATTGAATCAAAGCTTGTGAATCAGAATCTAATTGAATTTGGAAATCTGTATCAGTACTCGACCCTAAGAATGATAAAGTGCAACATTTTTTCTCCCAGTCAGAATCAGAATCAGCTTTATTGCCAAGTATGCTTACACATACAAGGAATTTGTCTTGGTGACAGGAGCTTCCAGTGCACAACAATACAAAACAGCAACAATACATATTAAAAAAATAATAATAATTACAAATTGAATAAAAAATTAAATACAAATTGAATAGAAAATAAAGTATATATAGAATACACAATAAGACTATATATATATATATATATATATATATACATACACATACATAGTGCAAATCTAAATACAAATCTGTTATATACAGTGCAAGGGAATGTAATGGCAGAAGAGTTTGGATGTGTTGGATAAATATAAAAAGAATAGACTGTGAATTGCACATAATTGCAGTGGGGCAGTTTTAACTGTTCATGACATGGATAGTCTGAGGGAAAAAACTGTTCCTGTGCCTGACGTTTCTGGTGCTCAGTGCTCTGTAGCGGCCAGAAGGCAACAGTTTAAAAAGGTAGTGGGCAGGGTGAGTGGGGTCCACAGTGATTTTTCCAGCTTTTTTCCTCACTCTGGAAGTGTATAGTCCTCTCAGCAGCCCGAACTATCCTTTGTAGTCTTCTGATATCCGATTTCATAGCTGAACCAAACCAGACAGTTATTGAAGTGCAGAGGACAGACTCAATGACTGCTGAGTAGAACTGTATCAGCAGCACCTGTGGCAGGTTGAACTTACACAACTGGCGAAGGAAGTACAACCTCTGCAGGGCCTTTTTCACAATGGAGTCAGTGTGGGTCTCCCACTTCAGGTCCTGTGAGATGGTAGTGCCCAGGAACCTGAATGAATCCACTGCTGCCACAGTGCTGTTTAGAATGGTGAGGGGGGTCAGTGTTGGAGTGTTCCTCCTAAAGTCCAAGATCATCTCCACAGTTTTGAGCATGTTCACCTCCTGGTTGTTTGGACTGCACCAGACAGCCAGCTGTTTAACCTCCCTTCTGTATGCAGACCCATCGTCATCTCGGATGAGGCCGATGACAGTGGTGTCGTCTGCAAACGTCAGGAGCTTGACAGAGGGGCCCTTGGTGATGCAGTCATTGGTGTAGAGGGAGAAGAGTAGTGGGGAGAGTACACATCCTTGGGGGGCACCAGTGCAGATTGTACAGGTGCTGGAAGTGAATTTTTCTCACAAGCTGTTGCATGTCCATCTGAAAGCTGGTAATCCACTGACAGATAGACATGGGAACAGAGAGCTGGTGTAGTTTAGTCAGGAGAATAGCTGGGATGATGGTGTTGAAAGCCGAACTGAAGTCCACAAAAAGGATCCTTGCATATGTCCCTGGTCTGTCCAGATGTTGCAGGATATGATGTAATCCCACATTGACTGCATCCTCCATGGACCTGTTTGCTCGATAAGCAAATTGAAGGGGATCTAGCAAGGGTCCAGTGATGTCCTTCAGGTGGGCCAACACCAGTCTCTCAAATGATTTCATGACCACAGACGTCAGGGCAACAGGTCTGTAGTCATTAAGTCCTGTGATTTTTGGTTTCTTTGGGACAGGAATGAAGATTGAGCGTTTGAACCAGCATGGAACTTCACACTGCTCCAGTGATCTATTGAAAATCAGTGTGAAGTTGGGAGCCAGCTGGTTAGCACAGGATCTAAGACACGCGGGTGAAACACCATCTGGGCCCTGTGCTTTCCTTGTCTTTTGTTTTCGGAAGACATGGCACACCACCTCTTCACAGATCTTAAGTGCAGGTTGAGTAGCAGGAGGGGTGAGGAGGGGGGTTGCGTGAGGTGTTGGTGTTTGTGTGAATTGAAGGTCAGAGCATGTGTGGGGTGTGAGATTGGGCCTTTCAGATCTAGAGTAGAACACATTCAGGTCGTCAGCCAGTTGTTGGTCCACCACAGGGTTGGGGGAAGGTGTCCTGTAATTCGTAAGTTGTTTCATGCCACTCCACACTGATGCAGTTCTCAGAGTATCTTCTTTTAACCACTCTGATTTCCTTATTCAGTGTGTTCCTGGACTGATTGTACAAGACTTTATCCCCACCTCTGTAAGCATCCTCTTTGGCCTGACGAAGCTGCCTGAGCTCTGCTGTAAACCATGGTTTGTCATTGTTGAACATGAAATAAGTCCTAGTAGGAATGCATATACCCTCACAGAAACTGATATATGATGTCACAGTATTTGTGAGCTCATCCAGGTCGGTGGCTGCAGCCTCAAAAACACTCCAATCAGTGCAGTCAGAACAGGCTTGTAGTTCCAGCTCTGCTTCATTGGTTCATCTCTTTACAGTTCTTACTACAGGCTTAGCTTATTTTAGTTTCTGTCTGTAGGTTGGAAGAAGATGAACCAGACAGTGATCAGAGAGTCCCAAAGCTGCTCTAGGGACAGAGCGATATAGATAATTTATTGTTGTGTAGAAATTATTCAGTATATTTCTGTCTCTGGTGGGGCATGTAATGTGCTGTGTGTATTTGGGCAGTTCACGTGTGAGGTTTGCTTTGTTAAAATCACCAAGAATAATAATAACTGAGTCCAGGTATTGTTGGTCTGTGTCTGTGATTTGATCAGCCAGCTGTTGCAGCGCTGCATTCACACACGCGTTTGGGGCGATATAAACACTCACCAAAATAAATGAGGAAAACTCCCGCAGCGAGTAGAAAGGCTTACAGCGCTTCCAATTTAGGACAGCACATCTTCTTTAATGTTGTTACATTTGTACACCAACTTTCATTGATGTAAAAGCGTGTTCCACCGCCTCTCATTTTCCCCGTTAAATCCGCGATGCGATCTACTCTGAACAGCTGAAAGCCTGGCAGATGTAACGCGCTGTCTGGAATGGCTTCACTCAGCCAGGTTTCTGTGAAGCACAAGGCAGCAGAGGTTGAAAAGTCCTTGTTTGTATGGGTGAGGAGATGAAGTTCGTCTGTTTTGTTAGGAAGAGAGTGGAGATTCGCTAGATGAATGCTCGGCAGCGCTGTTTGAAAGCCGCGCCGACGGAGCTTGACCAGCACGCCTGCTCGTCTCCCTCGCCTGCGTCTCTTGAACAGCAAAGCTGCGCCTCCAACTAAAATGTCCAGCAAAGCATCCGAATATTCAAAACCGGGAAAAGATCGTCTGGTATATGCTGCCGAATGTTCAGCAGTTCATCCCTGGTAAAACTGATTGGAAAAAGATTACTAAACGCAGGACAAACAAACAAAAACAACAAAAGAATAGGAGTGCTCCACACCGAGGCGGCCATCTGCGGCGCCATCATGATGCATGATCATGATGGCGCCGCCATCAAATTATACTTGAATTTTATCAGTTTTATGACATGTTGAGGGAAATTCTCAATTTTCTGATCAGGACGCATCAGATTGGATGCATCAGTTTAAAATTAAACTACCTCAGAATGTGGTTTGAGTCATCTGATCACAAAACATTTTAGACTCCATATTTGGACATGCATTTAGCGTTGTCCACTTGTAATTCCACATAATGTTTCAAGTGGATGTATTTGTTTTGTGTGTGTGATTAGGGCTATCTTGAGGAACTGGTGAGGTTAAGGGAATCTCAGCTGAAGAGCATGGAGACAGAGAATAAGAGACTAACAGCAGGTCTACAAGAACTACAGCTACAAAGTCAGAAAGAAAAGAGAGAACTGGAGAACATTATACTGGAGTTGCAGGAACAACTGTGAGAGCAACACACACACATCACATGATTGACTTTTACTTCATATAATTTCAAAATGTAATTCATTATTTCATGTTTCTATAGTCATAATTTCATTTTGCAATTGTACCGTCTGTGTAAATGCATTGATGCCGCCTTCTGTGCAGCATTAACAGTCTGTGTAATTGCACCTTTTTGTGGTGTATAGGCAGCTTCTATGTCATCTTTACAGTGTAAGGATTCCATAAGTCCAAAATATGTGTGTTTAACTGTATTGCAGGACAAGTCTAATTCCAGGTGATTCACATCCGCTGTCTAAGGATTTGTCAATCTCTCTTGTTAACCAATGGCCATCACTCCAAAACTACAACAACCAGGAGGAGGGAAAACTCTTCTGCAGGTTATGACAGCATCTCTTTCATCTGAGCCAACAGCTTACGCAAAAAAGCCAAGCACACATTACAAGAATGAAGCTCATCATCCTTTGATGTTTTTAACTCTACGACTAGTCTGCTACAATATCCCCAGATCGTAGCTTCACAGCCAGGGGCTGTTCAAGGGTCAGTGGATATTCAGGGCTTAGCCCAGACCTCTGTGGTCATATGGGGCCATTCTTTGATGAAATATCACAATATAATACACTTTGTAATAAAAGTTTAAATGTTACATCTGTGAGATGTCATTGATATAGTAATATTACTGAAACTAAATCTAAAATGTTCCACTAACTTTTGTCTCAGCTTCAGATATGCTCAAAGATCAGAAATTAAGTGCTTTTAACACCAGTACTTTAAAATGTGATAAAAAGACACTACATTGTCCCTTTCAGCTTTCTGTTGTTTGACACACACTATGTGCAATTGACAGTCTTGTATCATTGATTTTATAATGTGAATAGCGGGGGCAGGGGGAAGGAAACAAACCAAACCGAACCTGGGTTCGAACCAAGCAATCGAATCAAGTGTGAAAGCACCCTAAGATTACAATGCTGACAAAGAATAATGGCAGATGCTGCATGTTACCCCTATGCTGTTCCGCTTATGCTGTGGTTCTGTTGTCTTTGTCTTTTAGGGGCAGTTTCCCAAGCCCTGAGTCAAATATCAGCCTAACCTCAGATTCTCTGAGGACAGAAAGGAAACAGAATGGACAAGCCTGGTGCACAGCAGGTACACGTTCACAAATCTAAGTTTATTCAAATGAACTCTCCCAAAGAATGTTATCTTTAAAGGGATAGTTTTCCCAAAAATGCTAATTTTCACATCATGCGGAACACAAAGATATTTTAAAGAAAGTATGATGTGTCTTTTATCTCTCCTTACAATGTAAGTCAATGGGGTCCAGACCTTTCAAGCTCCAATAAGGACATAAAGGCAGCATAAAAGTAATTCATATAACTCGAGTGGTTTAATTAATGTCTTTAAAGGAATTTTCCGGGTTCAGTATGCCTTTGCAGTGAGGCACTTACAATGGAAGTGAATGGGGCCAATTTTTGGAGGGTTTAAACACAGAAATGTGAAGCTTATAATTTTATAAAAGCACTTGAATTAATTCTTCCCTTAAAACTTGAGCTGGAAAGTTGTTTAAATTGAAGAAAGAAAAAAAAAATCAGTCTTTTTATGTTTTGTTGACATTACATTGTCATGGTAACAAAGTTGTACACAAAACTTTACACAAAATAGGTTTGTAAGTGATTTTATCACACTAAAATCATGTTTACACACATATCCTTTATGTTTTGTGGTTATACTTTTGAAACAGTGATTATTTTAATGTTCAAAAATTGGCCCCATTCACTTCCATTGTAAGTGCCTAACCCAGATTTTTGCTTTTTTTTTTAAGAAAAGGATGAACGAGTCTAAATTAATTTTTGTGGTAATCAACATCATGACACAAATGCTGACGAATGCGCTTAACTTGTACTGAACCCGGAACATTCCTTAAACGCTATCGGTTTGGGTGACAAACAGACCAAAATGTAAGCCTTAAGTCACTATAAATCTTGACATCCTCCGTATTCTTGGCATGTTTATTTACACATACACATTTTCAAATGTAAAAATTTATCACACCAGGTGTTCATCGGGCAAATGTGTTTATGCTGTGTATTTCATACAACAAATTTGTACATGTGTAAATGCAGATGTAATGTACTTTTTTTTTTTTTTTTTACAATAAGCTCATCTAAATCTCACAGAGGACAACTTTCCTCAATTCTTACATCTAGTTTTATTCAAATGGAATTAATTTTTTAGTATACAACCTTAATTATAGCCCTTCGTTTCCAGCAAGACATGCAGTCATGTGCTGACTTACATTTATTTTGTTGTTCTTGGTAAAAAAACCTTTAAAAGTACTTTAACAGGTAGTTAAAATGATAGTTCACCCCAAAAATGAAAATTCTGTCATGATTACTCGACTAAATGTTGAGCCATAGGAATTTCTCTTTTCTGTGGAACACAAAAGATGTTAGGCTGAATGTTAGTCCCAGTCACCATTCACTTTCACTCATCTTTTCATTTAATCTTTTTTCCATACAATGAAAGTAAATGGTGACTGAGACTAACATTTTACATAACATCTTTTCTCAATTCCACGGAGTTCCATGGATAAAAAAGTCATATGGGTTTGCAAAAACACTGAGGTGAGTAAGTGATGACAGAACTTTCATTTTGGGGTCAACTATCTCAATCTGAGTTCAATGGTATCCCTTTACTAAGTCAATGCTCTCTAGTTTAAAGTTGACTAAATGCACTGAAAATTGTCCTGCTGTAAAATTAGTTATGATAATTTATTAGAGGTGTAACGGTTCAAATTTCTCACGGTTCAGTTTGTATCAAGGTTTTAGGGTCACGGTTTCAATACGGTTCGGTATTTGGTATGTTTAGAAAAAGAAATATTACTGCCAAATCCAAAATAAATATATTCTATTTGGTAACAGACACTTCAAGAGATTTGCCCTCACTACAAATAACTATGGTTTTAGAACAGTAACCATAGTTTAAGCAATTAATTTGTAGTAAAATCATAGTAACCACAAAATTAACATGGTTACTGTCATGTTACAATACTATAGTAAAATCAAGGTTACTGTATGGAAACTACGGTATTACTATTGTAAAACAATGGTTAATTGTATCAAAACACTGATTTCTGCCAAGAAACAATGGTGACAGCAGTCATTGTTACTTCAGTCATTGCTACTACAATATTAATACAGTAAAACCATGGTTACTATATGGCTACTACAGTATTACTGAATAAAACCATGGTTAATTTTCTTTAGTATCCTTAACTAACAAATAAAAAAATTATCTAATTACTAACTCAACATTTATACTACCTGCATTTATGCTACATGCATCAACATAAAGTGCATTTCATACTCAGATCAACATATATTCAACATTCAGAAGTTGTACATCACTATAGAAGGAGTAACCTTGCTGTTAAAATGTATGATAGAAGGGATGTCGTAACGTAACATGAGTGTTTTAATCATACACGGAAATCCCACATCTTCATCAACGGAGTAAGGGCAACATAACTTTGGCAATGAACACCCCGAGCGCTTTAGTTCTTGTTTCATGTATGTCCAAACTAGCAGCGAGTGCCTGTTTAAAGATGGAAGGGATTGTGTCTGTGTGCAGTTTCGGGCTCATCTGCATCCCAGGTGATGTCAGCATAAATAAATAATCAAACATTGATGTATTACCAGTATACAACACTCGTGTCAAGCAATGTCTGCAAACAGTGCCTGTTTTGTAAATGTTTTTTGACCATTGCTGTTTTGATTGACCACAAAAAGAAAAAGTTCCCAGACAGGGGACTTGAATGACGCAGGGGCTTCTATCTTGCGGCTTGTTTTCTCAGCTTGCCGTTTTCAACTTAACACTAATTCATGCAGAACTGTGATGTCATCAACTGATTTAACATACTTACAGTTAATAGGACAACTTCTCCTTGTAAAGTGTTGACCCACATGAAACACAGGTGGAGTGTGTCCATCTACAGAGCCATACAGGTGCATTAGCGGAGGTTACAGCTGTGCATGTCTATTTGGTGCTTTATTTTCTTTGCCAATGTGTATGATCCAGATGCGTTATTAAACTAGTGATGAACCGCGGAGCAAATGCTTACCGAACCGTGGGTGGTGAACCGTGCGGTTTGGTTTTTTACCGAGAACCGTTACACCCCTAATGTTTATTGAAAATAGATAATAATATGTATAATGAAAATAGATAATAAGATGAAATTTCAAATACTATGCATGTATGTTATTAGTAATATATTATTTGCAAGAGAGAGAGAGAGAGACAGTATTGTTATTATTACTTTTAACTATTGAGAACTGTTTTATATTCCTTTTTTTATTTGTATTTTTTTATAAGCATTTTTGGATTTTAGAAATGTTTGAAGGATTTTTCACACAGCACCCCTGAACTCGCCAGACGTCACCTCGTTGGGAAATGCTGCATTAATACTAATTCTTTACTATTACAGTTTGACTGAGAAGTTCTGTAAAAATTAGCCGTATAGTTTATGTATTAATGCTCAGTTTGACCTTATAAGTTATCCAGCCAAGAGTGAAATCTTTTTGTTGTCAATAGCCTATTCTGCCTCACAAAGGCAAAAATGCAATAACTAGGCCAACACCAACACTGAAACTGAGAAAAATGGCTTTTTTTGATTGTCCAGCCAAATGTGGACTTCACACTCCGCTTTCTTTTAATCTGAGCATAGTTGAGTCAAATCCACCTGTCACAGGAAAGACATAGACTAATAGACACAATTTCGGTCATAACTCAGTTTTGACAAAATGTTTATTAACTGTAGATTGCCTTTGAAGGGCAGTATTGTTGTTTGATAAATATTCCATACTTACCAAATCTGTACATATTATACAGAACTGTGCAAATGACTTAGGCACATAAGATGTTTCACAAAAACATTTGTCTTAAGATGGTTATTTACAGTATAACTTCAGCTTTAATGTGTCAATAGGAAATATAAATTTTAGACTTCCAAACATTCCTTTTGCAAACATTATAGAATAGAAGAGCAGGGAGCCCTGGAACAGATGGTATGGCCCCCAAAGAACTCCCCAGTCTGGGAATACATGAAGAGACAGAAGCAATTGAGACAGCCTAAATAAATAGAAGAACTGTGGCAAGTTCTCCAAGAAGCTTGGAACATCCTATCTGCCAACAACCAAGAATAACTGTGTGCAGGTGTCCTTAGGAGAATTGGTGCTGTTTTAAAGGCAAAGGTGGTCACACCAGATATTGATGTAGCTTTTAGTATGTCTACTGGATTTTGTATTACTTTAACTGATAAATGGAAACTATTTATGGCATTATTTTTGAAGACACATTATTTTTTTCACAAGTGCCTAAAACTTTTGCACAGTACTGTATGTACAGTTTTTTAGTCTGCTTACTTGTGTTAGGTAAAAGATTAAATTATCATTATGTGATAAAATCTAAATTAAATGTTTTTTTCCCAACAAAAAAAAAAAAGGAAAAGAAAAGAAAGAAAAAAAACATTAATATGACTGAATCAACCTGATTACATTAGATCACACAAATGAACCAACAAAGTTTGTAAGGTTAAAACAGGTAAAAATACAATGAAAAGGTTACCTGACAAAACATTGTGTACAGTGTAGATCCTCAATGTAAAACACAATACCCTTTTTTACATAAGCTAGCCTATATGCAATCATTATGGCTATACAGTTGTGCTCAAAAGTTTACATACCCTGGCAGAAATTGTGAAATGTTGGCATTGATTTTGAAAATATGACTGATCATGCAAAAAAACTTTTATTTAAGGATAGTGATCATATGAAGCCATTTATCACATAGTTGTTTGACTCCTTTTTAAATCATAATGATAACAGAAATCACCCAAATGGCCCTGATCAAAAGTTTACATACCCTTGAATGTTTGGCCTTGTTACAGACACACAAGGTGACACACACAGGTTTAAATGGCAATTCAAGTTTAATTTCCCACACCTGTGGCTTTTTAAATTGCAATTAGTGTCTGTGTATAAATAGCCAATGACTTTGTTAGCTCTCACGTGGATGCACTGAGCAGGCTAGATACTGAGCCATGGTGAGCAGAAAAGAACTGTCAAAAGACCTGCGTAACAAGGTAATGGATCTTTATAAAGATGGAAAAGGATATAAAAAGATATCCAAAGCCTTGAAAATGCCAGTCAGTACTGTTCAATCACTTATTAAGAAGTGGAAAATTCGGGGATCTCTTGATACCAAGCAAAGGTCAGGTAGACCAAGAAAGATTTCAGCCGCAAAAAAGCAACACCTTGACACGCCTCACAGCTTCTGGCACACTGTAATTTGGAGTGACGAGACCAAAATAGAGCTTTATGGTCACAACCATAAGCGCTATGTTTGGAGAGGGCCATCAAACTGGCCATCGAACTAAAAAAAATGCATACAATAATGTTTTTTTGCTGGTTCAAGATTATCTACCAGCTTAGCCAGTTCCCTGACCACCTAAACCAGCTTGGACCAGCTCGAAACCAGCTATCATGTTCTTTAAGCTGGATTTTTCACACTGTAAAAAGAAAAAAAAAAGAAGGTAAAAAACAGTAAATTACTGCCAGTTGAAAAATATGGTGCATTACTGTTGTTTAAATTAACAGTTAGATAGTGTTTTTCAGTTACAGTATACAGCTGTAATTTAGCAGCATATAGCTCTTAAATTACATACTAGTCCATCCTCCCTCCATCCATCCAATCTAAATTTTAAATGCATACCCTGCAATTTCTATTGGTCTTTGTGAGTTACAAAAGTGAAACAAAGTCAAGTTATGAATGCTTTTTATGATTATAAAACAAAAATTAAGTATTAAATATTTGTGCACATAATAAATCCAAAAAAATGCACACAAAAAAATTCAATTAAAAAAAATTGTCATAGTTTTAATAAAAAACATATAGCAACAAGTGGTATTTATAGGGGTCCAAGCATATGTGAAGAGAAGATGACCAAAATAAGCCAAATTCGACAGATCCTGTGGATGTCATGGACACTGTTGTTTTGGTGTCAAATTTTGACTGCTTTGGTCACAGTAGCACAATTAATGTTTTCTTAAGTCATAGCAACTTTGGCCACAGTCATAGTGCCCCCTATCATCGGAAATTGTTGAAATTTGGCATTTGACCTCAGAATGTTCTGTTGTTCATGTGTACTAAGTTTTGTTGTATATTGTGGTCACAAGATAGCCTACAGGCCAATTAGTATTTTATAGGTTGCACCCAAAAATATATTGGCTTATATCTTTCAAACTACTAAACAAATCAAAATTCTCTTGATAAATTTTTGTCATGAGGGTTCGTAGATGAAACATTTCCTGAAATTTCCTGTGGATGTATGATTGTGATTTACGGTCTCTGGTCATATTTTGAATAAAGCCAAGATACATAGTACTTTGACGGTGCTGTTTTATCCTTTTTGGTGCTTGTCAGTAAATGACCCTATTATTTTTTATTACATGGAAAAAGCAGTGTGAATGTTCTTTAAAAAGTCTTCTTATGTGTTCCATGGAAGACAGAAAGTAATACAGGCTTTAAATTCTTTTAATCATGAGTGACATTTTTGTGTGAACATTTGTTTTTTTTTTTTGTTTTTTTTGTTTTTTTGTGAACATTTAACAAATTAATAAATGATAAGTGCAAGCTTATTACCTTTGTATGAATTCTAGTGTGCATGCTGCGTCCTCTTAATAGCAGATTGGCAGATTGAAGATGCCATATGTTGAAAACAATGCAGCAAGCCCTGTAACAAAATTTGGCTGCACACCTTTACAGATGATACCCCCATCAAGGCGGGCCATCCATCTTTTTATGCAGATAGATTAATCGTTTAAACAATTTTCTCAGGACAGCTAGATATACAAAAGGCAGTGGGAAAAATTATGCCAGCTCTGACACTGTCTCCTGTCTCCCAAGATAACAGAACCTAAAAGTAAGCTCTCCAAAAGGAACAAGAAGGACCAACATCTCCCCTAGTGCAAACACATCATGTGATTTCACACTCGAAGTGATAGTTAATCAAAAACTGAAAATTCTTATCATTTACTCACTCTTGTGTTGCTTCAAACTTGTATGACTTTATTTCTTAAATGGAACACAAAAAGAGATGTAGGCAGAATGTTAGAGATTGACAGCCTTAGTCACCATTTACTTTCATTGCATCAGTTTCTTTCTTTTTAAATGATGACAGAATTTTCACTTTTATTGTGGACCATCCCTTGAAGAACACGGAACTTTGTTTTAGTAGTGAGATAAAATGCTGTTAGATTATCTAAAATGATGTACTTCCCAAGCAGGATCAACCGAGGAGTCACTGTCAGGTTACCCATTCTCTCAAGGTCAGCAGGAGTGGCAGACATCTAATGGTAAAAATAAAAATTTGAGATTACTGACAGTATCTGTAAATAAAAATACAAATAAAAAGCTGAATGTGCCACTTGTAGATATTTTACAGAGGTAAAAGGCCTATTCTAATAGGTTTTCATAGAAACAAATAAATTCAGTGAATATGAAGAAAAAAATTACATTTTGTGGAAGGAGTCCTTGTTGGCTTTCTGTGAAGTGAGCCATCAGGTGTTGAACCACAAACTGTAATGACTCAGTACCCTCATCAAGCAAAAGGATTGACAAGGAAACAGAATGTAAAGAGTAGCTAACTTTTCTAGTTACCTAGCTAGCGATGCATTCAAGTCTTGAGAAGTACTTTCAGAGAATGAGCAAGACAGAAGCGATGCATTTTCCTCTGTCATGCCTCTAATAGTGCTGCTGTCAAACCAGCCACAGATTGAATATGCATGTTAAAAGTGTAACCACAATATATATTCGTTGACTTTGTTGTTGCTCACCACCCACTCATTTTTTTACTCACTTTTACTCCAAAAACATTTAGCGAAATGTGCATGCTACATAAAACTAGGTTG
Source organism: Myxocyprinus asiaticus (assembly GCF_019703515.2). Lineage (NCBI taxonomy): Eukaryota > Metazoa > Chordata > Actinopteri > Cypriniformes > Catostomidae > Myxocyprinus > Myxocyprinus asiaticus. The sequence goes on along the minus strand of NC_059379.1, from coordinate 37,133,227 downwards.
CTTAATTTTCCTACAATTTTATTCTCTCTTGGCCCCTTAAAGAGGCTGTGTTCTACTGTAGATATAGCAAGGCCATTGTAGTCTTGGCTTGAGAGACTTGGTGTCTAATGCCTACTATAAAAACTGGTGCCTGTCATACCATGCTCATTCAATAATATTATAGAGGCTTCATTGGATGTTTAAAATGTAATATGTAGTAATCGATAATAACTTACAAATAATGTAATCATTGGCAGAGTTGCAAATAAACTGCAGAAAATTCCAAATTTACAGGAATATTTTTACAGTGCAGCTTTATTTTTCAATATTAATTTCTACTTTTAATTATCTTCATTCCTTCTCTTCTCCTTTCAGATAAAGACTACACTCCCCCTATGTTAGGTCTGTGTGGATCTCTGGCCTCTTTACCCAGCTGTAAGTCTCTACCCAGCCTGAGGTCTACGGAGTGCCTGGTGAACATCAGCGCAGAGCCCAGTCCTGCTCTAACCCCTAGTTAGGGGCAATCGAATAAGTCCAATGCCAAAGGCAGAGAGAAACCGCTCTGTCAGCTAAGGTGTCCAGAGATATCGGGCCCTACTTTAAGAGTGCTAGCGCTAAGCGCATCACTATGCTTGAAGTCATATGTGCAAAGTCAATAGAAATGGCCATGAAGTTTTGGTATTTTGGTTGAATCGGCATGCACTTCATTTCTACCGGTTGATTTTGAAAATATAAATACATTTACTGAAACATGTACAAATTAAAGCAAAAATATTTCCAAATTCAAATTACACTTCAAACTAAATGAAAATATAATCAAAATAAGACAGTGGTAAAAAAAAAATTTTTTTTTTAAAAATCATACAAAATCCAAACATTTTACCCTTTTCATCTTCTTCCGCTGGCCCCTTTTGCATTGACTTAAAAAATACAAATATAAATGTATGATCTGTAAATACAATTGTAAATATAAACGTAATGATAATAACTGAAAAATAAACCATGACCTTTAGTTTAACATAAATCTCATAAATGTTTGTTTCATAAAACGGCTATGACAGTGATTGTAAGGGATAAATTAGATTTTCCACTATATTTTCAGAGTTTTGACATGAAATTTATTACCACCTGCTAGTGGAATCTCCAATCTTCAAATGCAGGAACTGAATTTAAACTTTGCGCTGGGATAATACATGGCTTTGAAACGTCTTTCTATTTCTCAGGAAAACAGCAAATTGTGCTTTGCGCCACTAAATTACCATACAATACACCCACAGTTTGCACGTGTACACCCAGAGTTTGCGCAAACACTCCCACCCATGCTCACTTTTGCTTTGTAATGGCACGTAAAAAAAATTGCACTTATAATTAGCGCTTTCACAAAAATTGGATAAGACGTTTGGCACAGTCATAGCGCACAGTGCTACGCTTTGCGCATTCACAAAAATAGAGCCCATCATGGCTTAACTATGACCTGTGTAACTTATGATACCTTCATTTTCCTAATATTTTATTTTCTCTTGGCCCCTTAAAGAGGATGTGGTCCTACAGTAGATATAGCAAGGCCATTGAAATCTTGGCTAGGGAGCTAAAACCTATGAGCTGCCTTGCTGTCTACTGCCTACTGTACATAGGCAGCTGTGTTCTAAGATGAAAAAAAAAAAAAAAAGTTCTGTGAGAACGGCTCCTAAAGCAGTGTCCTTATGGAAATTCAACTCTGTGCATCATTTAAGTAGTGCTTCTCACACAACCACCATGTTAGACTTGACTCACAGTTGATTTCAGTAGAGTTTGGCATTAACATGTTGCTATGCTAACAATGCGATACTCTAATAAAAATAAAATACATAGCATACACAAATATAGAATAAATAAGTCAATTTTAATAAAAGTGCAATGATTTTAAGTTCAGTCATAAAACTATACATGGCACAATCTGATTGGCTCACACATTCCATGGCCCAAGCTGATTTGACATGTAATCGGGTAAACAATTTGGCTTGCATACTCCATGACCCAAGCTGAAAGGTCCTTTGACATCATCATCTGTTAACTGATCAGCTTGCATACTCTCTCTTTGTCTAACATTTAAATTGCTCAGTTGTTTGCAGACACGCCGGTTTCACTGCAGTGCACTACAAGAGTTTTCTCTTCTGAAACCCTCCTTCTCCCCTGCACCATGCATCTAGTTCTGCTTTAAGGGGATTGTATGCATGTCAAAAAGTAGTGTAGCAGATCTAGTCTACCAACACCAAACCTACCAACTTTTTCATTATAACACTTTACATTTATTTAGAGAGTTGTCATGACTGAACTATATATATATATATATATATATATATATATATATATATATATATATATATATATATATAATTGTATTATTTATTTATTATTTTGGTATTGCATGAAATTATAAGTAATCAGCATTTCTTTCGCTTCTTCCAGCCTCTTGGATAGATTTTTTTTTTCACTGAACTTGTTGCAATTGCCTTTTCCACAAAGGATATATGTGATGCTGCCTTAGATTTTGTCCAAAAGAAGGTATTTTAGAAGACAGCATAAATAAGGTACCAACCTTTTGGAACAGGCTTTGCATCAAGAGCGCTCCTATGATGCCATGTACAGCTCACAGTGTATTAAAATAGCGCCTAGATGTTGATGTTTTCAAACAGTCCAAGCTATAGATTAGTACTTCTCTTTCTAATTTGGCCTAACATCAGAATTTTTCAAATGTCCATGCATCTCTGCATGCCTTTGCTGTACTGTAATTTCTCCAACCTTGTTGTGGTAATTCTGTCAGTGAATGCAAACTGTGGACTGTGCACTGGCCAACCTGAGACCTACCTGAATTAAAGGGATAGTTCACCCCAAAATGAAAATTCTCCCATCATTTACTAACCTTCATGCCATCTCTGATGTGTCTGACTTTCTTTCTTCTGCAGAACACAAATTAAGATTTTTAAAATAATATTTCAGCTCTGTAGGTCCATTCAATGCAAGCGAATGGTGGCCAGAACTCTGAAGATCCAAATATTACATAAAGTCATCATAAAAGTAATCCATACGACTCCAGTGGATTAATCAATGTCTTCTGAAGTGATCCAGTCAGTTTTGGGTAAGAACAGACAAAAATTTAAATTCTTTTTTCACTATAAATCTTGACAGCAGTCTCATTAGCGATCGTGATTTCAAGCTATCTAGTGCTCTGCGGATGCATCAAGTACTAGGAAGTGCAATCGAGCTTGAAATCATGATCATGCCTAGAGACTGCAATGGCTAAATGTACAGTGAAAAAAATAGTTATATTTTGGTTTGTTTTCACCTAAAACCGATTGGATCGCTTCAGAAGACATTGATTAAGGAGTTGTATGGATTACTTTTATGATGCCTTTATGTGATATTTGGACTTTCAGATTTCTGGCCACCATTCACTTGCATTACGAGGACCTGCAGAGCTTAGATGTTCTTCTAAAAATCTTAATTTGTGTTCTGCAGAAGAAATAGACAGCCCATTTACACTACCAAATTTTTATGAATGGGCTGTCTTCATTTATATCAACTTTGCTTGACAGGAAATGGAATGTACCGTATAATTGGACTCAGATGGTGCAATAATCAGAGAAAGGCCTCAGAATTAAATTGCTCTTGTCCCAGCCAATTAGGGCTTTGTGCGTGCGATTTCTCCAACCCACTTGCGCTTAGACTTAACGCATTCTTGCACAAAAATATCGAAACTTCATGGCCATGCCCACTGACTTTGCGCATTTAGTGCTGCGCTTAAGGCATAGCACAATTAAAATAGCCCAACATTTTGTTGCCCTTTAAAATCTCCTATGGAAATGCACACGCCATACATACAAACAGAATCATACAGACACTTAAATAGACATTAACTATTAACAGTGTGTGAAGCAAAGCAAACTACATACCAGTTACAAATTAGTATTTTTACATTATCATCATCATGTAATTATTCTTTACGCACCTGATTTTTTTGTATTCTTACAATTCAATTGTCAGTATACCCCTCTGCCAAAAACAAGCGAAAACTGATAACAAGATGCTTGTCTATTTGTTTGACCTTCCAGTTTACTGTGCAAAGAGGTAATAAAAAGAAGATATTTCTGGAACAGCTGCCTTATTCCTCTTTTCTTGCCTCTTAAAATATATTGATTATGAGATTGCTCTGCACATCATCGTAGTATACTACTGCTGAAAGAATATCTGTGGCTTGTGTTGCCAACTCGACACTAAATAAACAGGCTATGCTCTAATGGATCAGTGTATTATAACCTCTTCCATACTGTTGTATTGTACTGTATGTTCGCCATCTGTTTGTCATCTATTACATCATTACAATATGTCTGCAGTAGGTTGACCACTGTCATCATCCTGTTAGCCGCAGATTTGAAACTCTGAATCAGTTTTATTCTCATAAAAATTACTGTATATACAACTGATGAGCTAGATGTTGCCCTTCACAGTCTGTGCAACTGAAAGTCTATTTATGTGTGTGTGTGTGTGTGTGTGTTGTGTTAGACAGATGTTCATGCTGGTCTCAATTAGCATTTATTAAATTCGCTTTATATATATATATAATTTTTATTTTATTTTTTATAGCACATCACTTTCATTGTTAAAAAGCCATGGGGAACTATACTGTTAGTCACTTAAAACTGCAATAAAACTGCCTTTTTTGTCCTAATTTTTACCTTGAGTCATTGTCATTTGTTTGCTTTGCTTGTCTTAATTTTTTCTTATGCCTTTGGACAGACACTCTCCAAATTTTAGGAGCTGTAACTTGAATGCTTTGTTAAAAAGCTTTGGGGAATACGCCTGATAAAAAAAAGTGCCCGAACTTTGTTTTTAAAGTGAAAAGAGGTTTGTGTTCTTAAAGGGAGAGTTCACCCAAAAATGAAAATGCTCTCATCATTTACTCACCCTCATGCCATCCTAGCTGTATATGACTTTTTTTTTCTTCTGTAGAACACAATAAAGTAATGCAATCCCACCCATTAGTGTTCAACAATTATGGGTTTTTCGATAGCTAATAGTTAAGCAATATGGTTTAAAAGGTCATACAATACACACAGAACCACTAGCAGTTATATGCTGACATTAATTATTTATTATTTAAGTTATTAAAGGTGGTAAATAAAGTTTTTGTAGATTTTTGCTTTTGTCATATTGCAGAATCTGCATCTGATTTGTTCAGTACTGATAGCTCAGAACTTCTCAGCACATAACATTTTAAATAATGTGTTGTTCTTTGTCACAAAGTCACTTTTGAATGCACCTTCATAATGTACCTTCTATGTTTGTGCCTTTAGGTTGTGATTTTCCTAAATCTATGCAGCTTATCACACTGAAATAACAAGATGCCTACCTGAACACATTAATCACTTCAGACAACATTTCTTGTTTTTATTGTAAAGAATAGGGCTGCACTAAATTTTCAGCCACCGAAAGAGTAGGTAAGCCAAAAATGTGTGAAAAGTTCCTGGGTTTATAATTACATTTAATGTAAATGGTGGCTGAGGATTGATATATTGACTAGGGCTGAAACGATTAGTCGACGTCATCGACAACGTCGACAATAAAACATTTTGACAAAAATTTTTGTTGTCGAATAGTCCTTTGATGTCATTTAACATAACATGAGATCATATGAAACTCTAATGATGACGCGTGAGAGCAGCACTGCAGTTCACGCCTGATTGAGGAGAGAAAGAATTACACCGCTCACAGTCAAGATGCACTCTAAACCTTCCAAACAGCTTCTGGTGATGTAGATCGCCAAGTATGAAGGAATTATAAAAAATACCAAAAAAGTAAATACTGAAGGACTCTAGTTGTGAAATAAACAGTGAAATACACGTATATTTGTCTCTTAAAACAAGTACACATATGTATACAGTATTTTAACAACACACATCTGTAAATTTCAACATATAAAATTATTTAAAAACGTCTTGGCTTACAGGCAAGGTAATAATTAAATTAAATTAAAACATTTCTAATTTTAAGAAGTCATATATTAAAAGTACATAAACAGTACTAAAAACAATTAATTTAAATCCAGATAAATACACGGGGGGGCCTGTAGTCGGAGACACATTTTTAATTTTAAACACTTCAATAACTTCAATAATAAATTATATATATATATACACTGCCATTCAAAGGTTTGGTGTCACTTACTCATTCTTTATTATTATAATAGTGAAGTCATCAAAACTATGGAATAACAGAAATGGAATAATAGGAATTATGTTGTGACTAAAAAATAAAAAAAATAAAATAAAAAAAATATGCTATAATTTAACATCTTCAAAGTAGCTACCCTTTGCTTAGAATTTTCAGAAATGTACTCTTGGCATTTTCTCAACCAACTTCTTGAGGTATCACCCTGAGATGCTTTTTAAACAGTATTGAAGGAGTTCCCATCTATGTTGGGCACTTATTGGCTGCTGTTCTTTATTATTCGGTCCAAGTCATCCATTTCAAAAACTTCTTTTTTTTAATAAAAGTTTAGTTTTGTAATTAAATAAATTAATATGTTGGCACAATTATATGTTTGTCTACAAAACTAATTTCAAACATTTAAGCATATGCCTTCATATCAAAAGGTTTTTAAGATCATGAGAAACATTTCAGTCAAGTGACCCCAAACTTTTGACCGGCAGTGTATATATATTGCAAAGAATACTCTTGCCTCTTTAAAAGGGGAAATAGTGCCCAGGGGATGATAGTTTAACTCAGCGGTTCTCAACCAGGAGGTCTCAGCACACTTCCAAGGGGGCTGTAAGATGACTTAAAAGTTATTTAAAATAAGACATATTGAAAATAATCTAACGGAAAGACAATGCTAAAAAAGCTTTAAATTAAGATGTAGGGCTACAACACAGACTTTTGCTGAATTTTTTTAAATAAAAAATTATTCATAATTAATTATTTTAATCTACTGACATGTCCAGTTTTGGAAGGGAGGAATGTTTTGGGAGTCCAAGAGGGATTGGACAGTGGGGGGCCTTGGAGTCAAAAAGGTTGAGAACCACTCGTCTTACTGAAGTAGGAGAGCTAACCTGATGGTGCTGAGGGTAAACAAAGGTCTGTGAAGTGCAAAGAGGCTGGTCCAGGAAGCAGAGCTGGCATTGTTGGTTCACGACACATGCATTTAAATCCAAGCCTCAGGTCTGGTGACTCATCTTAGTAGCAGCTCCATCTCCCTCCTCACTCCTTTCCTAGTCTTGCAAAGACACCACTGGACATGCACATGGAATAGATCAGTCTTCTGAACAGATACCCTCTCTGCATTAACAACAGCAGTGACAGATGTGCCTTTTTACACAGGGCCAGCAGTGTTCCCTTACGACCCATGTCCTTTCATGTCCGCTCCATTCAGCAGTAATGACCCCTTGCCATCATTGCCGGAACATTTAGAACACACCTTTCCTAAGATGACTGGTCTCCTTCTCTGTGTTTGCACGATAGCATCCTTGTATGTCCAGGAAGGGAGTGGGTTGGAAGGACAAGCTGCTTCAAGGATGAGCAGCCAAATCCATGCTTCTGTAGTGGGAAAAACATATTGTGTCCATCAGGCCGATAATGTTGGATCATCACATCCCTTGTTCTCCAGTGGCCCTTGGGAAGCTGAGTCGCAAGATGAAGCCACCGCACACTCATGGCATGGATCAGGAGGGAAAATAATTGTGGAACTGTCGGACCTGACCCTTACCTGGAAAAATCTACACTGCTCTCCATAGACCTTAACTGTGCTCCAATACAGCAAGAACACGACATCTTATTTCAGTTTTTAGTCATATCCTCTTGGACACCCTATTTTTATTGCCCCTCTGATACCTGACAATACACCAACCTACTACAGTATTGAAACAATTTAATTGTATTAATTTTGTTACTAATTTTATTTTATTGTAAATAATGCCCATGTTTTGGATTGTGAGTCATTTGTCTTAATAACAGGATTACTGGAAGTTATATTTGCACACAGAGAAATATGTATCTATATCTATAAATACATTTATAAATTTATGAGTGCTAAACAGGAAATAATTTTATAAATTCAGAATATTTATTGAAATTCTTAATATAGTGGTAAATCGACTATATAATTACAACCCCAATTCTGAAAAAGTTGGGACAGTATGAAAAATGCTAATAAAAACAAAAAGGAGTGATTTGTAAATTATATTCACCCTTTGCTATATTGAAAGCACTACAACTACACATTATATTATGTTTTTCCTTGTGAATTTCCTTGTTTTTTTTAAATGTATAGTCATTTCAAATCAGATGATTGCAACACACTCCAAAAAAGTTGGGACAGTCGATGGTTTACCACTGTGAAACATCACCATTTCTTTTAATAACACTTATTAAGCATTTAGGCACTGAAGACACAAGTTTGTTAAGTTTAGAATGTGGAATTTTCCACCAATCATCCATTATGTAGGTCTTTAGCTGCACAATTGTATGGGGTCTTCATTGCCGTATGGTGTACTTCATAATGCTCCACACATTCTCAGCTGGAGATGGTCAGGACTGCAGGCAGGCCAGTCTAGCACCCACACTCTCTGCTTACACACCCATGCACTTGAAATCCGGGCAGTATGTGGTTTGAAGTTGTCCTGCTGGAAAATGCAGGGATGTCCCTGGAAAAGACAGTGCTGGATGGCAGTATATGTTGCTCCAAAATTTTTACATAACTGTCTGCATTCATGGTGTTCTCACAGATGTTTGAGTTTCCCATGCCATGGGCACTGACACACCCCTGGCCCATACAGACACTGACTTTTGGACCTGACGCTAATAACAGCTTGGATGGTCCTATTCCTCTTTGGCCCGGATAACACGACGGCTTTGTTTTTCAAAAACATTTTGAAATGTGGACTCTGTTGACCAAAACACACAGTTCACTGTTCTACTTTCCATCTAAGATGAGACTGAGCCCAGAGAAGTCAGCAGCGCTTCTGGACAGTGTTGATGTAGGGCTTCTGCTTTGCATAGTAAAATCTTAACTTGCATCTGTGGATGCAGTGGCGAATGGTGTTGACTAACAAAGGTTTACTAAAGTTATCCCAAGCCCATGTTCATGATATCCATTACAGATGAATGCCGTTTTTTAAGACAGTGACGTCTGAGGGATCAGAGATCAGGCGCATTCAGAAATGGTTTTCGTCTTGCCCTTTATGCACCGAGATTTGACCCCTTGAATCTTTTAACTATATTGTGCACTGTAGAGGGCAAAATGCCCCAAATCCTTCCAATTTGTCTTTGGGGAACATTGTTCTCAAAGTGCTGGATTATTTGCTGAAGCACCTGTTGGCAAATTGACAAGTCTCGAATGATTGCTCTTGAAGGACTAGGCTATTTTTGAAGGCTCCTTATATACTATGACACAATTGCCTCACCTGTTTATCTCCTGTTTCACATGGCCTTGTTATTTCAACTCATCAAATTGTTATTAGTCTTGAATTGCCCCAGTCTCAACTTTTTTGGAGTGTGTTGCAATCATCTGATTTGAAATTATTATACATTTTCAAAAAACAATGAAATTCACAAGGAAAAACATCATATAATGTGTAGTTGTAGTGCTTTCAATATAGCAAAGGGTGAATATAATTTACAAATCACTCCTTTTTGTTTTTATTTGCATTTTTCATACTGTCCCAACTTTTTGGGAATTGGGGTAGTATAATTCCTCAATATAATTATAAATCTCTAAATATAGTTGTAAATCAGAATCTATAGTTATAAATCTGGATATAATTCAGCAGTTGCACAAGTTCCCCACTTGGTCCATGGCACACAAGTGCAGTGGCTTCCTCATGCAACTAAGCTTCTCAAGGGCCACTGAGGAACAAGGGACGTGATGATCCAAGATTCTCAGCCTGATGGACACAACACGTGTTTCCCACCACAGAAGCATGGATTTGACTTCTTATCCTAGAAGCAGCTTGTCTTCCCAACTCGCTCCCATCCAAGACATACAAGGACGCTATCATGTGTGCACAGAGGAAGAGACCACTCATCTGAGGATAGTTGTGGTCTACATGTACCGGCAATGATGACAGGGGGTTACTACTGCTGACTGCTGTAAGGGAACATTGCTGGCACTGTGTGAAAATGGACATCTGTCACTGTTGTCATTAAATGCAGGGTGCATATCTGTAAAGGAGATCAATCTATTCCATGTGCATGTGCAATGATGTCTTTGCAAGACCAGGAAAGGAGTGGACAGGGAGACGGAGCTGCTACTAAGATGAGTCACCAGACTTGAGGCTTGGATTTAAATGCATGTGTCATGAATTAACAATGTCAAATGTTTAAACAGCCCGAAATTCTGAACAGCACTGATGAGGGTAAGGGGACAAATAGTGGTTCTGTGGATGGAAGGAAGACTATGAGGAAAAATAGTGGGTAAGGGGGACACAGGAAGTGATTTTGTGGACAACAGGATGACCGTTTAGAAGAATAGTGGGTAAGGAAGACACGGAAGTGAGTTTGTGGACACAGGAAGACAAGTGGGTTTGTGGACAAATAGGGGCTTTGTGGATGCTGTTTACATTACTAAATGCCCCGTGTGTAGTATGTGGCTTGTGGGCACGCCCCGAAGTGACCATGACAAATCGAGAGTTCCCCTAGAGATGTCCATATGGTGAGGTAAGGAGGAAAATGAAACTTACCCCGAAGTAATGGCAAAGTGACAGATGGCTACCAAGTTAGTGGGCAAGTGGGAGTCCACAGAAGGGGTATGATCCGTCGCCCCTAATATGGGTCCAATGGCAATTTAAATGAATAGAGCTTTCTCCCGCGAACCACCTAGGTTCCCTTACCCACTAAATACCACTTTGGCATGCCTTTACCCCCAGTGTGTCCCCCGATGCCATACATCGCCCTAATTTGTGCCGGGCAGTGCCCAGGCGTCCCACATGCCCCCTATAAGTGTGTTTTTAGGCGTTCCTGACACAATTTATTTTTAAATTTTTTCAATCCATTTCCTCATGGGGCAGACGGTGGGTGCCTGCTGTGCCTGCACAGAGTCCTTTAATGGTGTTATCTAACGTTCAACCAAAACTTCACCGAAATCGTTAGCCCTCTCGGTATGTCTTCGAGAGTTCCCTCGAATGTCCCCTTACCCTCCAATCATTGGACCCAAGATGGCGCCAAGTATGGCTGCTGCGTTGCGAGCTCCGACACAACATAGCAATGTTTTGTTTGTTTTGTTCACAATTCTTATGTTTTTTGTCTTGGATGTTGTCTGCCTTATTGTCTATGACAGACAAACACTTTTGGACATTGGTTCAGCGATCTCACACCGAAAACCGGACTTCACATTCCTCAATGCCGATCCGCTGTTTACAAACACGCAAGCAGAGCCCTTTGTCTGGGCAGCACGGCCGCGGAAACGCAGGAGGAAATGGGGAAACAGAGCCGGTGTTCTCATCAGAGTAAGACGCCGCGCAAATCGACCCCCGCTACCCACTATTCTACTGGCAAATGTTCAGTCTCTGGATAACAAGCTCTGTGAGCTGAAAGCGCGGATCTCTTTCCAACAAGAGACAAGGGACTGCTGCATTATCTGCCTAACAGAAACTTGGATGTCTGCGGAGATTCCAGACTCAGCCATTGAACCCGCAGGGCACCGAGCGGACAGAGCGAAAGACCTCTCAGGTAAAACTAGAGGAGGTGGTGTATGTTTTATGATCAACAAATCCTGGTGTGATCAGAGGAATGTACATTCCATCAAGTCTTTCTGTTCTCCTTATCTAGAATTTCTTATGCTTCTGTGTCGACCATTCTGGCTACCGAGGGAATTCACAGCGGTCATTATCACTGCTGTGTACATCCCCCCACAAGCCGACACAGACCGGGCACTCAAGGAACTGTATGGGATTATAAGTGAGCAGGAAACCGTGCACCCTGAGGCCGCGTTCATTGTGACCGGGGACTTTAATAAAGCCAGTTTAAAATCAGTCGCACCAAAATATCACCAGCACATTAGTTTTAACACACGAGGGGACCGGGTTTTGGACCATTGCTACTCTCTGTTCCGGGATGGCTACAAATCCCTCCCCTGCCCACCATTTGGCAAATCGGACCACTCTTCCATTCTGCTTCTGCCCGCTTACAGGCAGAAATTGAAACAGGAAACACCCACCCTCAGAACGATCCAGTGCTGGTCGGACCAATCAGACTCTATGCTACAAGACTGTTTTGATCACACGGACTGGGAGATGTTCCGGTCCGCCTCTGATGACGACATCGAGCTTTACGCTGATAGCGTAATGTGTTTCATCAGAAAGTGCGTAGAGGAAGTGATTCCGACCAGAACTGTATGAATCTATCTGAATCAGAAGCCATGGATCAATAGCGATGTTTGCGCGGCACTTAATGTGCGGACCTCCGCTTTTAATTCCGGGAACGTGGAGGAGCATAAACAAGCCAGTTATGCCCTCTGAAAAACTATCAAAACAGCAAAACGCCAGTACAGGAGCAAGATTGAAGGACAGTTTAACACCACCAACTCTAGAAGCATGTGGCAGGGAATTAACATCATCACGGACTTTAAAGGGAATAAAAACTCTGCCATGAACACCGCTGCCTCTCTACCGGATGAGCTAAATACTTTTTATGCTCGTTTAGAGGGAAATAACACCACCCTCGCAGAGACAGCTCTCGCGGCTGAAGCTACAGAGGTTAGTTCACTTTCCGTCTCTGTAGCGGATGTAACCCGATCCTTCCGATGGGTGAATATCCGCAAAGCCGCGGGCCCAGATGGCATTCCGGGCCGCGTCATCAGAGCGTGCGCGAACCAGCTGGCTGGTGTTTTTACGGACATTTTCAAACTTTCCCTCTCTTTGTCTGTAGTCCCCACATGCTTTAAAACATCCACCATTGTGCCTGTACCAAAACAATCAAAAATAACTTGTTTAAATGACTGGTGTCCTGTTGCTCTGACCCCCATCATCAGCAAATGTTTTGAGAAACTAATCAGAGATTACATCTGCTCTGTATTGCCACTCAATCTTGACCCGCTGCAGTTTGCTTACCGCAACAACCGCTCCACTGATGATGCCATTGCATCTACAATACACACTGCTCTCTCCCACCTGGAAAAAAAGAACACTTATGTGAGAATGCTGTTTGTAGACTACAGCTCAGCATTCAACACCATAGTGCCCTCCAAGCTAGATGAGAAACTCCGGGCTCTGGGCTTAAACAGCTCGCTGTGCAGCTGGATCCTGGACTTCCTGTCAAGCAGACGCCAGGTGGTTAGAATAGGCAGCAACATCTTCTCATCACTAACCCTCAACACTGGAGCCCCGCAGGGCTGTGTTCTCAGCCCACTACTGTATTCTTTGTACACACATGACTGTGTGGCAACACATAGCTCCAATGCCATCATTAAGTTTGCTGATGACACGACGGTGGTAGGTCTGATCACTGACAATGATGAAACAGCCTACAGAGAGGAGGTGCACACTCTGACACACTGGTGTCAGGAGCACAACCTCTCCCTCAACATCAATAAGACAAAGGAGCTTGTGGTGGACTTCAGAAGAAAAGACATAGAACACAGTCCCATCACCATCAATGGAGCACCAGTGGAGAGAGTCAGCAGCTTCAAGTTCCTGGGTGTCCACATCACTGAGGAACTCACATGGTCCGTCCACACTGAAGTCGTTGTGAAGAAGGCTCATCAGCGCCTCTTCTTCCTGAGATGGCTGAGGAAGTTTGGAATGAACCGCCACATCCTCACACGGTTCTACACCTGCACTGTGGAGAGCATCCTGACTGGCTGTATCTCCGCCTGGTACGGCAATAGCACCGCCCACAACTGCAAAGCACTGCAAAGGGTGGTGCGAACTGCCAGACACATCATCGGAGGTGAGCTTCCCTCCCTCCAGGAAATATATACAAGGCGGTGTGTGAAAAAAGCTCGGAGGATCATCAGAGACTCCAGCCACCCGAGCCATGGGCTGTTCTCACTGCTACCATCAGGTAGGCGGTATCGCAGCATCAGGACCCACACCAGCCGACTCCATGATAGCTTCTTACCCCAAGCAATCAGACTTCTGAACTCTTGATCTCCCACGATCAAAATACATCAGCACTGCACTTTGTTACCCTTACTCTTATATCTCACACTTGACTGTCATAAATTATATTATTATTATTATATTATGTTCTCTCTTAACAACTGACTATTAACCGACAGCCTGAATGTCAATACAGTACAATACTGTACATTCTATATATATATATATATATATATATATATATATATATATATATATATATATACTTTTTTTATATATATATTTATTTTTAATCTTTATTGAATAATGTGTATCTATATAGTAAAAAAAAAACAGCGTATTGTATACTGTACAGTGTATGTTATTATTTGTATATTGTTGAGTGTAATTATGTGTATAACAGATGTTTAAATTGATGTTATTGTAAATTGGTATATGTCTCATCACTGTCACGACTGCTATGTTGATCGGAACTGCACCCAAGAATTTCACACACCATTGCACTTGTGTATATGGCTGTGTGACAATAAAGTGATTTGATTTGATTTGATTTGATTTGAGGGACCCACAAGGGGTAACTCTGTGAAATGTGTGGTCTCTGGGACCTCTGGGCACGCAACCAGCACGCATTCCATGAGCAATTTATTTGATTAATTTCTATAGGTGTTTCATGGACACCCCTCAGAAAGCTCCAAATGACTCCAATTTGAAATCTATAGCTTCTCAGGAGGCCCTTAGACAGTGTGAAAATGTTAAAGTCTGAATTAATTCGTTAAGAGCTTAATTAGCTGACTTGTGAACCTAAAATGACAGTTATTTTTCCAGAATATTTTCTTGATTTTTTTTAAGTATTTCCCAATTGGTGAGAGACACCAATTTTTAATATGTTGTTTATGAGGGCCCAGCGATGACGTTTTTGAAGACCCAGGTCTTAGCATCAAATTTAAGGTACAGGCACAATGGTGGGTGTTTTAAAGCATGTGGGGACTACAGACAAAGAGAGGGAAAGGTTGAAAATGTCCGTAAAAACACCAGCCAGCTGGTTCGCGCACGCTCTGATGACGCGGCCCGGAATGCCGTCTGGACCCGCAGCTTTATGGATATTCAACCATCGGAAGGATCGGGTTACATCCGCTACAGAGACGGAGAGTGAACTAACCTCTGTAGGTTCGGCCGCGAGAGCTCTCTCTGCGAGGGCTGTGTTATTTCCCTCGAACCGTGCATAAAAAGTATTTAGCTCATCCAGGAGAGAGGCAGCAGTGTTCACGGCAGAGTTTTTATTCCCTTTAAAGTCTGTGATGATATTAATTCCCTGCCACATGCTTCTAGAGTTGGTGGTGTTAAACTGTCCTTCAATCTTGTTCCTGTACTGCCGTTTTGCTGCTCTGATAGTTTTTCGCAGGGCATAACTGGCTTGTTTATGCTCCTCCGCATTCCCGGAATTAAAAGCGGAGGTCCGCGCATTAAGTGCCACGCAAACATCGCTATTAATCCAAGGTTTCTGGTTTGGGTAGATCCGTATTGTTTTGGATGGAACAACATCCTCTACGCACTTTCTGATGAAACATGTTACGCTATCAGCATACCCCTTGATGTCGTCATCAGAGGCAGACCGGAACATCTCCCAGTCTGTGTGATCAAAACAGTCTTGTAGCATAGAGTCTGATTGGTCCGACCAACACTGGATCGTTCTGAGGGTGGGTGCTTCCTGTTTCAGTTTCTGCCTGTAAGCGGGCAGAAGCAGAATGGAAGAGTGGTCAGATTTTCCAAATGGTGGGCGGGGGAGGGATTTGTAGCCATCCCAGAAGGGAGAGTAGCAATGGTCCAAAACCCAGTCCCCTTGTGTGTTAAAACTGATGTGTTGGAGGTATTTTGGTGCAATTGATTTAAAGTTGGCTTTGTTAAAGTCCCCGGTCAGAATGAATGTGGCCTCAGTTCTATTAAGGAATATAACACAAGACACCATTATGAGACAAAACACCACAACAAATACAAGCATGAGGACAGACAGCAGAAACAGAGGAGTTAGAAAGGACTCTGGTGTCACAGCAGACTATGTTCACAAAAGCAAAATCACAAAGTGAGGCTGCCGTGAAAGCTAGTTTTGCTGTGGCCAAAGAAATAGCTAAGTCAGCCCAGCCTTTTACCGAGGTAAAGTTTGTAAAGCGGTGCATGATTAAAGTGTGTCATGTGTCCAGACAAAAAGCAAGCGTTTTCAAATATAAGCTTAAGCAGAAATACTGTTGCTGATCGTGTATGTGAGCTTGCCATCGAATTACAAGAACAGTTGATGGAAAAGGGAAAAGACTTCATTGCATATTCCCTTGCTGTGGATGAGAGCGCTGATGTGACTGATACTGCACAGCTGTCAATCTTCATCCGTGGAGTGGACTCCAGTTTATGCTTTACAGAGGAACTTTTGGGAATTACATCAATGCATGGCCCAACCATGGGAAAAGACATATTTGAGGAAGTATGTAAATATGTTAATGAAATGAAACTGCCCTGGGACAAACTGACGGGATTGACGACAGATGGAGCGCCTACGATGTGCGGTAACAAGAACGGATTAGTGGGGAGGATGCGGGAGAAGATGCAGCAGGAGAAATGTGCAGGTGAGCTGACAGTTTATCACTGCATCATACACCAGGAAATGCTGTGTGGTAAAGCTCTCAAAATGGAACATGTAATAAGCACCGTAACACTTACGGTTAACTTTATAAGAGCTAAAGGTTTAAATCAACGCCAATTTCAGTCTTTCCTTGAGGAGGTAGATTCTGAACATGGCACTGTGCCCTATTACACAGAGGTGTGATGGCTAAGTCGAGGGAAAGTGCTTAATAGATTTTTTGAGTTGCAAGAGGAAATCTGCCAGTTTTTGGAAAGCAAAGGGAAAGACACCACAGAGCTCCGGGACGAAAAGTGGCGAAGTGAGCTGGCCTTTTTGTGTGACATAACGAAACATCTCACTGCACTAAACCTCCAGCTTCAGGGATGGGGATGTGTGATCACAGACATGTATGATGCAGTGAGAGCTTTCCAAGCCAAGCTGTGCCTGTGGGAGACTCAGATGCAGCAAGGAAACTTTGGTCACTTTCCATGTTGCCAGACACTGACAAACCATGTCTCTACCGCTGTGTTTCTGACTGCGCAATTTGCTGATAAACTGGGTGCACTTGGCACAGAGTTCACTTGCCGATTTGCTGACTTTGCAGTTCAGAAATTTAAATTTGAACTGCTCAGCAATCCGTTTGCAGTTGACATGGAAAGAGCACCTGTGAACCTCCAAATGGAGCTGATAGACCTCCAGTGTAGTGACACACTCAAGGCAAAGTTTGACACTGTGGGCACTGCACAGTTTCCAGGCTTCATCCCTGAAACGATGCCTCAACTCCGCCTACATGCTGCTCAAATGCTCTACATGTTTGGAAGCACATACCTGTGTGAGCAGCTTTTCTCTGTGATGAAGATGAACAAAGCCCCACAAAGGAGTTGTCTCACTAATGCACACTTTCACTCCATCTTGAGGGTTTCCACAGCACAGAACCTAACCCCAAACATTGATGAACTGGCAGCCAAGAAAAGGTGCCAAACATCTGGCTTTAGCACATATTCATAAAAGAAGAATGTAGCCTACCTAAATATGTTTTCCTTTTGCACTTTATCCATGTGGCAGCGGGGGCGTGGTCAAGCATCTCTCCGAAGAGAGAAAGCGGTAAGGGCGCTTACACCTGAGCTAAATTATGTCTAAAACCTGTCTCTAATTTCAGTGAGCACGGGGAGAGCGGCATAAAGAGAGCGACACAACACTCAGTCGAGAGAGAGACTGGATATGACAGAGCCGAGCCAGAGCAACGATTCCCTAATAGTGAGAGTTTATTTGTAGAAACAGTGTGTGTTAGGGTTTAGACAGCGTATAAGGGTAAACTGTAAAGTGGTGTCGAGGACCGAATCCTCAGGCCGCATTCAGCTTACGCCGCTGCCTATTTAGATGACATCATCATTTATAGCAATGATTGGCAGTGGCATATGCAACATCTGAGGGCGGTTCTGAGATCACTGTGCCGAGTGGGACTCACAGCGAACCCGAAGAAGTGCGCGATTGGACGGGTGGAGGTACGGTATCTGGGGTTCCACTTGGGCCACGGGCAGGTGCGTCCCCAAATTGACAAGACAGCGGCGATTGCAACCTGCCCGAGACCCAAGACCAAAAAGGGGGTGAGACAGTTCCTGGGGCTGGCTGGCTATTATAGAAGGTTTGTGCCTAATTATTCGGACGTCACCAGCCCGCTGACTGATCTCACTAAAAAGGGAGCTCCAGATCCGGTCCAGTGGACGGAGCAGTGTCAACGGGCGTTCATGCAAGTTAAAGCCGCACTTTGCGGGGGGCCGCTGTTACATTCACCTGACTTCTCTCTCCCTTTTGTTTTACAGACAGATGCTTCAGACAGGGGGCTGGGGGCCGTACTCTCACAGGTGGTGGAGGGGGAGGAGCACCCGGTGCTGTACATTAGCCGTAAGCTCTCGTTAAGGGAAACTAAGTACAGCACCGTGGAAAAGGAGTGTCTCGCCATCAAGTGGGCGGTCCTCACTCTCCGATACTACCTGCTGGGGTGGGCCTTCACCCTCTGCTCGGATCACGCCCCACTCCAGTGGCTCCACCGCATGAAAGATACTAACGCCCGGATCACCCGTTGGTATCTGGCTCTTCAGCCGTTTAAGTTCAAGGTGGTCCACAGACCGGGGGCGCAGATGGCTGTCGCCGACTTCCTTTCCAGGAATGGGGGGGAGTGGTAGGCAGGCCGGATGTCGCCCCAGCCTGAGTCGGGCGGTGGGGATATGTGGCAGCGGGGGCGTGGTCAAGCATCTCTCCGAAGAAAGCGGTAAGGGCGCTTACACCTGAGCTAATTTATGTCTAACACCTGTCTCTAATTTCAGTGAGCATGGGGAGAGCGGCATAAAGAGAGCTACACAACACTCAGTCGAGAGAGAGACTGGATATGACAGAGCCGAGCCAGAGCAACGATTCCCTAATAGTGAGAGTTTATTTGTAGAAACAGTGTGTGTTAGGGTTTAGACAGCGTATAAGGGTAAACTGTAAAGTGGTATCGAGGAAGGGGGAAACAAAGCCTCACCTAAAGAAGGAAAACTGCTTCTTGCGTCATCTTTTACAATCCAATATCCTGTTTATCCTGTTTAATAAATGTTGACCCTGTTTGGCCCTCGACATAGTCCCAGTTTTTAATTTTGGCCCTCTCTGTGATTGAGTTTGACACCCCTGCTGTAGTAGAACCATTATTAAGTGCAATATATGTAATCCCCCAAATTGGGTGAAGGAAACGCCAAATCGAGGCTGACAGAAGTGCTAGATCATGGTAAACTGCATTGGAACAACTTTCAGAAGCAGCCTCGCTCGAGGGCCTGCTCTGAGTGGAAAGTTTGGATGAAGGACCTTGATGCGGCTATAGGGGGCTGTACTATTTATATTTGCATCTAATCAGCCAGTTTATGGGGGCAGACTTATGTAAGGGCCCGATCTGGGTGGAAGGTTTAGAATAAAGGACCTGTCTTCAGCCGTAGGGAGTTGTACCATAGGTATATGGTAGACGGGGAAATACAGTGCTTTGAGAAGAACAGGAGGAGATGGTGACCGACTGCTAGCTGCAGCTGCTGAGAAGCAATGACAAAGGGCTTCAGCGGAAGCATGGTTAAACACTGCTGCGGCTGTAGAGTAAGTTCTGCAGGAGCAGAGTTTAGAGTACTGTTGCCGCATTGGATTGAGTATTTGGGGGCATGGTAAAGGGGCTCCTGTGGGAGCACTGTGGTTTTTCCATTGCTGTAGATGCACATCTATAAATTTATGGAACTTAAGAATTGAAAGTGCCTGTGGAGAAAATATTAATAATTGTGTACACACATTTGGCATGGGTGGGGCACTGTTGCGGCAGTGTCAGGAGGGGCACTGTTGCTGTGGTATCGAGTAGGGCATAGATGACTTTATTAGATTTATCAACACCTGTAAGGGAAGCAAAGATTAGTTTGTACTTACCTGTAGGGGGAGCAAATGGTTAGTTAGGAATACGTAAATGTATTACCTTTATATACGTCTGTAAGGGAAGCAAAAGGTTAGTTATGGAAAACGTCAATTACATTTATATGCCGCTTTGAGGGAAGCAAAAGGTTAGTTAAGAATACAACTTTATTACATTTGTCATGGCAGGGCACTGCTGCGGCAGTGTCAGGAGGGGCACTGTTGCTGTGGTATCAAGTAGGGCACAAATGACTTTATTAGATTTATCAACACCTGTAAGGGAAGCAAAGGTTAGTTTGTACTTACATGTGGGGGAGCAAATGGTTAGTTAGGAATACATAAATGTATTACCTTTATATACTTCTGTAAAGGAAGCCTCCCTGATGGAGGGAACGAGACATTGTTGGTTCGATCTTGAGAGCCCCAATCACCTTTGCTTAAAATAAAAAAGGCCAATGAAAATTGGCGAGTGGAATTTGCATGCCACTCTCTGCCCCGGACATACAGGTATAAAAGGAGATGGCATGCATCACTCATTCAGATTTATGCTGAGGAGCCGATAGAAAGTCCTGACCATGTCAGCGGCTGGTTCAGCGCCGCGGTAGGAGGGACACAATGTCTCGTTCCCTCCATCAGGGAAAGAGGTTACATCAGTAACCAAGATGTTCCCTGTCTGTCACTCACTCGAAGTTGTGTCGATGTAGTGACACTAGGGGTTCCTATAGGAAACTCTGCAGGCACTGAACCGTGTCACGAGGTTCGGAAGAGTGGACACGGTCAAGCTGTTGCGTGCCTTGCAGCATGCGCTCAACCACGTCGTGACCTTCCAGCGAGTTAGGTAAGGCGTCTCCCT
The DNA here is from genome assembly GCF_019703515.2 of Myxocyprinus asiaticus. Classification (NCBI taxonomy): domain Eukaryota; kingdom Metazoa; phylum Chordata; class Actinopteri; order Cypriniformes; family Catostomidae; genus Myxocyprinus; species Myxocyprinus asiaticus. The sequence goes on along the minus strand of NC_059379.1, from coordinate 37,112,295 downwards.
AGTCCTGTTAAGGGGGGTGGAGGTACTTACCCAAGGAGGCTACAGGCGGTGTCTTAACTGATTGCTGTTAAGCAATGTCCCGCTGAGCACTTTTCTAGAATAGTGCTGGAAAGTGCTCTTCCCTCTCCAGGAAGGAGAGCACTACGGAGACCACATTCTGCCAAAGGGAGTTAGCATGTGGAGAATACCTCACATGGACTTGCCAACAGGGAAGTTCACATATGAAAGGATACCACAGGAGGATCCTATCTATAGAGAGGGTACGCATCACAGTGGCCGAGGCAGAGAAAGCTCTGACAAGGGGAAACACAGGATTCACCTAAGGGGAACCGAACAGTGGAAGCTCATCATATGGGATTACCAAGGGGGAATCACCACGCATAGAGCACTGAGCCCAAGCATACGGGCTCACCTGAAAAGGGGAATACCATGAGTACTGGGCCTGGTGAAGTCACTCCTCCACTGAGTTCATCATCTGAACAGTGCTAAAGAATTAAACCACCGGAACAGGGGACTGTTGTGGACAAAAAGTGCAAATTATCACCTTTGAAAAAGGGGAAAGGTGCAATGCAAGTGGTACACCCAACCGGCCGCCCAGTCTACCTGCTGTTTACCGCATAACGCTCAGGTCGAAACCGGGTCTATGCGTAGGTTAAAAAACCTTGCAAAGGTATTGGGTGTAGCTCAACCCACAGCTCTGCATATGTCTCCAAGAGAGGCCCCCCTTGCCAGTGCCCAGGAGGACGCAACACCTCTATTGGAGTGCGCCCAGACTCCCGAGGAAAATGGCATCCACAATCCAATGGGCTAATCTCGGCTTGGAGACAGCTTTCCCCTTCTGCTGTCCTCCAAAACAGACAAAGAGCTGCTCTGAGCATCTAAAGCTCTGCGTGCAGTCCAGATAGATGCGCAGAGCGTGAACTGGACACAGCAACGACAAGGCTGGGTCTTCCTCCTCTGAAGGGAGCACTTGCAGGTTCACCACCTGGTCCCGAAAAGGAGTGGTGGGAACTTTGGGCATGTAACCGGGCCGGGGTCTCAAGATCACGTGAGGGTGTGCCGGCCTGAACTCCAGGCATTCACTGGTAACAGAGAGCACCACCCTCTTGATGGAAGTGAGTGCCACCAGGAAGGCCATCTTCAGGGACAGAGTGCTGAGCTCAGCCTGCTCCAGGGGCACAAAGGGGGCTCTCTTTAGGACAGATAGGACCACAGAGAGATCCCAAGAGGGGATCAGGCGCGGACTAGGAGGATTCAACCTCATCATGCCTTTGAGAAACATGTTGATCAGGTCACACTGTCGTGAGGGTCTCCCATCCAGTGTGTTGTGGTGAGCTGCTATAGCAGCTACATACACTTTCAGGGTAGATAACTGAGAATGCGAATGACCTTCTCCCTCAGCGGGGCCAGGGCAGCCTCTGCGATGTTGGTAAAGACGTGAGGAGACAGGGACAGACTGAAGGGGAGGACCTTGTACTGGTATGCTCGTCCCTTGAAGGCAAACCGAAGAAAGGGTCTGTGTTGAGGAAGGATCGATATGTGAAAGTACGTGTCCTTCAGGTCGATGGCCACGAACCAATCCTGATGTCGTACTGATGCCAGGATGTGCTTCTGCATTAACATCTTGAACGGAAGCCTGTGTAAGGCCTTGTTCAGAGCACACAGGTCCAAGATTGGGTGCAACCCTCCCCCTTTCTTGGGCATGATAAAATAAGGGCTGTAGAAGCCCTTGCCAACTCGGCCTTGGAAGGGAGCCTTGGTCGGTCGCGCCAGGTGGCTGCACCCTGTGGGCAGAAATGCACAGCTACGGTGCGCTCTACCTGGGGGAGCTCGACATATCCCTTAGCCGTTCTGCCGTCAAGGGTAGTCAGAGTGGACGAGCCCGCGAAGCGTGTACGGGCAGTAAAACGTGCCTTCCACGACTTCGTTAGCTCCTCGTGCACTTCTGGGAAGAAAGGCAAGTGAGTCGCGTTCCAAGCCCAGGAACCAATCATCCAGCCACGAACGCTCAGGGCAGTGTGGAGGGTTCCACTTCAGCCCGATGTTCACAGCCACCTGGGCAAGCACGGCTGCCATCTCAGCGTCCGCCTCATCCTGTGCTCTACTACCCGTGGGCGGGAACTCAGAAGATTGATCCACTTCTAATAGCAGAAGCCCACCTTCCAATGCTGCGACCGAAAGCTCATCCTCATTGTGAGCCACGAACGACACATTAAATCTGCCCTGAGGCGGACTGCCTATAACGCTCCCATGTCCACATCCAGATCGCCCGCGGTGCTTGCCGACCCGGCCGGCTGAGTGTCAGCCAAGGGCGGACCAGTTTGGAGAGCAGCCGCGGTGGATCCTTGCTTCATAAAGAAGGAAGTGAGCCACGACCGCAACGTTCTGATGGGCATGTTCTCGCATTGAGAACATGTCCCTTCCACGAAAGTTACCGCTGCGTGCTGGGACCCCAATCACTCAAGGCAGATTTCATGGCTGTCCGGAGGGGAGAGATAATGGCCACATCCAGAAGCACAAACGCGGAAGGACATCTTTAAAAAGATGCCAAGCATTTGCACGAGCTCTTTTAGAAGGAAATATACTCTTTTGAATATACTCTTTTAGCACCCGGGGTCTCAGCCGCCGAAGCGCCCAGGGGAAACACAACACTCGACCGTGCGAGGGTGTTCGCTGATATGTGCCGTAAAATCCAGCAGCGTAACCAAAATGTGAGAGGACAAACACAAGCATGCATTCGGCTCCGAAGAAAAAATCTGAATGAGTGGTGCAAGCCATCTCCTTTTATACCCGTATGTCCAGGGCGGACAGTGGCATGCAAATTCCACTCTCCAGTTCTCAATGGCCTTTCTATTTTAAGCAAAGGTGATTGGGGCTCTCAAGATCGAACCCCTAGTGTCACTACATCAACACAACATCGAGTGAGTGACAGACAGGGAACAACTTTATTACGTTTGTCATGGCAGGACATTGCTGTGGCAGTATCAAAATGCAAACGGTGCTGCTGTGGCATAATCGAGAGCATGCGGGTAATGCTACAGCAGTATCGAGCGTGGGCGGGCGCTGTGGCACATTATCTGATGGGGCACTGCGGCTGCAGTATCAAATAGGGCACACATGGTTTTATTACATTTAGGCACACCTTATTGTGTGTCGGGCTCATTTCAACCATAAGCAAAGGAAATGCCAATGCGAAGGTTAACGGGAAAAGCTAAAAGTCTTTTAAGATTACTGCATTCTGCAATCGAACGGGAGAACCTGTGGCCCAAATTGCATAGGTTCACACTGTGTCCGAACGAAAGTGCCCACACTGCATTCGAATGGTAGGTGGCGCCGAGGACAGAAATTTTGCAGGGTTGTGTTTTGTGATGTGTATATATATATATATATATATATTTAGGAGCTACACCCCCAGACTTTGGAAAACAAGCCCATAAATGCAGTACTTGGACAGTAAATTTGCACCGTTTGCAGGAATGACGGCGCAGTTGTGGCACCTGTACCGCATGTTTTTGCGCTACTTTGCAGAGTCAGGGAGCTGGCGCATGGCCCAAAATACGCCACAGTTGGCACTTGGACAGCCCATTGTGCTGCTTAGGGATGTTTTGAGCCAATGGTAGGAGCACTGCTGTTGTGCTTTCTAGCAGCTTAAATGTTTGCCGTCTTTGGCTCCTTGGAAGTTAACGGTGAAGTCTTGGAGTGACACCTAGATAGCAAAAGCAAGAGAAAAACCTGTGAACAATCCTGCTGAAGGGATTTTAGATGGGCTCCCGTAGAGACATGCTGGAAGTAATATTGGTGAAATCCTTGCGGATGGCGCAATTTCAGGCGTTTCTGTAGAAACGACAAAATATTCATATTTAGGTGAAACTTATACACATTTCACAACCCTAAGAAATCTGAGAAAAGTTGGATCCATGGCCACTGGAGTGTGGGCTGCACTTGCACCAGCAGAGGGGTAACCTCAAGCTGCTAATGCTTATTTGAGGGGAAAAGATGTGGACTGCTAATGCTTATTAGAAAGCATGAAGTCGATGTTTCTGGGACATGAGGCTAGAGAGAGAGAGAGAGAGAAGAGAAAATAAATATTAGTAACATTTAGAAACAAATTTGACCAGCAGCATAAATTATCTATGAAAAGAGAGTTGCAGCTCTGCAATGCATATGGAAATGCAGGCGAAATGTGCTGGGAAATACAGTACATCATAATAAACAATGTGAAAAAACAACATAAAATGACCTGAGAAATAAAAGAGCTTTGGCTCTGTACTGCATACTGATATGCAGGAGAATGGACTTGCAATCATCATTGAAGGATTCACTTGAGGTCATTTGCTCCTTAGAAGTATGACTGCCACCTGCAGTACAATATACGTCTTGCATAGGAAATGCCTCTTAAGCAATAGGTGTGAACAGCATGAAATATCTGGAAATAAAGAGAGTTGCAGCTCTGCACTGCATACAGAAATGCAGGAGAAATGTGCTTGCAATCATTATTGAAGGATTCACTTGTGGTCATTCGCCCTTAGGAGTATGACTGTCACCTGCTGTACAATATACGTCTTGAATAGGAAATGTGTAGCATAGCAGTAGGTGTGAACAGCATGAAATTATCTAGGAACAGGGTTGGGAGGGTTACTTTTGAAATGTATTCCACTACAGATTACAGAATACATGCTGTAAAATGTAATTTGTAATGTATTCCGTTAGATTACTCAAGGTCAGTAACGTATTCTAAATACTTTGGATTACTTCTTCAGCACTGGTAGATTTTTTTTACTTGTTTTGACTATAAAAACTCTGCCAGTGCAGTAAGACAAAATACACATGTTAAAAATACATTCTCTGAAAAACCGAAATATCTTATGCAGTGTTGTTTCTAAAACAAGATCAATCAAATTGATCTTGTTTTAAGGATTTTTAGATATTTTTACAGGAAAACAATACAAAAATAATTATATTACAAGAATACGATTTTTGCCCTAATATCAAAGGTCTTACTAGAAAAAAGGAAATTATGATCCAACGTGAATTTCCTTGATAAAAAATATGATCGTGCCTGGTAACGTGCATGTAAAATGGCTAGAAATAGCATATTATCTTAGCGTAAAGCTGACAATTTACACAAGGTTTATTTCTATTTCTTCTGCTCCAAACTTACTTCAAACTTACTTCTCTGTCTGCTGATATGAATGTAACACATCATAAGAAAGTGTTTCACTGCTGTTCAAATGCACTTTGGATCGCATCATTTACAGCATATGTATAAATGTTTTCCATCTGAAAGGACTAAATATTAAATGAAACAAATGACAATAAAATGCAAAGTAATCTCTTCAGTAATGAAAATACTTTTTGAATGTAACTGTATTCTAATTACCAGTTATTTAAATTGTAAATGTAGTGGAATACAGTTACTTATATTTTGTATTTTAAATACATAATACCATTACATGTATTCCGTTACTCCCCAACCCTGTCTAGGAATAAATTGAGTTGCAGCTCTGCACTGCATACAGAAATGCAGGAGAAATGTGCTGGGAAATACAGTACATCTTAATAAAGAATGTGAAAAAACAGCATAAATTTATCTGAGAAATAAAAGAGCTTTGGCTCTGTACTGGATGGAAGAGATATGGATTTGTAATCATTATTGAAGGATTCACTTGTGGTCATTTGCTCCTTAGGAGTACGACTGTGACCTGCTGTACAATATACGTCTTGCATAGGAAATGCATCGCATAGCAATAGGTGTGAACAGCATGAAATTATCTAGGAATACATTGATTTGCAGCTCTGCACTGCATACCGAAATGCAGGAGAAATGGATTGATTTTACTCGTGTGAAGTGTTTGTCCTGACGTGAGGCGGGGAGGTCACATTATAGTGTAAAGATGAGTGGAAGTTTGTAGCAGCGCTTACTTCGTGTTATTGGGGCTATGCGGCGGGGTGAGCTCGAATGCTGAAAGGAGGCGAGACGTTGCAGGATGATTATGAATGAGTTGGGACGCAGCGCATGATCCACCTCTTGCGGAGCCGAATTCAGCTCGTGTCTGTTCGGACAGAAGCTGTGTATAACTGCAGTGTGCTGTGGAATGGTCAGAGTGAGTGCTGCATGGCAGCGAGCTCGCATTAAAATGTCTGCGTTGGTTTGAAAGAAGTTGACATTAGAGTATTGGGCGATTGGAAGGAGTTCTCCTTTGCATGATAGCCTCTGTGTTCAGAATGGAATAAATACACTCCGAAGGGCACTTTGGAGGGAGAAACAATCATGATATTCATGTTAGAAGATGACGAACTATCGCTGGATAGAGCACGCCCTAAATGAGCTGTGTGGCGAGGTAATGAGGCTGACAGATTTCACCTGTGTGGAAGAACCAGATTAAAAAAGCTGGGGGTTGAAATGGTGGTTGGATTGAATAGTTAATCTTTGTTTCTCTCGTTTTCAAATAAAAATATATTAATGGCATGAAGCCAAAAAGTAAAAAATAACACGTAACATGGTAGCCGTCAATACTGTAAAAAACAAATGAGCTGCTATGGCAGCTTTTGTTGAATAAACGAGATTGTTTGGATGAAAGAGCTGTTCTGGTGAAGGTGAAAGCTTTGCAGCGTAGTTGTATCCGAATATCCGACTGCCTGGGACTGTTCGTGGGCAATGGGCGGGGCCGAATGCCAAAAAGACTGTCATGTCAGGAGAGTTGTCACAGGAAGCAGATAAGCAGCGGTTTATATACTCCTGCTCACGGGCTGTGATTTGTCAGATTAAAATTAACATGCTCCTCTCAAACCTCTGTTAATTAATGCCATTACAACACAAGTCAACAGGGTCCAAAAAGAACATAAATGCAGCTAACAAGTAGTCCATAAGTGGTTTAATGAATGTTTTCTGAAGTAATCTAATCGGTTTTGGGTGAGAACAGACCAAAATGTAACTCCTTTTTCACTGTACATCTTGCAATTGCAGTCTATAGGAACAATCATGATTTCAAGCTCAGTTACACTTCCTAGTAGAGTTTGCAGAGCGCTAGATGGCGCTAGAAAGTGTAATTGAGATATCAAGATTTACAGTAAAAAAGGACTTAAATATTGATCTGTTTCTCACCCACAACTATCATATTGCTTCTAAAGACATGGATTTAACCACTGGAGTCATATGCATTACTTTTATTCTGCCTTTATGTGCTTTTTGGAGTGTCAAATTTCTGGCCACCATTTACTTGCATTGTATGGACCCACAGAGCTGAGAAATTCTTGTAAATATCATAATTTGTGTTCTGCAGAAGAAAGAAAGTCATACACATCTGGGATGGCATGAGAGTGAGTAAATGATGAGAGAATTTTCATTTTTGGGTGAACTATCCCTTTAATTGTTTATTTTCCAAAGATTAGTTTAGTAATGATTTATAATGATTTGAGGAAATTCATATGAATACAATGGCGATCAAGTTTAAATGTCCTTTGTCACTTTGCCCATATTCACCCTGTATTATAAAATGTGCAACATTTACAATCCAAATTAAACATGATAATACATCTAGATAGAGGTAATACAAGACTGCCCTTCAAAAGTCTAATGATATTAAACTTTTTAAATGATACCAGTAAACGTTTAGCTTTGGCAGTCATAAAAAACACAAACTAAAATAAAAACTAACTAAACTGAAACTGAGGAAACTAAAACCAACAGAAAACTGTGAAAACTAATGAAAACTAAAACTAATTTGTAATGACAATTGATTGTAAAATAGAAATAAAAACTAAATAAAAATCCAAAACTATAATAACACTGACACACACAACACACACACACACACACACACACACACACACACACACACACACACACACACACACACATTTGTTTGACAATATTTTGATTTCATATCAGGCTAATGATATTTTCTATTTCCAAACTCTACCCCTAAACCTAAACCTATAACCATCACACAAACCTGTGCACATCACTAGATTTGAAGATCAACATCATCTGACCCATTTAAGAGCAATTTATTTATTTATTTTTACTGATGAGGACATTTGGCCCTCACAAGTGTAGACAAACCTGTCCACACATACCAAACATACCACACAGGTCTAAGTCTAAGTTTATGCAAGAATTCTGATGTTTGATATAAATTACAAGTTACAAAATAATAACTCTGTCTTTTCTTTGTAGCACAGTCAGATTTGACTGTAGAAGCATGGTCAGGTTTAACAACATATTGGTTATTTAAGCAGTTTAAAAAATGCTACAGTTTGACAAATAATAGTTTATATATATTTAATTTAAAATTATATTTATTTATCACACATTTGCACATATACAGTGAAATTCTTTTTTTCACATATCCCAGCTAAGCTGGGGTAAGAGTGCAGGGTCAGCCATGATACAGCACCCCTGGAGCAGATAGGGTCAAGGGCCTTGCTCAAGTGCCCAACAGTGGCATCTTGGTGGTACTGGGGCTTGAACCCCCAACCTTCTGATCAGTAACCCAGAGCCTTAACCGCTGAGAGAGACACACACACAGGAGCAATAAAGTCATCTACTGGTCATGGTTTTCATTTCAAGTAATTGCTATTTTATCCCAGCAGATGTCACCAGAGACCCCCAATGGATGACATGTTTTGACACTATCAATTTGCTGAAATTAAGGTTTTTATTGAAGTGAAGATAACATAAAATGTTTATATATATATATATATATATATATATATATATATATATATATATATATATATATATATATAACAATGAATTGTGTAATTTCGTAATTTAGAGCCAAATAAGGTCTAAATACCATGACCATCTTTTTCTAAATTGACCCGAAGAGAACAAGTGTGATTCTAAAACGAAGAGTGTTTAAAGGTTAAACATTCTACCACATAGATAATGCGTTTCAGGGTAAATAAATTGCATTCGTCCATTTAAGATAAAGTAATACATTTTAATGCAGTTAGATGTCTTTTAATATATTATGTCAACTGGAATATGAATATAAACTCAAAAATAATTAAGATTTATGTATTTCAATTCAGTTTTAATTTAATTTGGTTAAAAATAATACAGTTCAATTTGATGGAATTTTGTTATGAAATTGAAATGCATAAAGCTTACAAATAAGCTCTTTTTTTTAAATACAGCATATATTTGTGTGTACAGTGAAATAATAAATTCAAAATCCAAGCATTAATTTCCATATATTTTGTTTTCATTACAATTTGCATATTTCCAAATATAAAAAGTTGGAAACAGGGAAACATACAATTTTCATTTATAAAACATAAAATAATATTACTGGCATGTGTTGATATAAAATGTCTGTTAACACGTGCTGATTGGCATTCAGCTACTCATTGTTAAAGTCATTTTACACATATGAACAGTTTATGAGGGACAAAAACTACACCTGTTCTATACAGTAGAATGACTCAGTAGGTATCATAGGTGGGTTACTGGGTGCCCAGTCTTATTGTTAGTCAGTCATGCTGTTTTACTGTTTCAGATTTAAAAGTAATGGATCATTTTCTCTTCCTCTGTGAAGTTGATCCCTCTGTTTATCTTAATTGGTGGTGGCACAAGCATGTCTATACTTTACCTGTGCCACCTCGCGCTGAAGAATCCTGACTGCTTGTGAGTATCCTTAAATACCTCATTGAACAGGTAACAAGTATTTAAATTCTATGGTACTTTTAGTGTATATTGGGTACTGACTGTGAAATCTCAGTCACAGATGGAATCGAAAGAACATCCCAGAGCCTGGAAACAAACTGGGGCCAAATGACCAGTACAAGGTGAAAGCAACAATTACAAATATCTCTTCCATTTACCAATTTTTGAGCATCCAGTTTTTAATCTATTTAATCAATATAGCCTACTATAGGCCTAATATAGCAGTATAGATAAAGAAAATACCACATAATTGGTTTATAACAGCTGACTAACTGATTAAACCAATTTTTCCCTCTCACAGCTTTCACTGTCAACATGGACTACTCTAACCTGAAGAAGGACAGGCCTGACTTTTAAACAGAGCTGTGACGAGGAGGGCATGGCCGGGCTGTAAGGATGGACGCCTGGTGCTGAATTACCCCAATCAGCCAGAAGAGGGATAAAGAGGATCTGGAGATGGCAGTTCGAGAGAGAGAGAGAGAGAGAGAAAGAAAGAGAGAGAGAGAGAGAGAGAGAGAGAGAGAGAGAGAGAGATGCGTGCAGCCGATGAACGTGTGCACTCTGTGTTGGGCCGGGAAGGCCAACAGTGTGAGTGACACACGGAGCTGTGTGTGTATGTGTGTGTGCTGGCGAGTGTGTGCTGTGTCAAGGTGTCTGCTGAAAGGCAAGGCCGTGGAATGTGTTTTAGTTGGTGTGCTGAAAAGCATGGTTATGTTTATGTTGATGTACACTGAAAGTGCTACAATTAAAGTTTGTTGGAGTGTTCACCTGGTCCCCGCCTCGTCCTTCCATAGAAAGGCAGAGGACCTGCCACAGTGATGCTAAAACCCGGGAGTTGGAGGAAGATGCACTGTCATAGAACCTTCGCCGCTGATGGAGGATCACGACGCCGGAGCAGTGCTCGACGAGGATGGCGTGGCTGGGCCATAAGGATGGACACCTGGCACTGAATTACCCCAGGAGAGGGATAAAGATGAGCCGGAGATGCCAGTTCGAGAGAGAGAGAGAGAGAGAAAGATGCATGCATCTGACGAACATGTGCATTCTGTGTTGGGCCAACAGTGTGAGCGACACATTGAGCTGTGTGTGTGTGTGCTGGCGAGTGTGAGCTGAAAAGCAGTTTTATGTTCTGTCCAAGTGAAAATGTGTCTAATTAAAGTCTTCCGTGAACTTTTCTACCCGGCTCCCACTTCCTGCTTCATAGGGAAGGCAGAGATCTGCCACAAGAGCCTTGAATTTGTTTTAAACAGTGCACTTTTTGTTCTGGAGGTCTATTAAACACATGACCAGAGACCAGAAATCTCCTAAACATTTGAGTCTCTGTTTTGAACATGAAATGGAGTCTTTAAAAACACACATACACACAAAGATATGTGATATAAATGTCTATCTCAAAAACAATATTTTTTAATGCATATATATATTCACACATTAAAGAAAATGTATGTCCATACTACTGCTTATTGTTATCAGTAATTATCTTCCTCTTATGCAAATAAACAAGACACACTGCAATAATATGTGGCAATAATATGTGTGTTGTGTGTTTGAAGCATTTACTACTGTGAACATTAGTTATTTTTCTATTTAATGAATATTTGTACATTTTTAACATTATTTCAAGCAATCTTAGACTAGAAAAAGTGCAATTGACACCTCAATGATTTATTTCTACTTGATCGAACCTATAAGAATGACTTTAATAACCCAATTTTCAGGTTTTTAGTCAGAACAAATACAATTTTTGACTTGAATAAAACCAGTTAATTTAGATAATACCACATGAAGCACATTTTTAGATTATGACAAAAAATGTTTTACAGTGTATTTTTTGTGTTTGTTTTTTTTTTGTTTTAGATTTCTGCAGATCTACATATTTTTAAGAAGTTTGAGGATGTTGAATATTATATTTTTATGTTATGACATTTCCAGTTTTAACACATTTTATAATATTGCAGTAATTTGGTGTCAGTGATGAATACCCTCTGTTTAAGGATGCAAGGACTTTTTTGATTATTTTTTTTACGATAATTGGTTTTGGAATAATGATTGGCCATCTAGAATATACTGTATGTCACATATTCCCTGTTTTTGTGTTGACTTTTATGTTGAAATTCTTTAGTTCCTGTTTCCTGTTAGTTTGTAGTCCTTTTGTAGTTTCATTTTATGATTGGTTTTCCCCTGATTGTTTCCACAGGTGTTCCTCATTCCCTTGTTTGCCCCCATGTATTTAAGCCCTTGTTTTCCCCTGGTTTCTTTGTCAATCTTTACATGTGTTGTCATGTTTTGTGACTGGTTTTGGTTTGCTTTATTCTGAGTTACTTTGTTCATCTTTTGTTTTTCATTAAAGCCGCATTTAGATCCTCATTCCTCATCTGCCTCGTCACAGAAAGACTGACCTAAAAATGGATCTAGCGGCCGTCAGAATTCTGCTCCTTCAGCAAGGGGACCGTCCAGTTGAGGATCATGTCCGTGAGTTTCTAGAGCTGGCAAATGCAGTGCACTATCCAGACTGCTCTCTGGTGGTCTTCTTCTGGGCCGGTCTGAATAGTGCACTGAGGGAACTGATGCCTCCGGCTGATCCTCACTGGATGCTCCGTGAATATGTGGAGAAGGCTCTGGAACTTTGCGGTTCCCTTTATACAGTGGATTATGGTAGGAACCCCGGGCCAAAACCTGCGTCTTCGCCCCCAGTCTCGAAGCCTTCCACGGCCCCAGTCTCAAAGCCGTATGATCTGCCACTGATGTCGGTGCGTAGGTCCATGAAGACCCTACCTCAAATTGTCTGTGCCCACGCCTGCCACGGTCAACGAGCCAGCGCACACGCCTGCCATGGCCAACAAGTTGCCAGCCTTGTCCGTCCCAGAGCCAGCGTTGCCAACTTCGGCCATCCAGAGGAGGAGGAAAAGTTTCTGTCCCCAAGTCTCCGCCCATGCCCGCGACCACGGTGGTCGCTCCCCCAGAGACTATTTCCTCCAGCGGCTCCGGCTGCTCCCCCAGAGGCTATTGTAGGGCTTTACTGGTTGTTTAGATCAGTGTTACTATCAGAAATAATTAATAATTATTTCTGTAGTTACTAATCAATATTTAAATTAATTAATTGGATCTAACTCATTAAAACCTCATATGGGACTCCAGTAAATGTAGTGTGCTACGTTTAGGAGCAAGTTTGGTTATTAGCAATAATTAATAATTATCTTTGATAATTATTAATTATTAAAATCAATAGAACATTGATGAAAATCAATGTTAGCTTTTTTTAATCCTTTAAATCAACAGTTATCAAAGATAATCGTTAATTGTTAACGTCGATGAAACATTAAAGTTAACACTAGCTTATTGATCATTCAAATTCAATCAAAGATAATTATCAGTTATCAAAAATCAATAGAATATTAATAAGGATTAACATTGACGGGGCACCACCCTGAAATCAGGGACTAATAACCGAATATTAAAACAGTCTCAATGTTAGATTGTTTTCTTAGGAAAATCGACATCCGAAGAATATCGATTTTCGGGAAAAAAAACAATGAATGAAGGTTTGAATCCGAGCACTGACATCCCGTCAGCATGACACAGGCGTATGCAAAACAAACCAAAACACTTCTCTTTGTAATATAAACAACATTTATTTATGCAGTAATATCAATTAATAATTAATACAATGCAGTCAATAAACTTCCGACTTACAACTACAAACTAAACAGTGATATGATTAGATATGGAAATAAAAATAATTCTATAACACATAAGGTGTGTGTGTGACAGTGTGTGTGTGTGTGTGTGTGTCAGTGTGGTTAGTGAGAGAGAGAGAGAGATGATTCAGTGACAGCCCGAAAGCTGATTTCGCGATAGCTGGAGATAAAACAGCCGTGTTCATCACTCAGAGACGCGGTTTTACGAGCGGGGCTCGTAAAAGTCCCTTGTTATTTGACTCTTTAATGGATGAACTCAGTTGCTGTCTCACCCGCGATGGCAAAAATGCACAACAGTCCAATTTGGTTGGACCACAATACAGCAAAACAAATTTGTGATAATTAATACCCTGAGTATTAATAATGAGCGGACATGGCAGTCCGTAAACTGTACAAGCAAAAAACCTTGGAACACAAGAATAACACACTATAATATTCTATCTCTGCCCAGACGTAACCTCTTACTTGAATCGCATGAGGACACAGGTAGAATGTGTTTTCATCCATCCCTTAACTTTGACCCGGTTCCTTGAGGCTCGGGTGATGACGGGGGCCGTTTCCGGCCGCGCTGTCGGCGGGCGGTACGGCTGTTGATTCTCGGCGGGCTGGTGGAGAACTCAGAAATGTCGACTTGATTGAAGATGGAAGAGAAATCTTTAATCTCTTCACTTCTGTAGGCAAACGGATGAAGATGCGAATTGCTCGGCGGTCTCCTTCGGATCCGTTAGAGTGTTTGGTTGAACACAGAGTAATCTCAACTCGTCCAGAGAGATGGAGACTGTATGGCTAAAGTTTCAAGTCGGACATTACTTCCTTAAGCCACGAGGCTGCACCGGAGAGCAGCAAAAAGCTACGTCCGTATTCGGTGAACTAAGTCGCTGGAAGCAACTTTGGAAGCATTTTCAGAATTATTTGAAGTCCTGATGATGTCATGTTTGAGGGACGTTCTGTTGTGTGCCTCATCCAATAGGAGTTGAGAGCTCGATCCTTTAGAGGGCAAGGCTTCATGGATCTGTAGTCTGTTTTGGACTCCCTTTGTTTGATTTTGGCGCGATTTTTGTCAGTACAATTTACGACTTAGGAGGGGGCTTGAGGAATGTTTTTGACTGTTAGGCCTGCCTTTGTCTTCTATCTGAATACATGAGGCCCAACACTATTTCCCCAGGACTCCTGACCCAGTCCCCACCTTGAGGTCTCCTGGCCGTCCGCCTGATCTGCCCTCGTCACTGTGGCTCTCCATCCCTCTGGCTCTCCCTTGGTTTCAAGCCTCCCTGACTTTGCCTTGTTCCTCTGCTCCCCTTGTGCCCCCTTGAACTGCCTGTTTTCTCCCACACTCCATGGACAATTTGTTTTTGTTTTTTGGAGCATCTGGAATCCGCTCCTTAAAAGGGTGGGGCTCTGTCACATCCCCTCTTCTTTTGTATTGACTTGTGTTGATTCTTGTTTAGTTTCTGTTTCCTGTTAGGGTTTTTTTTTATTTTTTATTCTGAGTTACTTTGTTCGTCTTTTGTTTTTCATTAAAGCCGCATTTAGATCCGCATTCCTCGTCTGCCTCATCAAACTGCAAGTATGTTCCAAAACTTCCTATGGACTTTAAAATATTTCATGCAAAAGGAAAGTACAACGCCTGAGACAACATTTTTACCCAGTATGAACATTAACCTAATTCAAACTTTTATCAAGTTCCATGGATGAAAATTGCACTGTTTAAAATTCTAAGTTTCAGAATTCAAAATAATTAAGGCTATAATTAAACTTTATCTTTCTTAATTTACCTATACTTTATCATTTGGATTATAATTAATTGTCATTGAAATGTTGAGTAAAGCTCTCAAATTTCAGAGTATAAAATTTTATCTTTAATCTAACAAAAACTCTTGTATATTTCACCCTACTGCTGAAACTTTTTTAGGTTTGTGAAACAGAAAAAAGGAGACACATGCAAATAAATGCTCTCCCAATCTGCCAAAATCCCCTTTAAGACCAGACTGGGAGACCAGCTACAACCAGCCAACCACCTTTTAGTAACCACAATAGATATTAAAAATAATGATAAACAAATTGTCAAATGTTTGTCTGAACTTTTTACTGGTAGTGTGCATATAGGCTATATAATCACCTGTAAATTTTACTTTGTATTATGAAGGCAGGTCTCTTGGGATTAATTCTGAGGGCAACAACAAATGTTTTTTAAGTTTAAAAAATGTGTAGTCATGCAGAACTTCCTAAGTCACAATAGAAGACTTTGAGTAAAATGTAATGTCAGGAGATATTTTTTGTAGCATTTTGGCTCACATGTTTAGCTTACATGCAAAGTAACAGACAAGAGAAATACATTTAAAAAAAAATAAATAAAATTAAATGCAAAGTAATGTAATCATCACGTACATGCATCTCTAACATGGGTGATTGCTTGAAAGAGTCTGGTGGTGTAAACTTTATCACATTTCTCTGCATTGTTAAAAGCATAGAGAAGACATAAAAGAGCTCCCCAAACATCCTTCTGTTTGAGCTGAGCAATAACCTCGTCTTTCCTATTAGAAGCAGCTAACATGACAAAAATGGTTTTGTCTTAATCTCAGTAATGAAAGCAGACATCACACTCCCATGATAGATCGATTACTCAAGCGTCCCTGTAGTTTAGGAAGTGGGTGTGGGAACTTTCTGTGAGGTTTGAATGTCTTTTCACAAATTGTATCAACCAGTTAATATTCCCAGCCATTACAAAGCTAAACAAATTCAGTCAAAATTAAACTATTACTCAGTATAAGGGCTTAGGGCTAGCTAGTTTGGGACAAAATGTTGGTTTATAATTATTACATTTATATTTTACATAAAATAACTTTGATATTTAAATTAATAATTAAAAATAATTTAATATATACTGTGTGTATATATATATATATATATATATATATATATATATATATATATATATATATATACATATTTACTACAATGAATTGAATGCCAATTCAACAGATTATATCAAAATTACGATATTGTTATATGATTTGAATTGTTGGATATAATCGAGAAGGTCAAGACCTCTGAGGTGGGTCAAAATCACCATAATATACCTACATTTCATGTTAGGTTAATTTTATTTAATCATTTATCAAACATATATGGTAATACATGTCATAAAACAAAAACATGGGATTTGTGCCTCTTTTGCTTTAAAAAATTGAGGACACCAATGTATAGCCTGTGTAACATGTAGGTGCTGGACAGAATGACCCAGGAGCAGAGGTAACAGTTCCAAAATCTTTATTCACAAAGTCAGTAATGCGCCACCGTGCAGAGTAGAGAGTAGTGTTCGTCAGTGTAGTGTGTGCATTGTGGAAGTCAGGAGAAACTTGAAACCTCCGTAGAAGCTAGGCAATGAGAGAGATTTCCAGTGGACAATGCAAGCAACAGCAGAAGTGTAGATTCCTGGCATGCGGGCATAATCCGGAATTCTTTCGTGGATTACCAGGCTGAACTCAGCCAAGACTAGAAGGCAAACCACAACCCGAACAATGTGGGAAACCAACAGAGTGACAAGACAGGACCAGCTAAACAAGGAAAGCGAGGTTAGTACTCAACTTAGTATAACAATCTGGCAAAGAAACAGAGAACCACGAGGGCATATGTTGGGAGTGAAATCAGGCTGGAACAGGTGTTGCTTGACAGGTTAATCAGTGGCATGATGATCGTGCCACCCTGAGAACAATGAACATTCCCATGAAAACACTGATCATGCCAGTTGAGCACGGCTTAGTGACGCCTCCTGGCATCCCTGGCAGAATTACCTTGCCGGAGGTGAAACTCATCAATGAGGGCGTGGTCCAGGACCCAACACCTCTCCTCAGGTCCATAGCTCTCTCAGTCGACCAGGTACTGGAACCCTCTGGCCCTCCACCTAACATTGATCAGTGTCCTGACCGTGTACGCCGGAGAGCAATCAATAAGATGTAACACTGAATGTAAAAAGGTTTTGATTCTTGAAATGTGAAAAACCAGATGGATACGCTTAAGGTGAGGAGGTATTTTGAGATGAACTGTCACCAGGCTGATGACCTTGGCGTTAGGAAACGGTATGATAAAACTGGGACCCAGCTTATGTGAGGGGAGTTGGAGAGGGATGTCCTTAGAGGACAACTAAACCTTCTGTCCACACATATAAGTTGGGGCCTTAACTCGGTGCTGGTCCGCAGACCTCTTAACATGAGCACCAGTCCTCATGAGGGCTTCCCTGGCAGCTTTCCAGGTGTATCGGCACCTCTGCAAAAAGGCGTGAACGGACGGAACCTGGACGTCGGGTTCTTATGCGGGGAACAGAGGGGGCTGGTAACCGAGGCTGCACTGAAAGGGTATTAACCCCATAGACGATGACTGCAAGGAGTTATGGGCGTACTTGACCCAGACTAAATGATCGCTCCAAGTAGATGGATTATGGGAGGCCACACAATGCAGATATTTCTCCAGCTCCTGATTCACCTGCTCAGCTTGCCCATTAGTCTGGGGATGGAACCCAGAGGACAAACTCACTGTAGCCCCCAGCTGTCAGCAGAACTCTGCCCAAAAACGTGACACAAATTGGGGGCCTCTGTCAGAAACTACATCGACCGGGAGGCTATGAATGCAGAAGATGTGTTTAATTACTGCTACCACTGTCTCCCTCAATGAAGGTAATTTGGGGAGGGGAATAAAGTGTGCCGCCTTCGAGAACCGGTCCACTACAGTCAAAACGACTGTGTTGCCATGGGAGGGGGGGGAGTACCAGTTACAAGATCCATGGCTATGTGCGACCAGGGTCTCGAAGGAACCGGTAGCGATTGGAGATGGCTGGAGATTCACAGGACATTTTGTTAGTCGTGCAAATGGGGCAAGCTGCAACGAAGCAACATATGTCCTGCACTAGTGATGGCCACCAGAATTGTTGTCTAATGAGTGTCTGGATACGAGCCACCCCAGGATGACATATGATGTTAGACAAGTGACCGCACTGTAGGACATGTGTCCGGACAGATCGCGGAACAAACAACCGACCTGCTGGGCAAGCGGCTGGAGACGTGGTGTTGCGTAGCGCCATGCAGACTTTAGCCTCCACCTCCCAGGATACCATGCCCACCATGTGAGTGGAAAGTAGAATGGTATCAGGTGGGATGGTGGATGTCTCAACTTCAAAACATCAAGAGATAGAGTTAGGCTTCATGTTTTTAGAGCCTGGATGATACGAAAGCATGAAACTGAAGCATGTGAAAAATAATGCCCAGCGGGCCTGCCTAGAGTTAAGATGTTTGGCGCTACAAATATATTCTAGGTTCTTATGATCTGTCCAGACCACTAAAAGTAGCCCCGAACCCAATCTCAGATGCATCCACCTCCACCACGAACTGATTTGCGGGATAGGGAGTAATTAGTATAGGTGCGGTAGAAAACCACTTCTTTAATTTGGAAAAAGTGTTCTCAGCTACCATGGACCAACAAAAATTTGTGCGAGTGGAGGTGAGATCCGTCAAAGGTGCGACAAGCAGACTGTAATTTATAAGAAATCTCAGATAAAAGTTAGAGAACCCCAGAAACCTCTGCAATGCCTTGCGAGAATCCGGGGTTGGCCAATCAGAAACAGCCTTTACCTTAGTCGGGTCTATGCACACTCCCTCGGACGAAATGATGAACCCCAGAAATGAAACCATCTGTACATGAAAAGCACACTTCTCTGCCTTGACAAAAAGCCGACTCTCTAACAGTCACTGGAGCACCCGTCTGACATGCTGCACATGGTCCTGTATATTCTGGGAGAAGATCAGAATATCATCCAAATAAACGAACATGAATCAATCGACCATGTCTCGAAGCATGTCATTCACGAGCCCCTGGAAGACGGCGGGGGGTGTTGACCAATCTGAAAAGCATAACCAAATATTCGAAGTGCCCCCTATGGATGTAAAATGCCGTCTTATACTCATCCCCCTCCCTAATTCGGACAAGGTGATAAGTGTTGTGTAGGCCCAACTTCGTAAAGACGGACACCCCCAGCAAGAGTTCGAAGGTTGAGGACATCAACGGCAAAGGATAACGATCCTTTACCGTGATGTCACTCAGCCCCTGATAATCTATACAGGTTCTAAGCGAGCCATTCTTCTCCACGAAGAAGATCCCCACCCCTGCCAGCGAGGAGAAAGGGCGAATAAGACCGGCTGCCAGAGAATCATTGAAGGTCATGGCATGGGACTAACCACCCTCAGATCAAGGTATGTCGTCGGCACTCCGGATATGTCTGCTGGTACATCCTGCAACGAAACACAAGACTGGACAGGGGAAACAGCACAGTTAAGACAGTGTGACAGACAATAAGGACTCCAAGCAAGAACAGTGTTGGTTGACCAATCGATGTGTGGGTTGTGCTTTATCAACCAAGGATGCCCCAACACTACCGGAGCTGATGGAGACTGAAGGAGGAATGACAACTGTTCCTTATGATTCCCAGAGATAAACGTGACCGGCTTAGAGGAATGAGGGATGACAGACAGTGGTGTTCCGCTCAAGGTATGGGCGTTGATAGGTTCATCCAGCTGAAACTTGGGAAGTCGCCATTTGGATACTAATTCAAGGTCCATAAAGTTACCCTCAGTGCCAGAGTCAGTCAAAGCAGAAACTGTATGACAGGCCGATCCAATTTACAGTCTAGCCGGAAGAAGTGTCCGAAGTCCAGGGGATTTATCCAAAGGTATCGCGCTCACCATTAACCCCTCTCCTACTGATGAGCGATGTCTTTTTAATGGACAGGTGGCAGTAAGGTGATCCAGGGCAGCAAAATACAGACACAGTCCATTAATAAGGCACCACTGTTTCTCCCTATGGGAGATTTGAGTCCTGGCGACTTGCAAGGGTTCATGATCGGATCAAGGTTCTAATGAGTTAGCTGGAGAGGCAGAGTGGTTAGGATGATCAACTGCCATAGCAGGTGGAATACGGCATTGATAGTGACGGTGATGTAGAGTGAGGTGTTGATCGACTTAAATAGCCAAATCCACCAAATTGTTGAATCGTGAAGGTAAATCCAATGAATAAATCTCATCCAGAATGTCATCAGAAAGCCCATGCAGAAAGCGATCTCTTTTAGTGTGATCATTCCATTCACAAGAATCAGCAAGAGTGCGAAACTCGATTGCGTAATCCGCAACCTGTCAATCTCTTTGAGATAGTCCAGACAAAATCCTCACCGCCTCCCGACCTTGAGCCGAGCGATCAAACATTCGGCGGAGCTCCGAAATAAATGTCTGATATGAAACGCAGCAGGGATGTCGGTTGTCCCACAGAGCAGTGACCCATTCACCTGCCCTACTGGTGAGGAGTGTAATGACACAAGCCACCTTTATGGTGTCCAAAGCGAACGTGGAGGGTTGCAAGGTAAAGAACAGAGAACACTGTGAGATGAATGCGCTGCAGGATTCAGCCTCACCTGAATATGGGGTAGAATAAGGAATGCGGGCTTCAAAACGTCCAGAAGACACAGGAGTTGTGGGGGCTGTTGAGGAAACCTCCCGCAGAGATTCAGGAGTCGGAGATGAGCACAGCTGTTGCACATATGAGGTGAGATCGGCAAGACATGAGGCCATTGCCTCCAAAGCCTGATTTGTGGTGGTGATCTGATCCTGCTGACGTTCCTGCAGAACTCCCTGCTGGGAGAGGGTGGAGCAAAGAGTGAAATCCTCCGCTGGGTCCATTTTGTTGCCAGATTGTTTTGTAACGTGTAGGTGCTGGACAGAATGACCCAGAAGCATAGGTAACAGTTCCAAAATCTTTATTCACAAAGTCAGTAATACGCCACCACAATACAGTAGAGAGTAGTGTGGTCGTCAGTGTAGTGTGTGCGTTGTGGATGTCAGGAGAAACTTGGTAGAATCCTCCATAGAAGCTAGGCGATGAGAGAGATGTCCAGCGGACAATGTGAGCAACAGCAGAAGTGTAGATTCCCGGCACACGGGCATAGACCGGAATTCCTTCGTGGATTACCAGGCTGAACTCAGCCAAGACTGGAAGGCAAACCACAACCCAAACAATGTGGGCAACCAACAGAGGGACAAGACAGGACCAGCTAAACAAGGAGAGCGAGGTTAGTACTCAACTTAGTATAACAATCTGGCAAAGAAACAGAGAAACATGAGGGCATAGTAGGGAGTGAAATCAAGCTGGAACAGGTGTTACTCGACAAGCTAATCAGTGGCATGATCAGTGTCGCCCTGAGAACAATGAAAGTTCCCAGGGAAACACCGATCATGCCAGTCGAGTGCGCCTGTGAAACACTAGGGAGAGAAAATGACAAAACAAACAAAACAAACCTGCGGGCTTACCAGAACCGTGACAGCCTGTTGTTACTGTCCCATTACTAATATAAATGAAGAGTTCTTTAAAAACATAAAATACTTTTTACTTTATGTCTTTGTTTTACTCCTAAAACACAGCAACTGTCATGAATCCCACCTTTATTGTTCCTCCCACTCACCACCAGAGGTCTCCATCACCTGGGGATTGACTTTAACTTTCTGGACTCCATTCCCCATAATCCCTGTACCTGGCAATGATTACCTGTTCACCTGTTTCCAATCTATTCAGCTATTTAATTCTCACACTCACTCTCTGTCATTGCGAAGTCTTGTTTTGCCCTGACTGACATTTCTGAGCATTCCCTGAGTTTATTGCATTTCCTGTGTTTGATCCTGGACTGTTTACCCTGTTTTGACCCGTTGCTGTCTGCCTACTATTACTGCCTTGATTTCCTGGATATAACCTGTGATTGTCTGCCGCCTGCCCTGACCTCTTGCCTGTTTACTGACCACCTCTCTGGATGATCTTGGATATTACTCTTGCTGGTGATTGAACCCATGCCTGTCTGTATTACTAAGTTTATTATTATTAAAGCTGCACATGGATCTCAACTCCGTTGACTCATCTTTACAGAAGACTTCACCACAAACTGATCCAGCAGCTTTTCTGCAGCTCACCACAGAGGTCTCAGCGCAAGCGGATGTATTGGCCATACACAACCAACAA